>NC_092090.1:16944224-16976724 GCF_045679555.1 Salvelinus alpinus
GGTGGTTGTAGAATTTAACGGCTCTTTTCTGGATTTTGATAATTAGTGGGTATCGGCCTAATTCTGCTCTGCATGCATTATTTGGTGTTCTACGTTGTACACGGAGGATATTTTTGCAGAATTCTGCATGCAGAGTCTCAATTTGGTGTTTGTCCCATTTTGTGAAATCTTGGTTGGTGAGCGGACCCCAGACCTCACAACCATAAAAGTCTCTCTCTCTCTCTTTCTCTCTCTCTCTCTGCATCGCTCTCTCTCTCTCTCTCTCTCTCTGCATCGCTGTCTCTCTCTCTCTGCATCTCTCTCCCTCTGTCTCTCTCTCTCTGCATCGCTCTCTCTCTCTGCATCTCTCTCTGCATCTCTCTCTCTGCATATCTCTCTCTCTCTGCATCTCTCTCTCTCTGCATCTCTCTCTCTCTGTCTCTCTCTCTCTCTTCTCTCCCTATACCCTTCTTCTGACAATGTATCGTTGCTGTACTGTAAGTGGATCCTGGAAACACACACTCTCTTTCTCTCAGCCACATTTCTTCTTCACTCTCAATTGAATCCTGGTGTGTGATGGGGCTGTGGTCCTCCTGGGTGTTAATGGCCAATGGAGCAGACATCATCATGAGTGATCAATCTGGCGCCGCTTGCCGTCACTGCAACACATTAGCCATTCATACGGATTCAGTCCACTCGTCCGAGCAGATGACGTGGACGCATATTTCATGTCTTTTACCGCTCACTTTAAAGAGGTTTTGGTACTGTCCTGCAGTCTTCAAGAGGAGAAGAGAGAGAGACACACAGCTTTTAAAAAGAGGCTCCCATACTCTTTGATGACCAAAGGGTTGCTCTGTCCGCTGGAGTAGGTTATGAGAGAGATAGACAGAATATGCACACAGTATGCATACAGTATACCAGTATTGAGAGAGAGAGAGAGAATATCAGTATGGAGCAATATCATTTTATTTATTTTATTTTATTTTACCGTTATTTTACCAGGTAAGTTGACTGAGAACACGTTCTCATTTGCAGCAACGACCTGGGGAATAGTTACAGGGGAGAGGAGGGGGATGAATGAGCCAATTGTAAACTGGGGATTATTAGGTGACCGTGATGGTTGAGGGCCAGATTGGGAATTTAGCCAGGACACCGGGGTTAACACCCCTACTCTTACGATAAGTGCCATGGGATCTTTAATGACCTCAGAGAGTCAGGACACCCGTTTAACGTCCCATCCGAAAGACGGCACCCTACACAGAGCAGTGTCCCCAATCACTGCCCTGGGGCATTGGGATCTTTGTTTAGACCAGAGGAAAGAGTGCCTCCTACTGGCCCTCCAACACCACTTCCAGCAGCACCTGGTCTCCCATCCAGGGACTGACCAGGACCAACCCTGCTTAGCTTCAGAAGCAAGCCAGCAGTGGTATGCAGGGTGGTATGCTGCTGGCAATCACTGGCAATCAATCATTGGGAGACAGAGAGGGAGAGCGGCTGAGAAGGGCTGCTTCTAAGTACCTCGGTCATGTGCCTGTCACTCTGCTCTGCCAGACAGACGTCATTGTTTACCTAAATTAGCTTTGACAGGGGACAGCAGTACAGGGTTGTGTACAAACCAAACCTGGACAGACAGCTTTACACTACAAACAAACCTGGACAGACAGCTTTACACTGCAAAACCAACCTGGACAGACAGCTTTACACTACAAACCAACCAGGACAGACATATGTACACTACAAACCAAACTGGACAGACAGCTTTGCACTACAAACTAACCAGGACAGACAGCTTTACACTACAAACCTGGACAGACAGCTTTACACTATAAAACCAACCTGGACAGACAGCTTTACACTACAAACCAACCTGGACAGACAGCTTTACACTACAAACCAACCTGGACAGACAGCTTTACACTACAAACCAACCTGGACAGACAGCTTTACACTACAAACTAACCAGGACAGACAGCTTTACACTACAAACCAACCAGGACAGACAGCTTTACACTACAAACCAACCTAGACAGACAGCTTTACACTACAAACCAACCTGGACAGACAGCTTTACACTACAAACCAACCAGGACAGACAGCTTTACACTACAAACCAACCTGGACAGACAGATGTACACTACAAACCAACCTGGACAGACAGCTTTACACTACAAACCAACCAGGACAGACAGCTTTACACTACAAACCAACCAGGACAGACAGATGTACACTACAAACCAAACTGGACAGACAGCTTTACACTACAAACTAACCAGGACAGACAGATGTACACTACAAACCAAACTGGACAGACAGCTTTGCACTACAAACTAACCAGGACAGACAGCTTTACACTACAAACCTGGACAGACAGCTTTACACTATAAAACCAACCTGGACAGACAGCTTTACACTACAAACCAACCTGGACAGACAGCTTTACACTACAAACCAACCTGGACAGACAGCTTTACACTACAAACTAACCAGGACAGACAGATTTACACTACAAACCAACCAGGACAGACAGCTTTACACTACAAACCAAACTGGACAGACAGCTTTACACTACAAACCAACCAGGACAGACAGCTTTACACTACAAACCAACCTGGACAGACAGATGTACACTACAAACCAACCTGGACAGACAGCTTTACACTACAAACCAACCAGGACAGACAGGTTTACACTACAAACCAACCAGGACAGACAGGTTTACACTACAAACCAACCAGGACAGACAGCTTTACACTACAAACCAACCTGGACAGACAGCTTTACACTACAAACCAACCAGGACAGACAGCTTTACACTACAAACCAACCAGGACAGACAGCTTTACACTACAAACCAACCTGGACAGACAGCTTTACACTACAAACCAACCAGGACAGACAGCTTTACACTACAAACCAACCTGGACAGACAGCTTTACACTACAAACCAACCAGGACAGACAGCTTTACACTACAAACCAACCAGAACAGACATCTTTACACTACAAACCTGGACAGACAGCTTTACACTACAAACCAACCAGGACAGACAGCTTTACACTACAAACCAACCAGGACAGACAGCTTTACACTACAAACCAACCTGGACAGACAGCTTTACACTACAAACCAACCAGGACAGACAGCTTTACACTACAAACCAACCTGGACAGACAGCTTTACACTACAAACCAACCAGGACAGACAGCTTTACACTACAAACCAACCTGGACAGACAGCTTTACACTACAAACCAACCAGGACAGACAGCTTTACACTACAAACCAACCTGGACAGACAGCTTTACACTACAAACCAACCTGGACAGACAGCTTTACACTACAAACCAACCAGGACAGACAGCTTTACACTACAAACCAACCTGGACAGACAGCTTTACACTTCAAACCAACCTGGACAGACAGCTTTACACTACAAACCAACCTGGACAGACAGCTTTACACTACAAACCAACCAGGACAGACAGCTTTACACTACAAACCAACCTGGACAGACAGCTTTACACTACAAACCAACCTGGACAGACAGCTTTACACTACAAACCAACCAGAACAGACAGCTTTACACTACAAACCAACCTGGACAGACAGCTTTACACTACAAACCACTCCATTCATACTGGTGGTCAGTGCAATTTAAAACATTTAAGCACCAAAGGCATTAGAGGCAATTCAGAAACAAATCGAATGGTTTTGAAACAGCCATACTTAATAGTCTGGATGATCTGAGGGAACGTGCAATGCTTAGCCAATCAGGTGAGGCATGCACAATTCTTAGCCAATCAGGTGGAACCAGCCTGGATATGGGCATTAGGCTTTGGGCATGTATTGTAGAAATGTGATGGTCACCAAACCACCACCTGTGCTGGCATTGTCTGAATGTAGTTACAGTGTAAATACTGTCATTTTATGTGCTGGCATTGTCTGAGGTCAGCTAAATACTGTCATTTTATGTGCAGCCAAAACATACCTGAATCCTGTAATTGCTTCTTGACTCTTGCACCGTTACCCCGGACGACCATCAGTACAATGCAATCCTGTTACTGAACTTACAGTGGGGCTTTAGTGAACTGATATGTGCAATTTGACACTGAGCTTTGATTTCAACAATCTTTGTACTTGTCTGTTTTCACACACTTGTTCCTGAAGGCTCAATAACAGCAGAATGATGTGTCTGTCTACACGCTTGGCTGAATTCAGCAAGGCTGGGTCCAATTCAACTGGGATAAATGAGAGGATAAGCCGATCAGTACACACCATGATGATACAGTGAACTGTTAGCTACCAGTGTAGAGCTCTATGGGGAGTCAGGAGGAGGCTGGGAGGAGAGGGAGACCGGAGGAGGCTGGGAGGAGAGGGAGACAGGAGGAGGCTGGGAGGAGAGGGAGACAGGAGGAGGCTGGGAGCAGAGGGAGACCGGAGGAGGCTGGGAGGAGAGGGAGACCGGAGGAGGCTGGGAGGAGAGGGAGACAGGAGGAGGCTGGGAGGAGAGGGAGACAGGAGGAGGCTGGGAGGAGAGGGAGACCGGAGGAGGCTGTGAGGAGAGGGAGACAGGCGGAGGCTGGGAGGAGAGGGAGACAGGCGGAGGCTGGGAGGAGAGGGAGACCGGAGGAGGTTGGGAGGAGAGGCAGACCAGAGGAGGCTGGGAGGAGAGGGAGACAGGCGGAGGCTGGGAGGAGAGGGAGACAGGAGGAGGCTGGGAGGAGAGGGAGACAGGAGGAGGTTGGGAGGAGAGGGAGCCAGGAGGAGGCTGGGAGGAGAGGGAGACCGGAGGAGGCTGGGAGGAGAGGGAGACAGGAGGAGGCTGGGAGGAGAGGGAGACAGGAGGAGGCTGGGAGGAGAGGGAGACCGGAGGAGGCTGGGAGGAGAGGGAGACAGGAGGAGGCTGGGAGGAGAGGGAGACAGGAGGAGGCTGGGAGGAGAGGGAGACAGGAGGAGGCTAGGAGGAGAGGGAGACCGGAGGAGGCTGTGAGGAGAGGGAGACAGGCGGAGGCTGGGAGGAGAGGGAGACCGGAGGAGGCTGTGAGGAGAGGGAGACAGGCGGAGGCTGGGAGGAGAGGGAGAGAGGCGGAGGCTGGGAGGAGAGGGAGACAGGCGGAGGCTGGGAGGAGAGGGAGACCAGAGGAGGCTGGGAGGAGAGGGAGACAGGCGGAGGCTGGGAGGAGAGGGAGACCGGAGGAGGCTGGGAGGAGAGGGAGACCGGAGGAAGCTGGGAGGAGAGGGAGACAGGCGGAGGCTGGGAGGAGAGGGAGACAGGCGGAGGCTGGGAGGAGAGGGAAACAGAAGGAAGCTGGGAGGAGAGGGAGGCCAGAGGAGGCTGGGAGGAGAGGGAGACAGGCGGAGGCTGGGAGGAGAGGGAGACAGGCGGAGACTGGGAGGAGAGGGAAACAGAAGGAAGCTGGGAGGAGAGGGAGGCCAGAGGAGGCTGGGAGGAGAGGGAGACAGGAGGAGGCTGGGTTCCTCCGTACTAACACACGGAGGAACAAACATAGCTCCGACAATAACACACTCTTGTTAAATCCGTGAAAACAAGAAATAGGACATAACCTCACCGAGCTACATCACAATAAAAGAATAATCCCGCACAAACCTAGGCAGGCAACAGGGTACATACAGTATATACACACAGAAATGAAGGCAAATGAAACCAGGTGTGAAAGAACCAAAGACAAAACAAACAGAAAAGGAAAAGGGATCGGTGATGGTTAGTAGACCGGCGACGGCGACCGCCGAGCGCCGCCCGAACAGGGAGAGGAGCTACCTTCGGTGGAAGTCGTGACAGGGACAGACCAGGTCACTACAATGAGACAGATCAGGTGACTATAATGAGACAGACCAGGTGACTATAATGAGACAGACCAGGTGACTATAATGGGACAGACCAGGTCCCTATAATGAGACAGACCAGGTCACTATAATGGGACAGACCAGGTCCCTATAATGAGACAGACCAGGTGACTACAATGGGACAGACCAGGTCACTATAATGAGACAGACCAGGTGACTACAATGAGACAGACCAGGTGACTATAATGAGACAGACCAGGTCACTATAATGAGACAGACCAGGTGACTATAATGGGACAGACCAGGTCACTATAATGAGACAGACCAGGTGACTACAATGAGACAGACCAGGTGACTATAATGAGACAGACCAGGTCACTATAATGAGACAGACCAGGTGACTATAATGAGACAGACCAGGTGACTATAATGGGACAGACCAGGTCACTATAATGAGACAGACCAGGACACTATAATGAGACAGACCAGGATACTATAATGAGACAGACCAGGTGACTATAATGAGACAGACCAGGTCACTATAATGAGACAGACCAGGTCACTATAATGGGACAGACCAGGTGACTATAATGAGACAGACCAGGACACTATAATGAGACAGACCAGGACACTATAATGAGACAGACCAGGACACTATAATGAGGCAGACCCAGGACACTATAATGAGACAGACCAGGACACTATAATGAGACAGACCAGGACACTATAATGAGACAGACCATGACACTATAATGAGACAGACCAGGACACTATAATGAGACAGATCAAGACACTAAAATGAGACAGACCAGGACACTATAATGAGGCAGACCCAGGACACTATAATGAGACAGACCAGGACACTATAATGAGACAGACCAGGACACTATAATGAGGCAGACCAGGACACTATAATGAGGCAGACCAGGACACTATAATGAGGCAGACCCAGGACACTATAATGAGGCAGACCAGGACACTATAATGAGACGGACCAGGACACTATAATGAGGCAGACCATGACACTATAATGAGGCAGACCAGGACACTATAATGAGGCAGACCAGGACACTATAATGAGGCAGACCAGGACACTATAATGAGGCAGACCAGGACACTATAATGAGGCAGACCAGGACACTATAATGAGGCAGACCAGGACACTATAATGAGGCAGACCAGGAAACTATAATGAGGCAGACCAGGACACTATAATGAGGCAGATCAGGACACTATAATGAGACAGACCAGGACACTATAATGAGGCAGACCAGGACACTATAATGAGACAGACCAGGACACTGTAATGAGGCAGACCAGGACACTATAATGAGACAGACCAGGACACTATACTGAGACAGACCAGGACACTATAATGAGGCAGACCCAGGACACTATAATGAGGCAGACCAGGACACTATAATGAGGCAGACCCAGGACACTATAATGAGACAGACCAGGACACTATAATGAGGCAGACCAGGACACTATAATGAGACAGACCAGGACACTATAATGAGGCAGACCAGGACACTATAATGAGGCAGACCCAGGACACTATAATGAGGCAGACCAGGACACTATAATGAGGCAGACCCAGGACACTATAATGAGGCAGACAAGGACACTATAATGAGGCAGACCAGGACACTATAATGAGGCAGACAAGGACACTATAATGAGACAGACCAGGACACTATAATGAGGCAGACCCAGGACACTATAATGAGGCAGACCAGGACACTATAATGAGACAGACCAGGACACTATAATGAGGCAGACCATGACACTATAATGAGGCAGACCAGGACACTATAATGAGGCAGACCAGGACACTATAATGAGGCAGACCAGGACACTATAATGAGGCAGACCAGGACACTATAATGAGGCAGACCAGGAAACTATAATGAGGCAGACCAGGACACTATAATGAGGCAGATCAGGACACTATAATGAGACAGACCAGGACACTATAATGAGGCAGACCAGGACACTATAATGAGACAGACCAGGACACTGTAATGAGGCAGACCAGGACACTATAATGAGACAGACCAGGACACTATACTGAGGCAGACCAGGACACTATAATGAGGCAGACCCAGGACACTATAATGAGGCAGACCAGGACACTATAATGAGGCAGACCCAGGACACTATAATGAGACAGACCAGGACACTATAATGAGGCAGACCAGGACACTATAATGAGACAGACCAGGACACTATAATGAGGCAGACCAGGACACTATAATGAGGCAGACCCAGGACACTATAATGAGGCAGACCAGGACACTATAATGAGGCAGACCCAGGACACTATAATGAGGCAGACAAGGACACTATAATGAGGCAGACCAGGACACTATAATGAGGCAGACAAGGACACTATAATGAGACAGACCAGGACACTATAATGAGGCAGACCCAGGACACTATAATGAGGCAGACCAGGACACTATAATGAGGCAGACCCAGGACACTATAATGAGGCAGACCAGGACACTATAATGAGGCAGACCAGGACACTATAATGAGGCAGACAAGGACACTATAATGAGACAGACCAGGACACTATAATGAGGCAGACCCAGGACACTATAATGAGGCAGACCAGGACACTATAATGAGGCAGACCCAGGACACTATAATGAGGCAGACCCAGGATCACTCCAGGTTCCAGGATGCTACATTTTTTATTATATTTAACCTTTATTTAACCAGGAAAAGCCCATTGAGACCCAGAGTCTCTTTTTCAAGGGAGACCTGGCTAAGAAGACAGCAACAATCAATACATTACAGAATTAAAACATACAACAATACAATACAACAACATAATCCAGCCTAAGAAAAGCATTTACACCCCTCTGTAACAGAGTCTACCATCAATATTTTAAATTCATTCAGTGGTACTAACATATCTAGATGAAGCATGGATTGTAGATTATTCCATGTGTCTGGTGCACAAGAAGAGAAGGCAGTCTGGCCTAATGTTGTGAATGTCCTGGGGACTTTAAGTAGCAACCACCTAGCAGACCGTGTATGGTAACTGCTGGTGGTGAAGGAGACCAGACTACAGAGGTAAAGAGGGAGTTTACTTGCTGGTGGTGAAGGAGACCAGACTACAGAGGTAAAGAGGGAGTTTACCTGCTGGTGGTGAAGGAGACCAGACTACAGAGGTAAAGAGGGAGTTTACCTGCTGGTGGTGAAGGAGACCAGACTACAGAGGTAAAGAGGGAGTTTACCTGCTGGTGGTGAAGGAGACCAGACTACAGAGGTAAAGAGGGAGTTTACCTGCTGGTGGTGAAGGAGACCAGACTACAGAGGTAAAGAGGGAGTTTACCTGCTGGTGGTGAAGGAGACCAGACTACAGCGATAAAGAGGGAGTTTACCTGCTGGTGGTGAAGGAGATCAGAGGTAAAGAGGGAGTTTACCTGCTGGTGGTGAAGGAGACCAGACTACAGAGGTAAAGGGGGAGTTTACCTGCTGGTGGTGAGGGAGACCAGACTACAGAGATAAAGAGGGAGTTTACCTGCTGGTGGTGAAGGAGACCAGACTACAGAGGTAAAGAGGGAGTTTACCTGCTGGTGGTGAAGGAGACCAGACTACAGAGGTAAAGAGGGTTTTTACCTGCTGGTGGTGAGGGAGACCAGACTACAGAGGTAAAGAGGGAGTTTACCTGCTGGTGGTGAAGGAGACCAGACTACAGAGGTAAAGAGGGAGTTTACCTGCTGGTGGTGAAGGAGACCAGACTACAGAGGTAAAGAGGGAGTTTACCTGCTGGTGGTGAAGGAGACCAGACTACAGAGGTAAAGAGGGAGTTTACCTGCTGGTGGTGAAGGAGACCAGACTACAGAGGTAAAGAGGGAGTTTACCTGCTGGTGGTGAAGGAGACCAGGCTACAGAGGTAAAGAGGGAGTTTACCCAAAAGGGCTTTGTAGATGAACACATACAAATGTATCTTTCTGCGCATATAAAGTGAGATCCAACCTACCATTTGGTACAAGGTGCAATGGTGGGTGAGTGCCATGCTAACTTAAGGGACTGGAAGCTTTACCCAGCATGGGGATCATCACCTGGGCCTTGTGTTGGAGAGAGTCTGGCTGACAGAGAGCACCAGGGTCTTGTGTTGGAGAGAGTCTGGCTGACAGAGAGCACCAGGGTCTTGTGTTGGAGAGAGTCTGGCTGACAGAGAGCACCAGGGTCTTGTGTTGGAGAGAGTCTGGCTGACAGAGAGCACCAGGGTCTTGTGTTGGAGAGAGTCTGGCTGACAGAGAGCACCAGGGACTTGTGTTGGAGAGAGTCTGGCTGACAGAGAGCACCAGGGTCTTGTGTTGGAGAGAGTCTGGCTGACAGAGAGCACCAGGGTCTTGTGTTGGAGAGAGTCTGGCTGACAGAGAGCACCAGGGACTTGTGTTGGAGAGAGTCTGGCTGACAGAGAGCACCAGGGTCTTGTGTTGGAGAGAGTCTGGCTGACAGAGAGCACCAGGGACTTGTGTTGGAGAGAGTCTGGCTGACAGAGAGCACCAGGGTCTTGTGTTGGAGAGAGTCTGGCTGACAGAGAGCACCAGCTGGAGGGCGGATGGCAGGAAAGCGAGTGAATGTGATTTGATGGTGTTTTATAGATGATTAGCGAGTGAATGTGATTTGATGGTGTTTTATAGATGAGTACTGAGTGAGTGTGATGGCGTGTGAATGAGGAATGTGTTTCCCAGGTAACCTCTAGATGAAGCTACGTGGGTACGTGACTTCCTGCCAGTTGGAGTGCCAGGACACAGCAGGGGGCACCCACAATGCAGCTTTCTGATCTCCCAGCAACAATAATGAGTCTAATTGTGTGTCTCTTTGTTGTCCACATTGTCACGTGCCTGATTTCGACTTGTCTCCCTCTCACTTTTCCCATCAGAGCACTGCTTTGCACGCAATCGTTATTCCACCCCACCTGTCTCTCTCTCTCGCTATCTCTCTGTCTCTTTTCTCACACTGCCCCCTCCCTCTCTTTCTCTCTTAGCCCACAAATAGGGGTTGGGCCTCTGAGTTTGAAGGTCCAATGCAGACGTTTTCATTTGAATATCAAATCATTTCTGGGAAAGAATTAACTACCTTAGCAAAGAGCAATTTGTCAAGCAAAAATGTTGCTAGGACTGTCTGGGAGTGGTCTGAGTGGGGAGGGGAACACTGAATACTAGCAGAGAGGTTTGGAACTCTCTTTCGTATTGGTGATGTCACCAGGCAGGCCAAAACTCCATACCACTAAAACAGCTCTTAAACTAAAAGGGCGTTATTCCAACCTCATAGTGTGGAAATATATATGAAAACAGGAAACTCGAGTTTTTGACTGCACTGGGCCTTTAAGACAGAAACCTCTAACCAAAAAACTCACCACAGACTGATGGCCATGTCAGGATGATAAGATACATTAACATTATTCAATCCTGTTGACTCCTTCACTTTGTAGGCCTCACAACCTAGTCACTCACTTGTTTAAATTAGCTGTTATTTTCAGCAATAACCATGGCTTCATGAGTGGTATTTTGTGCTTGTGTCATCAACCATAGAATGTACAGTAGAGGGGTTAAAATCCAGTGGCCATCTATCGTTACGGCAACGAAGGGTCGCCCTAAGGCCAGTGGAACACATTCCTGTCCAAACAGAATGAATTGGCATGTGAAAACAGCACTGCCTCAGTGTCACACAAGAGAAGATACATGTTGTTACATAATTACACATTCACATGTTTGTGGTGGCTTCAATAGAAACCACTTCCTTAGGATTGGGAAGAGAGGAGGATACTCTCATGCATAGGGCCAGGTTGGCATCACAGAGTTAGGAATTAGTCATTTAATAGGATCTCTATGGTTGGTGTTGTATGAAGGTTGTATGGTGTAGGATGAATATGTATGAACTTTCCAATTTGTAAGTCGCTCTGGATAAGAGCGTCTGCTAAATGACTTAAATGTAAAATGTAAATGTGTTCTCTCATATAGATTGTTAAGATGCCGTTGGGGTTGAAGAGTCCATTTAACTGTATGGATGTGTTGTTCAGTTCACACCCCAGCCTACAGTATGAACATACCCTGCTGTACATAATGTACAATACTAGTTAAAAGTTCAGACACACCTACTCATTCAAGGGTTTTTCTTTATTTTTATTATTTTCCACATTGTAGAATAATACTAAAGACATCAAAACTATGAAATACTACACATAGAATCATGTAATAACCAAAAAAGTGTTCAACAAATAAAAATAAGATTTTAGATTTTAGATTCTTCAAAGTAGTCACCCTTTGCCTTGGTGACAGCTTTGCACATTTTCCGCATTGACTGACCTTCATGTCTTAAAGTAAGGATGTACTGTCATTTCTCTTTGCTTATTTGAGCTGTTCTTGCCATAATATGGACTTGTTCTTTTACCAAATAGTATATCTTCTGTATACCCCCCCTACCTTGTCACAACACAACTGATTGGCTCAATCGCATTAAGAAGGAAAGAAATTCCACAAACTAACTTTAAACAAGGCACACCTGTTCATTGAAATGCATTCCATGTGACTACCTCATGAAGCTGGTTGAGAGAAACTTTCAGCTGGAACTGTATACTGCAAATAGAACATGCTAAACTTCACACAATATGTCCGACTCTATGCTGAAATACACAAACAATATTGAGTGTGTGTGTGTGTGTGTGTGTGTGTGTGTGTGTGTGTGTGTGTGTGTGTGTGTGTGTGTGTGTGTGTGTGTGTGTGTGTGCGTGCGTGCGTGCGTGCGTGCGTGCGTGCGTGCGTGCGTGCGTGCGTGCGTGTGTGCGTGCGTGCATGTGTGCGTGCTTATGTGGACATGTTTAACTATTCTTGTGAGTAGAATAGTAAATAGTAAACTCACAAAAATTTGACCAACTGGGGACATTTTGTTATTCCCCACAAGGTCAAATTCTATTTCTAGGGGGTTTAGGGTTAAGGTTAGAATTAGTGTTAGGGTTAGAATTAGTGTTAGGGTTAGAATTAGGCTTAGGGTTAGGGTTAGGAGCTAGGGTTAGTTTTAGTGTTAGGGTTAGGGTTAGGAGCTAGGCTTAGGAGCTAGGGTTAGTTTTAGTGTTAGGGTTAGGAGCTAGGCTTAGGAGCTAGGGTTCGTTTTAGTGTTAGGGTGAGGAGTTAGGGTTCGGAGCTAGGCTTAGGGGGATGGGACTGAATTGTGTGTCCCCACAAGGTTAGATGTACAAGACTGTGCGTGCGTGCGTGCGTGCGTGCGTGCGTGCGTGCGTGTTGAGTTGAGTTTCGAGGACTGGTTAACAGAGAAGGGGATGTAGAGTTAGAGAGAAGGTGTTTCCAATAATCAGTCTTTAGCTGTGTTCACAGTATTCCTGTCATTATAAAAAGGTGTGTGGATGATTGGGGTTAAAGTCATAGATAGATTCTATGTTATATGGCTGTGTGGCTTGGCAGTTCAAATCATAGATAGATTCTATGTTATGGGGCTATTTATGTTTATATTATTTAACCTTTATTAAACTAGGCAAGTCAGTTAAGAACAAATTATTATCTACAATGACGGCCTACTTGTAAAGCCCCCCCCCGGCCAAACCCTCCCCTAACCCGGACGACGCTGGGCCAATTGTGCACCGCCCTATGGGACTCTCGATCACGGCCGGTTGTTCTACAGCCCGGGATCGAACCCCTTAGAACGCTGTGCCACTCAGGAGAACCAATGTAGCTATGTGACTCGGCAGCTCAAATCATACACAGATTCTATGTTATAGGGATTTATGTGGCTTGGAAGCTCGGTTGGTTGTTGACATGGCAACACTGCCCCCTAGAGGACTCTGGGAAAATGAGTCTTTGTGGGATTTGATCTTGCTCGTGTAAACAGAGCGGCAGTGATTACTGAACACCTCTATTCAGCAGTATGTCAGCCCTTCACAATAACAGCACTGGATTTTTATTCTAGATATTGCTGGATGTGCGTTGTTGCGTACTGTGAAAACATTTGAAGTGGATGCACATGTGTGTGTGTTTGTGTACGTTAGGGATTAGCTGCAATATGTTGCATCAGGTGGGTCATCTACCAAATGCCCTTCCCTTTGATCCCACCTGGCCGACAGAAGAACTCATCCTGACCTGCACTCATCTACCATCAGAGAGGTAGAGGGATGGGGGGATGTCTAGAAAGAAGGCAGGAGATAGAAACAGAGAGAGGGGGCTCACCTGTGAACCAGAAATGGTCAGTTCAGGTGGGGTCTGTTTGACCTGCCGCCATGGGAACCCTGGAGTTAGAGGTGAGGGGGAGGAGGATCCATCTGCCCTCCTAATGGGGGGGGGGGTTCATACAGACACTGCTACATAAGGCTATGGACAGGTTGTACAGATTGACTGCGTTGTTAGAGCATGGCACATGTCATGTAAAATGTAGAAAGAACATGACATAATGTACAGACAGGTAACTGCCAAACATGTCATAAATGTCATTATAACTACTCCATCTGCAATATCTGGTAGGTATTGCACTGTCCCAACCTCTGGAGTGTGGCTTTAATGCTTATTTTTAAAGGTATCCCCTTGTTATGTAGAGAGACATTGACAATGAGGGTTATTTGGCCCTGTATTCTTTTGTACAGTTATAGGTCATTTTCTCTGATGACTAACAATAGCAGTCAAAACAATATCACACACACTAATAGGGACAACATACATAGACTCACACAGGGCATGACTTCTGTTGTTAGTATATGGAACTGGTTGTCTGATACACACAAACAAACACGCACACACACAAGAAAAACAAAAAAGGACAAAATGGAAGGTTAATTGGGACATCCAGCAGATTGGTACTGGGCCTGAGGGCCTTGTTTGGCTGTGTGCTCTGTCTGTCTCTAGTCTCCTCACTGAGGTCGTTTAGAAGGGCTTGTTTAGGGTTGAGTGATTAACAGGATTGTCCAGGGGCAGTACTCATCGGTAGGTTCCTGGAGAGACAGACAGGGTGGACCTGCTCCACAGACAGGGGTGTACACTGGATGCTCCAGGGGATCTATATTCAACATCGTTCAGGAGACCCCAGTGTGGTCAGATCTATATTCAACATGGTTCAGGAGACTCCAGTGTGGTCAGATCTATAGTCAACATGGTTCAGGAGACTCCAGTGTGGTCACATCTATATTCAACATGGTTCAGGAGACTCCAGTGTCATCAGATCTATATTCAACATGGTTCAGGAGACTCCAGTGTGGTCAGATCTATATTCAACATGGTTCAGGAGACTCCAGTGTGGTCAGATCTATTTTCAACATGGTTCAGGAGACTCCAGTGTGGTTAGATCTATATTCAACATGGTTCAGGAGACTCCAGTGTCATCAGATCTATATTCAACATGGTTCAGGAGACTCCAGTGTGGTCAGATCTATATTCAGCATGGTTCAGGAGACTCCAGTGTCATCAGATCTATATTCAGCATGGTTCAGGAGACTCCAGTGTGGTTAGATCTATATTCAACATGGTTCAGGAGACTCCAGTGTGGTCAAATCTATATTCAGCATGGTTCGGGAGACTCCAGTGTCATCAGATCTATATTCAGCATCGTTCAGGAAACTCCAGTGTGGTCAGATCTATATTCAACATGGTTCAGGAGACTCCAGTGTGGTCAGATCTATATTCAACATGGTTCAGGAGACTCCAGTGTCATCAGATCTATATTCAACATAGTTCAGGAGACTCCAGTGTGGTTAGATCTATATTCAACATGGTTCAGGAGACTCCAGTGTGGTCAGATCTATATTAAACATGGTTCAGGAGACTCCAGTGTCATCAGATCTATATTCAACATGGTTCAGGAGACTCCAGTGTGGTTAGATCTATATTCAACATGGTTCAGGAGACTCCAGTGTGGTCAGATCTATATTCAACATGGTTCAGGAGACTCCAGTGTCATCAGATCTATATTAAACATGGTTCAGGAGACTCCAGTGTCATCAGATCTATATTCAACATGGTTCAGGAGACTCCAGTGTGGTTAGATCTATATTCAACATGGTTCAGGAGACTCCAGTGTGGTCAGATCTATATTCAACATGGTTCAGGAGACTCCAGTGTGGTCAGATCTATATTCAACATGGTTCAGGAGACTCCAGTGTCATCAGATCTATATTCAACATGGTTCAGGAGACTCCAGTGTGGTCAGATCTATATTCAACATCGTTCAGGAGACTCCAATGTCATCAGATCTATATTCAACATGGTTCAGGAGACTCCAGTGTCATCAGATCTATATTCAACATGGTTCAGGAGACTCCAATGTCATCAGATCTATATTCAACAAGGTTCAGGAGACTCCAATGTCATCAGATCTATATTCAACATGGTTCAGGAGACTCCAGTGTGGTTAGATCTATATTCAACATGGTTCAGGAAACTCCAGTGTCGTCAGATCTATATTCAACATGGTTCAGGAGACTCCAGTGTCATCAGATCTATATAAAAAATGGTTCAGGAGACTCCAGTGTGGTCAGATCTATATTCAACATGGTTCAGGAAACTCCAGTGTCATCAGATCTATATTCAACATGGTTCAGGAGACTCCAGTGTCATCAGATCTATATTCAACATGGTTCAGGAGACTCCAGTGTGGTTAGATCTATATTCAACATGGTTCAGGAGACTCCAGTGTGGTTAGATCTGTATTGAACATGGTTCAGGAGACTCCAGTGTGGTCAGATCTATATTCAACATGGTTCAGGAGACTCCAGTGTCATCAGATCTATATTCAACATGGTTCAGGAGACTCCAGTGTCATCAGATCTATATTCAACATGGTTCAGGAGACTCCAGTGTGGTCAGATCTATATTCAACATGGTTCAGGAGACTCCAGTGTCATCAGATCTATATTAAACATGGTTCAGGAGACTCCAGTGTCATCAGATCTATATTCAACATGGTTCAGGAGACTCCAGTGTGGTTAGATCTATATTCAACATGGTTCAGGAGACTCCAGTGTGGTCAGATCTATATTCAACATGGTTCAGGAGACTCCAGTGTGGTCAGATCTATATTCAACATGGTTCAGGAGACCCCAGTGTGGTCAGATCTATATTCAACATGGTTCAGGAGACTCCAGTGTGGTCAGATCTATAGTCAACATGGTTCAGGAGACTCCAGTGTGGTCACATCTATATTCAACATGGTTCAGGAGACTCCAGTGTCATCAGATCTATATTCAACATGGTTCAGGAGACTCCAGTGTGGTCAGATCTATATTCAACATGGTTCAGGAGACTCCAGTGTGGTCAGATCTATTTTCAACATGGTTCAGGAGACTCCAGTGTGGTTAGATCTATATTCAACATGGTTCAGGAGACTCCAGTGTCATCAGATCTATATTCAACATGGTTCAGGAGACTCCAGTGTGGTCAGATCTATATTCAGCATGGTTCAGGAGACTCCAGTGTCATCAGATCTATATTCAGCATGGTTCAGGAGACTCCAGTGTGGTTAGATCTATATTCAACATGGTTCAGGAGACTCCAGTGTGGTCAAATCTATATTCAGCATGGTTCAGGAGACTCCAGTGTCATCAGATCTATATTCAGCATCGTTCAGGAAACTCCAGTGTGGTCAGATCTATATTCAACATGGTTCAGGAGACTCCAGTGTGGTCAGATCTATATTCAACATGGTTCAGGAGACTCCAGTGTCATCAGATCTATATTCAACATAGTTCAGGAGACTCCAGTGTGGTTAGATCTATATTCAACATGGTTCAGGAGACTCCAGTGTGGTCAGATCTATATTAAACATGGTTCAGGAGACTCCAGTGTCATCAGATCTATATTCAACATGGTTCAGGAGACTCCAGTGTGGTTAGATCTATATTCAACATGGTTCAGGAGACTCCAGTGTGGTCAGATCTATATTCAACATGGTTCAGGAGACTCCAGTGTCATCAGATCTATATTAAACATGGTTCAGGAGACTCCAGTGTCATCAGATCTATATTCAACATGGTTCAGGAGACTCCAGTGTGGTTAGATCTATATTCAACATGGTTCAGGAGACTCCAGTGTGGTCAGATCTATATTCAACATGGTTCAGGAGACTCCAGTGTGGTCAGATCTATATTCAACATGGTTCAGGAGACTCCAGTGTCATCAGATCTATATTCAACATGGTTCAGGAGACTCCAGTGTGGTCAGATCTATATTCAACATCGTTCAGGAGACTCCAATGTCATCAGATCTATATTCAACATGGTTCAGGAGACTCCAGTGTCATCAGATCTATATTCAACATGGTTCAGGAGACTCCAATGTCATCAGATCTATATTCAACAAGGTTCAGGAGACTCCAATGTCATCAGATCTATATTCAACATGGTTCAGGAGACTCCAGTGTGGTTAGATCTATATTCAACATGGTTCAGGAAACTCCAGTGTCGTCAGATCTATATTCAACATGGTTCAGGAGACTCCAGTGTCATCAGATCTATATAAAAAATGGTTCAGGAGACTCCAGTGTGGTCAGATCTATATTCAACATGGTTCAGGAAACTCCAGTGTCATCAGATCTATATTCAACATGGTTCAGGAGACTCCAGTGTCATCAGATCTATATTCAACATGGTTCAGGAGACTCCAGTGTGGTTAGATCTATATTCAACATGGTTCAGGAGACTCCAGTGTGGTTAGATCTGTATTGAACATGGTTCAGGAGACTCCAGTGTGGTCAGATCTATATTCAACATGGTTCAGGAGACTCCAGTGTCATCAGATCTATATTCAACATGGTTCAGGAGACTCCAGTGTCATCAGATCTATATTCAACATGGTTCAGGAGACTCCAGTGTGGTCAGATCTATATTCAACATGGTTCAGGAGACTCCAGTGTCATCAGATCTATATTAAACATGGTTCAGGAGACTCCAGTGTCATCAGATCTATATTCAACATGGTTCAGGAGACTCCAGTGTGGTTAGATCTATATTCAACATGGTTCAGGAGACTCCAGTGTGGTCAGATCTATATTCAACATGGTTCAGGAGACTCCAGTGTGGTCAGATCTATATTCAACATGGTTCAGGAGACTCCAGTGTCATCAGATCTATATTCAACATGGTTCAGGAGACTCCAGTGTGGTCAGATCTATATTCAACATCGTTCAGGAGACTCCAATGTCATCAGATCTATATTCAACATGGTTCAGGAGACTCCAGTGTCATCAGATCTATATTCAACATGGTTCAGGAGACTCCAATGTCATCAGATCTATATTCAACAAGGTTCAGGAGACTCCAATGTCATCAGATCTATATTCAACATGGTTCAGGAGACTCCAGTGTGGTTAGATCTATATTCAACATGGTTCAGGAAACTCCAGTGTGGTCAGATCTATATTCAACATGGTTCAGGAGACTCCAGTGTCATCAGATCTATATAAAAATGGTTCAGGAGACTCCAGTGTGGTCAGATCTATATTCAACATGGTTCAGGAAACTCCAGTGTCATCAGATCTATATTCAACATGGTTCAGGAGACTCCAGTGTGGTCAGATCTATATTCAACATGGTTCAGGAGACTCCAGTGTGGTCAGATCTATATTCAACATGGTTCAGGAGACTCCAGTGTCATCAGTTCTATATTAAACATGGTTCAGGAGACTCCAGTGTCATCAGATCTATATTCAACATGGTTCAGGAGACTCCAGTGTGGTCAGATCTGTATTCAACATCGTTCAGGAGACTCCAATGTCATCAGATCTATATTCAACATGGTTCAGGAGACTCCAGTGTCATCAGATCTATATTCAACATGGTTCAGGAGACTCCAATGTCATCAGATCTATATTCAACAAGGTTCAGGAGACTCCAATGTCATCAGATCTATATTCAACATGGTTCAGGAGACTCCAGTGTGGTTAGATCTATATTCAACATGGTTCAGGAAACTCCAGTGTGGTCAGATCTATATTCAACATGGTTCAGGAGACTCCAGTGTCATCAGATCTATATAAAAAATGGATCAGGAGACTCCAGTGTGGTCAGATCTATATTCAACATGGTTCAGGAAACTCCAGTGTCATCAGATCTATATTCAAC
Organism: Salvelinus alpinus; assembly: GCF_045679555.1. Taxonomy (NCBI): domain Eukaryota; kingdom Metazoa; phylum Chordata; class Actinopteri; order Salmoniformes; family Salmonidae; genus Salvelinus; species Salvelinus alpinus. The sequence continues at coordinate 16,964,088 of NC_092090.1, forward strand.
ATGGTTCAGGAGACTCCAGTGTCATCAGATCTATATTCAACATGGTTCAGGAGACTCCGGTGTGGTTAGATCTATATTCAACATGGTTCAGGAGACTCCAGTGTGGTTAGATCTATATTCAACATGGTTCAGGAGACTCCAGTGTGGTCAGATCTATATTCAACATGGTTCAGGAGACTCCAGTGTGGTTAGATCTATATTCAACATGGTTCAGGAGACTCCAGTGTGGTCAGATCTATATTCAACATGGTTCAGGAGACTCCAGTGTGGTCAGATCTATATTCAACATGGTTCAGGAGACTCCAGTGTCATCAGTTCTATATTCAACATGGTTCAGGAGACTCCAGTGTGGTCAGATCTATATTCAACATGGTTCAGGAGACTCCAGTGTCATCAGATCTGTATTCAACATTGTCCAGGAGACTCCAGTGTGGTCAGATCTATATTCAACATCGTTCAGGAGACTCCAATGTCATCAGATCTATATTCAACATGGTTCAGGAGACTCCAATGTCATCAGATCTATATTCAACAAGGTTCAGGAGACTCCAATGTCATCAGATCTATATTCAACATGGTTCAGGAGACTCCAGTGTGGTCAGATCTATATTCAACATGGTTCAGGAAACTCCATTGTGGTCAGATCTATATTCAACATCGTTCAGGAGACTCCAGTGTCATCAGATCTATATTAAAAATGGTTCAGGAGACTCCAGTGTGGTCAGATCTATATTCAACATGGTTCAGGAGACTCCAGTGTGGTCAGATCTATATTCAACATCGTTCAGGAGACTCCAGTGTCATCAGATATATATTCAACATGGTTCAGGAAACTCCAGTGTGGTCAGATCTATATTCAACATGGTTCAGGAGACTCCAGTGTCATCAGATCTATATTCAACATGGTTCAGGAGACTCCAGTGTCATCAGATCTATATTCAACATGGTTCAGGAGACTCCAGTGTGGTTAGATCTATATTCAACATGGTTCAGGAAACTCCAGTGTGGTCAGATCTATATTCAACATGGTTCAGGAAACTCCAGTGTCATCAGATCTATATTCAACATGGTTCAGGAGACTCCAGTGTCATCAGATCTATATTCAACATGGTTCAGGAGACTCCAGTGTGGTTAGATCTATATTCAACATGGTTCAGGAGACTCCAGTGTGGTCAGATCTATATTCAACATGGTTCAGGAGACTCCAGTGTCATCAGATCTATATTCAACATGGTTCAGGAGACTCCAGTGTCATCAGTTCTATATTCAACATGGTTCAGGAGACTCCAATGTGGTTAGATCTATATTCAACATGGTTCAGGAGACTCCAGTGTGGTCAGATCTATATTCAACATGGTTCAGGAGACTCCAGTGTCATCAGATCTATATTCAACATGGTTCAGGAGACTCCAGTGTGGTCAGATCTATATTCAACATCGTTCAGGAGACTCCAATGTCATCAGATCTATATTCAACATGGTTCAGGAGACTCCAGTGTCATCAGATCTATATTCAACATGGTTCAGGAGACTCCAATGTCATCTGATCTATATTCAACATGGTTCAGGAGACTCCAGTGTGGTCAGATCTATATTCAACATGGTTCAGGAGACTCCAGTGTCATCAGATCTGTATCCAACATTGTTCAGGAGACTCCAGTGTGGTCAGATCTATATTCAACATCGTTCAGGAGACTCCAATGTCATCAGATCTATATTCAACATGGTTCAGGAGACTCCAATGTCATCAGATCTATATTCAACAAGGTTCAGGAGACTCCAATGTCATCAGATCTATATTCAACATGGTTCAGGAGACTCCAGTGTGGTCAGATCTATATTCAACATGGTTCAGGAAACTCCATTGTGGTCAGATCTATATTCAACATCGTTCAGGAGACTCCAGTGTCATCAGATCTATATTCAACATGGTTCAGGAAACTCCAGTGTGGTCAGATCTATATTAAACATGGTTCAGGAGACTCCAGTGTCATCAGATCTATATTCAACATCGTTCAGGAGACTCCAGTGTGGTCAGATCTATATTCAACATGGTTCAGGAGACTCCAGTGTGGTCAGATCTATATTCAACATGGTTCAGGAGACTCCAGTGTCATCAGATCTATATTCAACATGGTTCAGGAGACTCCAGTGTCATCAGTTCTATATTCAACATGGTTCAGGAGACTCCAATGTGGTTAGATCTATATTCAACATGGTTCAGGAGACTCCGGTGTGGTCAGATCTATATTCAACATGGTTCAGGAGACTCCAGTGTCATCAGATCTATATTCAACATGGTTCAGGAGACTCCAATGTCATCAGATCTATATTCAACAACGTTCAGGAGACTCCAATGTCATCAGATCTATATTCAACATGGTTCAGGAAACTCCAGTGTGGTCAGATCTATATTCAACATCCTTCAGGAGACTCCAGTGTCATCAGATCTATATTAAACATGGTTCAGGAGACTCCAGTGTCATCAGATCTATATTCAACATGGTTCAGGAGACTCCAGTGTCATCAGATCTATATTCAACATGGTTCAGGAGACTCCAGTGTCATCAGATCTATATTCAACATGGTTCAGGAGACTCCAGTGTGGTCAGATCTATATTCAACATGGTTCAGGAGACTCCAGTGTCATCAGATCTATATTCAACATGGTTCAGGAGACTCCAGTGTCATCAGATCTATATTCAACATGGTTCAGGAGACTCCAGTGTGGTCAGATCTATATTCAACATCGTTCAGGAGACTCCAGTGTCATCAGATCTATATTAAACATGGTTCAGGAGGCTCCAGTGTGGTCAGATCTATATTCAACATGGTTCAGGAGACTCCAGTGGGGCTAAGAAGGACAGTGGTTAGAAATAGTAATTGTGTATATCCTATTCCTTCAGTATGGCTGCTGGATGTTTTAACACTAGAATTGTTTTTAAACAAAATTAACCTAGGTCCTGCTCCTTCCCTGAATGAATAACAAATAGATAAATGGTCGATAATTGTGCACCTACTTCACAATTTAATTTAAATTAGGCCTAACTGAATGATAATGCGGGTGAAGAAGTTGATTTAATTTAAATTAGGCCTAACTGAATGATAATGAGGGTGAAGAAGTTGATTTTATTTAAATTAGGCCTAACTGAATGATAATGAGGGTGAAGAAGTTGATTTTATTTAAATTAGGCCTAACTGAATGATAATGAGGGTGAAGAAGTTGATTTTATTTAAATTAGGCCTAACTGAATGATAATGAGGGTGAAGAAGTTGATTTTATTTAAATTAGGCCTAACTGAATGATAATGAGGGTGAAGAGTTTGATTTAATTTAAATAAGGCCTAACTGAATGATAATGAGGTTGAAGAGGTTGATTTAATTTAGAAAGACAATAGTGTAATGATGAGTTTGTGTTATGCCTATTTATCAGCAGCAAATCATTTGACCGCGTGCCGTGTGGGCTGATACCATTCTCTTTTACATTTGACCGTGTGCCTTGTGGGGTGATACCGTTCTCTTTTACATACGTATCCTGGACTCTGTCCAACGAAGCCAACGATGACAGCCCACTGAATGGATGACAGATGGATCACGTTTGTATCAGCTCTTTTGGGCTTCCAACCCCACCTGCTTCCTGGTTTTACCAGCTTTTAATCTCTATTGTTTTGTCTTTCACTTCTTTTCTTTGGTGCGAATAAATAAAACCTAAAACTTATTCCTTCCGTATGGTTGCTTGATGTTTTAGGTGGTTGTGTGAATCTTATTCCTTCAGTATGGCTGCTTGATGTTTTAGGTGGTTGTGTGAATCTTATTCCTTCATTATGGCTGCTTGATGTTTTAGGTGGTTGTGTGAATCTTATTCCTTCAGTATGGCTGCTTGATATTTTAGGTGGTTGTGTGAATCTTATTCCTTCATTATGGCTGCTTGATGTTTTAGGTGGTTGTGTGAATCTTATTCCTTCATTATGGCTGCTTGATGTTTTAGGTGGTTGTGTGAATCTTATTAACTCATTATGGCTGCTTGATGTTTTAGGTGGTTGTGTGAATCTGATTCCTTCAGTATGGCTGCTAGATGTTTTAGGTGGTTGTGTGAATCTTATTCCTTCAGTATGGCTGCTTGATGTTTTAGGTGGTTGTGTGAATCTTATTCATTCAATATGGCTGCTTGATGTTTTAGGTGGTTGTGTGAATCTTATTCCTTCAGTATGGCTGCTTGATGTTTTAGGTGGTTGTGTGAATCTTATTCCTTCATTATGGCTGCTTGATGTTTTAGGTGGTTGTGTGAATCTTATTCCTTCAGTATGGCTGCTTGATATTTTAGGTGGTTGTGTGAATCTTATTCCTTCATTATGGCTGCTTGATGTTTTAGGTGGTTGTGTGAATCTTATTCCTTCATTATGGCTGCTTGATGTTTTAGGTGGTTGTGTGAATCTTATTAACTCATTATGGCTGCTTGATGTTTTAGGTGGTTGTGTGAATCTGATTCCTTCAGTATGGCTGCTAGATGTTTTAGGTGGTTGTGTGAATCTTATTCCTTCAGTATGGCTGCTTGATGTTTTAGGTGGTTGTGTGAATCTTATTCATTCAATATGGCTGCTTGATGTTTTAGGTGGTTGTGTGAATCTTATTCCTTCAGTATGGCTGCTTGATGTTTTAGGTGGTTGTGTGAATCTTATTCCTTCAGTATGGCTGCTTGATGTTTTAGGTGGTTGTGTGAATCTTATTCCTTCAGTATGGCTGCTTGATGTTTTAGGTGGTTGTGTGAATCTTATTCCTTCAGTATGGCTGCTTGATGTTTTAGGTGGTTGTGTGAATCTTATTCCTTCAGTATGGCTGCTTGATGTTTTAGGTGGTTGTGTGAATCTTATTCCTTCAGTATGGCTGCTTGATGTTTTAGGTGGTTGTGTGAATCTTATTCATTCAGTATGGCTGCTTGATGTTTTAGGTGGTTGTGTGAATCTTATTCCTTCAGTATGGCTGCTTGATGTTTTAGGTGGTTGTGTGAATCTTATTCCTTCAGTATGGCTGCTTGATGTTTTAGGTGGTTGTGTGAATCTTATTCCTTCAGTATGGCTGCTTGATGTTTTAGGTGGTTGTGTGAATCTTATTCCTTCAGTATGGCTGCTTGATGTTTTAGGTGGTTGTGTGAATCTTATTCCTTCAGTATGGCTGCTTGATGTTTTAGGTGGTTGTGTGAATCGTATTCCGTCAGTATGGCTGCTTGATGTTTTTTGTGGTTGTGTGAATCTTATTCCTTCAGTATGGCTGCTTGATGTTTTAGGTGGTTGTGTGAATCTTATTCCTTCAGTATGGCTGCTTGATGTTTTAGGTGGTTGTGTGAATCTTATTCCTTCAGTATGGCTGCTTGATGTTTTAGGTGGTTGTGTGAATCTTATTCCTTCAGTATGGCTGCTTGATATTTTAGGTGGTTGTGTGAATCTTATTCCTTCATTATGGCTGCTTGATGTTTTAGGTGGTTGTGTGAATCTTATTCCTTCATTATGGCTGCTTGATGTTTTAGGTGGTTGTGTGAATCCTATTAACTCATTATGGCTGCTAGATGTTTTAGGTGGTTGTGTGAATCTTATTCCTTCAGTATGGCTGCTTGATGTTTTAGGTGGTTGTGTGAATCTTATTCATTCAATATGGCTGCTTGATGTTTTAGGTGGTTGTGTGAATCTTATTCCTTCAGTATGGCTGCTTGATGTTTTAGGTGGTTGTGTGAATCTTATTCCTTCAGTATGGCTGCTTGATGTTTTAGGTGGTTGTGTGAATCTTATTCCTTCAGTATGGCTGCTTGATGTTTTAGGTGGTTGTGTGAATCTTATTCCTTCAGTATGGCTGCTTGATGTTTTAGGTGGTTGTGTGAATCTTATTCCTTCAGTATGGCTGCTTGATGTTTTAGGTGGTTGTGTGAATCTTATTCCTTCAGTATGGCTGCTTGATGTTTTAGGTGGTTGTGTGAATCTTATTCCTTCAGTATGGCTGCTTGATGTTTTAGGTGGTTGTGTGAATCTTATTCATTCAGTATGGCTGCTTGATGTTTTAGGTGGTTGTGTGAATCTTATTCCTTCAGTATGGCTGCTTGATGTTTTAGGTGGTTGTGTGAATCTTATTCCTTCAGTATGGCTGCTTGATGTTTTAGGTGGTTGTGTGAATCTTATTCCTTCAGTATGGCTGCTTGATGTTTTAGGTGGTTGTGTGAATCTTATTCCTTCAGTATGGCTGCTTGATGTTTTAGGTGGTTGTGTGAATCTTATTCCTTCAGTATGGCTGCTTGATGTTTTAGGTGGTTGTGTGAATCGTATTCCGTCAGTATGGCTGCTTGATGTTTTTTGTGGTTGTGTGAATCTTATTCCTTCAGTATGGCTGCTTGATGTTTTAGGTGGTTGTGTGAATCTTATTCCTTCAGTATGGCTGCTTGATGTTTTAGGTGGTTGTGTGAATCTTATTCATTCAGTATGGCTGCTTGATGTTTTAGGTGGTTGTGTGAATCTTATTCCTTCATTATGGCTGCTTGATGTTTTAGGTGGTTGTGTGAATCTTATTCCTTCAGTATGGCTGCTTGAAGTTTTAGGTGGTTGTGTGAATCTTATTCCGTCAGTATGGCTGCTTGATGTTTTAGGTGGTTGTGTGAATCTTATTCATTCAGTATGGCTGCTTGATGTTTTAGGTGGTTGTGTGAATCTTATTCCTTCATTATGGCTGCTTGATGTTTTAGGTGGTTGTGTGAATCTTATTCCTTCATTATGGCTTCTTGATGTTTTAGGTGGTTGTGTGAATCTTATTCCTTCAGTATGGCTGCTTGATGTTTTAGGTGGTTGTGTGAATCTTATTCATTCAGTATGGCTGCTTGATGTTTTAGGTGGTTGTGTGAATCTTATTCCTTCAGTATGGCTGCTTGATGTTTTAGGTGGTTGTGTGAATCTTATTCCTTCAGTATGGCTGCTTGATGTTTTAGGTGGTTGTGTGAATCTTATTCCTTCAGTATGGCTGCTTGATGTTTTAGGTGGTTGTGTGAATCCTATTCCGTCAGTATGGCTGCTTGATGTTTTTTGTGGTTGTGTGAATCTTATTCCTTCAGTATGGCTGCTTGATGTTTTAGGTGGTTGTGTGAATCGTATTCCTTCAGTATGGCTGCTTGATGTTTTAGGTGGTTGTGTGAATCTTATTCCTTCATTATGGCTGCTTGATGTTTTAGGTGGTTGTGTGAATCTTATTCCTTCAGTATGGCTGCTTGATGTTTTAGGTGGTTGTGTGAATCTTATTCCGTCAGTATGGCTGCTTGATGGTTTAGGTGGTTGTGTGAATCTTATTAATTCAGTATGGCTGCTTGATGTTTTAGGTGGTTGTGTGAATCTTATTCCTTCATTATGGCTGCTTGATGTTTTAGGTGGTTGTGTGAATCTTATTCCTTCATTATGGCTGCTTGATGTTTTAGGTGGTTGTGTGAATCTTATTCCTTCAGTATGGCTGCTTGATGTTTTAGGTGGTTGTGTGAATCTTATTCCTTCAGTATGGCTGCTTGATGTTTTAGGTGGTTGTGTGAATCTTATTCCTTCATTATGGCTGCTTGATGTTTTAGGTGGTTGTGTGAATCTTATTCCTTCAGTATGGCTGCTTGATGTTTTAGGTGGTTGTGTGAATCTTATTCATTCAGTATGGTTGCTTGATGTTTTAGGTGGTTGTGTGAATCTTATTCCTTCATTATGGCTGCTTGATGTTTTAGGTGGTTGTGTGAATCTTATTAACTCATTATGGCTGCTTGATGTTTTAGGTGGTTGTGTGAATCTTATTCCTTCATTATGGCTTCTTGATGTTTTAGGTGGTTGTGTGAATCTTATTCCTTCAGTATGGCTGCTTGATGTTTTAGGTGGTTGTGTGAATCTTATTCATTCAGTATGGCTGCTTGATGTTTTAGGTGGTTGTGTGAATCTTATTCCTTCAGTATGGCTGCTTGATGTTTTAGGTGGTTGTGTGAATCTTATTCCTTCAGTATGGCTGCTTGATGTTTTAGGTGGTTGTGTGAATCTTATTCCTTCAGTATGGCTGCTTGATGTTTTAGGTGGTTGTGTGAATCTTATTCCTTCATTATGGCTGCTTGAAGTTTTAGGTGGTTGTGTGAATCTTATTCCTTCAGTATGGCTGCTTGAAGTTTTAGGTGGTTGTGTGAATCGTATTCCTTCAGTATGGCTGCTTGAAGTTTTAGGTGGTTGTGTGAATCTTATTCCTTCAGTATGGCTGCTTGAAGTTTTAGGTGGTTGTGTGAATCTTATTCCTTCAGTATGGCTGCTTGATGTTTTAGGTGGTTGTGTGAATCTTATTCCTTCATTATGGCTGCTTGAAGTTTTAGGTGGTTGTGTGAATCTTATTCCTTCAGTATGGCTGCTTGATGTTTTAGGTGGTTGTGTGAATCTTATTCCTTCATTATGGCTGCTTGAAGTTTTAGGTGGTTGTGTGAATCTTATTCCTTCAGTATGGCTGCTTGAAGTTTTAGGTGGTTGTGTGAATCGTATTCCTTCAGTATGGCTGCTTGAAGTTTTAGGTGGTTGTGTGAATCTAATTCCTTCAGTATGGCTGCTTGATGTTTTAGGTGGTTGTGTGAATCTTATTCCTTCAGTATGGCTGCTTGATGTCTGGAACTAAGGACTTTAGAGGCTGTCTCTCACTCACCAGCTCAGTCCCCCCTAATCCTGGACGACAACATGTTAGTGTGTCCACAGCACGCTGGAAGACACACACACAAATGCGTGCGCACACACACACACACTACGTAAAACGCAACAGCACACACACCAGTTTAGAGTCTCTCCACCAGCGTCATTGGATGTAACAAATCCTTCCGTTGGTTGCTCCTGACGTCCCAATTCAGCAAACACCCGTTTAAAGTCCTGTTGACAGTGGGCAGGAAGTGAGAAGAGATAGAGGATATGACATGAGAGGGGATCACTTCCTTCTGTTCCCTGTCACTCCTAGTTATCCAAGACTTACCCAACATGCACCTGGGGGAATCATGTCTGTCCACCCGAGTCCTGTCTCTGTCTCTCAATTTCTTGTACATCCGTACTCTCTCCTTTTCTCTCGCTCTTTCTCTTAAACACACACATGCAAACGGAAGTCTTTCTTTGTCTCCATCTGTCTTTTGTCTCTGCGTGTGTGTGTGTGTGAGAGCATACGTACAGTATGTCTGTTTGTTTAAAGTACATGCGCGTGTGTGTGTGTGTGTGAGAGCAGATGTTTGCTGGAGGCTTTCTTGCATAGCTGTCCCTGATATCTAAATACAGTATGAAATATGGGGCAAATCTCCAACCACAAATAACTTTGCATGGAGACGTATTCAATAATATTCAACACATACATCTTGAATAATTAATACCGTTACTTTCATTCCATTTCAATCAAATTATATTGTCCCCATTTCGGCCACGCTATTCATTTGATATCAATTTATATCATTTTCATTACTTCATGTATTCAAGGAGAACAAAAGGTTTGTTAATAGTGCAAACCTCTTGATAACGTCTCGGCCAATAGGCTTCCTGAATCCATCTGACATGAATAGCTCATAGACACACCGCTTTCGTAATTCACGTTATTTATACATTTTACATCAAAGGAGGAAGATAACAAAGCGTGCATACCCCAATGAGCAGAGAATATATTTAGTCAAACCCTTTAATAGTAATCTAATGAACCATACTCTTTAGATGACAATTAATGCCAGGAAGACCTAGTCCCATATTGTTCATTTGTTACGGGCTAATTTGACCTTCCCTACGTTTTCCCTCGTCCAGATATATCCACGTTCATGTTTTGTGATGGAAAGGAACTCTGTGTCATTAGTTAGTTGACTAGGTCTCACCAGGACAAAGGCTGCAGCAACAAAACAGTTGGTTCACTACCTATCTGATCCGAGCTATGTAAAATGACCCACCATTCTTAATGAGTGTGTTTAGGACAAACTAGACAGAATGAACCGCTGGACATTCAGCATTTTAATGAAATGCTTTGGTAGTGATGAGGAGTCTTTTGCTGAACATCAACATGGTGTAAGTCATTGATAACATTGACCCTGATGATCTTTCCATCGACCAAACAGACAGAGGTCATGCTGTTTACTGTTGGGTTCCTAGATGCTGAACATCAACATGGTGTAAGTCATTGATAACATTGACCCTGATGATCTTTCCATGGACCAGACAGACAGAGGTCATGCTGTTTACTGTTGGGTTCCTAGATGCTGAATGATCATATTTACATGTTTGACATTTGCATGAAATTGATAACCTCTATGTATGCTACTGTTAACATGGGTCTAATGTACAGTATAACAGTAACAGGTCTAATGTACAGTATAACAGTAACAGGCCTAATGTACAGTATAACAGTAACAGGTCTAATGTACAGTATAACAGTAACAGGTCTAACGTACAGTATAACAGTAACAGGTCTAATGTACAGTATAACAGTAACAGGTCTAATGTACAGTATAACAGTACTGTAAAAGTAACAGGTCTATTATACAGTATAACAGTACTGGAACAGCAACACAGAGTACCAATAGGCCTATTTGTAATCAAAGATATTTTGAAAAGGAAGATAATCAAATAGCTATAATACATCTCCAAGAAGACAGTAAAACTTATATTCCTGTCTGATTCAGAACAACTCTTCGTCTGTCACTATGAATATCTCTCTCTCTGCAAAGACTTGAAGTTCGATTCCAAGTCAAAGGTGAGTATGTGTTATGATTCTGAACTTTTAAATGTTTTATTTATTTAACTAAGCAAGTCAGTTAAGAATCAAATAAAATAAAATAAAATGTATTTATATAGCCCTTCTTACATCTGCTGATATCTCAAAGTGCTGTACAGAAACCCAGCCTAAAACTTCAAACAGCAAGCCATGCAGGTGTAGAAGCACGGTGGCTAGGAAAAACTCCCCAGAAAGGCCAAAACCTTGGAAGAAAACTAGAGAGGAACCAGGCTATGAGGGGTGGCCAGTCCTCTTCTGGCTGTGCCGGGTGGAGATTATAACAGAACATGGCCAAGATGTTTAAATGTTCATATATGACCAACAGGGTCAAATAATAATAATCACAGTAGTTGTCGAGGGTGCAACAGGTCAGCACCTCAGGAGTAAATGTCAGTTGGCTTTTCGTGGCCGATCACATTCAGAGTATCTCTACCGCTCCTGCTGTCTCTACAGAGTTGAAAACAGCAGGTCTGGGAGAGGTAGCATGTCCGGTGAACAGGTCAGGGTTCCATAGCCACAGGCAGAACAGTTGAAACTGGAGCAGCAGCACGGCCAGGTGGACTGGGGACAGCAAGGAGTCATCAGGCCAGGAAGTCCTGAGGCATGGTCCTAGTGCTCAGGTCCCCCGAGAGAGTGAGAGAGAGAGAGAGAGAGAGAAAGAAAGAAAGAAAGAAAGAAAGAAAGAAAGAAAGAAAGAAAGAAAGAAAGAAAGAAAGAAAGAAAGAGAGAAAGAGAGAGAGAATTAGAGAGAGCATACTTAAATTCACACAGGACACCGGATTTGACAGGAGAAATACTCCAGATATAACAGACTGACCCTAGCCCCCGACACATAAACTACTCTAGCACTCTAGCATAAATACTGGAGGCTGAGACAGGAGGGGTCGGGAGACACTGTGGCCCCATCCGACGATACCCCCGGACAGGGCCAAACAGGCAGGCTATAACCCCACCCACTTTGCCAAAGCACAGCCCCCACACCACTAGAGGGATATCTTCAACCACCAACTTACCATCCTGAGACAAGGCCGAGTATAGCCCACAAAGATCTCCACACGGTACAACCCAAGGGGGGGCGCCAACCCAGACAGGAAGATCACGTCAGTGACTCAACCCACTCAAGTGACGCACCCCTCCTAGGGACGGCAAGAACAAATTCTTATTTACAATGATGGCCTACTTGTACAGCCCCCCTGGCCAAACCCGCCCCTAACCCGGACAACGCTGGGCCAATTGTGCGCCGCCCATGGGATTCCTGATCACGGCCGGTTGTGATACAGCCCGGGATCGAACCCCGGTCTGTAGTGATGGCTTTTGCATTGCAATGCAGTGCCTTAGACCGCTGCGCTACTTTGGAGGCCCCCCAAGTGTTCTTCATTTACTGTATAATATCCATCCCCAAAGCCTCATCACAAGTCTGGCTGTATAATATCCATCCCCAAAGCCGTAGCACAAGTCTGGCTGTATAATATCCATCCCCAAAGCCATATCACAAGTCTGGCTGTATAATATCCATCCCCAAAACCGTAGCACAAGTCTGGCTGTATAATATCCATCCCCAAAGCCTCATCACAAGTCTGGCTGTATAATATCCATCCCCAAAGCCATATCACAAGTCTGGCTGTATAATATCCATCCCCGAAGCCTTATCACACGTCTGGCTGTATAATATCCATCCCCGAAGCCTTATCACATGTCTGGCTGTATAATATCCATCCTCGAAGCCTTATCACGTCTGGCTGTATAATATCCATCCCCGAAGCCTTATCACACGTCTGGCTGTATAATATCCATCCCCGAAGCCTTATCACACGTCTGGCTGTATAATATCCATCCCCGAAGCCTTATCACACATCTGGCTGTATAATATCCATCCCCGA
>NC_092090.1:16984224-17004224 GCF_045679555.1 Salvelinus alpinus
TACTCTCTGAATTGACTTCAGTTTACTCTCTGAATTGACTTCAGTTTACTCTCTGAATTGACTTCAGTTTGCTACCTGAATTGACTTCAGTTTACTATCTGAATTGACTTCAGTTTACTCCCTGAATTGACTTCAGTTTACTCCCTGAATTGACTTCAGTTTACTACCTGAATCGACTTCAGTTTACTATCTGAATTGACTTGAGTTTACGCCCTGAATTGACTTCAGTTTACTACCTGAATTGACTTCAGTTTACTACCTGAATTGACTTCAGTTTACTACCTGAATCGACTTCAGTTTACTATCTGAATTGACTTGAGTTTACTCCCTGAATTGACTTGAGTTTACTCCCTGAATTGACTTCAGTTTACTCCCTGAATTGACTTCAGTTTACTACCTGAATCGACTTCAGTTTACTATCTGAATTGACTTGAGTTTACGCCCTGAATTGACTTCAGTTTACTACCTGAATTGACTTCAGTTTACTACCTGAATTGACTTCAGTTTACTACCTGAATCGACTTCAGTTTACTATCTGAATTGACTTGAGTTTACTCCCTGAATTGACTTGAGTTTACTCCCTGAATTGACTTCCGTTTACTCTCTGAATTGACTTCAGTTTACTCCCTGAATTGACTTCAGTTTACTCCCTAAATTAACTTCAGTTTACTACCTGAATTGACTTCAGTTTACTCCCTGAATTGACTTCAGTTTACTACCTGAATTGACTTCAGTTTACTACCTGAATTGACTTCAGTTTACTACCTGAATCGACTTCAGTTTACTCTCTGAATTGACTTCAGTTTACTCTCTGAATTGACTTCAGTTTACTCCCTGAATTGACTTCAGTTTACTACCTGCATTGACTTCAGTTTACTACCTGAATTGACTTCAGTTTACTACCTGAATCGACTTCAGTTTACTATCTGAATTGACTTCCGTTTACTCCCTGAATTGACTTGAGTTTACTCCCTGAATTGACTTCCGTTTACTCTCTGAATTGACTTCAGTTTACTCCCTGAATTGACTTCAGTTTACTCCCTAAATTAACTTCAGTTTACTACCTGAATTGACTTCAGTTTACGACCTGAATTGACTTCAGTTTACTCTCTGAATTGACTTCAGTTTACTCCCTGAATTGACTTCAGTTTACTCCCTAAATTAACTTCAGTTTGCTACCTGAATTGACTTCAGTTTACTACCTGAATTGACTTCAATTTACTACCTGAATTAACTTCAGTTTACTCCCTGGTCTTCATCAGGATAGGGTTTGTTTTCTTTTCAAATGTCTCCAGTTGTCTTGCCTCGGCCTGCCTGGGCAGGCTTATACTGTCAATCCTTTACAAAAGGCTGGATTTATTGGTTTAGTCTTTATATTTACAGTAAATATATTGTGAAAATATTATATTATGTAAAATAATCATATTTTTTAGAGGGGTTCTCATTAACGTAGTGAAGCCTCCCAATTGATGCTAATACTAAAACAGAAAGTGACCCCATGACCCCATCCTGTATCAGTATCACATTAAGGCCACAGTGATTACAGTTCTACCCACAGGGCTGTAGCTGCCTGTCCCTGCGCTGTAGCCATGTAGAAGGAACTGTGCTCAATAGATAATGGTCAGCACCACTGCCATCACTGTGCCGTCGGCTGAATGTGGGCAAAACGACAGGGCCCAACTAAACTGGTGTGACTGAGGACGCTCTTAGACAGGGGAGGGCGAGAGTTGGATGAAACACACACACACACACGCACCCACGCACCCGCACACACGCACACACGCACACACACACACACACACACACACACACACACACACACACACACACACACACACACACACACACACACACACACACACACACACACACACACACACACACACACACACAGAGAGTCCCTGGGACCCAGAGGAGCTGGCAGTAAATAAAACCACGGTCCTAATTAGCTCAGGGCCTGGGGGTGAAGCCACAGAGAGAAAGTGTGTCAGACCCTCTCTATACTGGCCGCTACAGTCCCTCTATGGAAGACGAACACTGCTGCAGTACTATTGCTCTATACGGATCAACTGACTTACTATCTAAGGGCCTCATTTGGAATGTTAACTGTTATTAGTATAGATGGTACAATAATAATATAATAGTAGTCCTTTTTTGTTTGTGACATTTCCTCACTGATTATTTGAGAAAACGTTCGCCAGTTGCAATTGACACATTGTGGATAAACCTTCGAATCGTCTAAAACTTCTTATGCGATTGTTAAACATTTATAATATGATGAATATATTATACCGTATTCTACACACCGAATTACAGCAAAAATGGATTGCTATTAATGCGTTCTAATGTCTATTTAATTGGAAATAAATTAATTGAACTAAATGAAAGCTTAAAAAATGAATTAATTGACTTGAACATTTTAAAGCATAATTAAATTAACCCATTTTAAGGGAGTTATTTCCTCATTGGTCAACCGCTGTGTATTCTTGTCCTTGTCATTTGTCATAACCTACACGGACCTATGATCAATGTAATTAACAACAGAACTGCCCTGCTGCTAAGGGTTTTCATGTATTATTTACTTCATGATGGTGTAACTTGGTCATTGTATTTCCTCTTATTAAATGATTTATTCCAAACTGTGTTTCTACCTGCATCCATTATCCCATGGCCTTGTTGGAGAGTTATTCTCCTGACTATGTTGATACATGCATTCATTATCCCATGGCCTTGTTGGAGAGTTATTCTCCTGACTATGTTTCTACCTGCATCCATTATCCCATGGCCTTGTTGGAGAGTTATTCTCCTGACTATGTTGATACATGCATCCATTATCCCATGGCCTTGTTGGAGAGTTATTCTCCTGACTATGTTGATACATGCATCCATTATCCCATGGCCTTGTTGGAGAGTTATTCTCCTGACTATGTTGATACATGCATCCATTATCCCATGGCCTTGTTGGAGAGTTATTCTCCTGACTATGTTGATACATGCCACTTCAGTTTTACATCATGTAAACTGATAAAGTGTATTTGTGGGGCATTTAACTAAATATATGTGAAATTAAACAGATATTCCTGTGCTTGAGGTTTGTCTATGTAGCTGGTCCACAGCTCTACCAGCAACAGTACACTAGTGCCCCCTGCTGGTGAAACACAATGGCAAGCAGATGGAAACATCAACTGTCTCTTGACATGCTATACTGTACATTGCTTTAACATGATGTTCCTCTATCAGTCAAGGCTAACGTAAAGATCTAAAAATCTAATCAAAATGTATTGGTCAAATACACATATTTAGCAGATGTGGGTTGGTAGCGCACTACATTGCTTCCTGCCATAAGATGAGGGACAGTGTCTGACAGACCAACCAACCTGCACATGTCCTCTACTGTATGCTTATTGTTATTGATATTGATCAACGTATGATTATTTTGACCCTTGATTATTGTTGTTACTGCTGTCTCGTTGACAATATTGATTATTACTATTTTTATTATGTTCATATTGTAACTCTCCAAAGTAAGCTTTGGAAATATGTACATTGTTACGTCATGCCAAAAAAGCAAATTTAAATTGAATTGAATTGAGAGAGAGGGGTAGAGAGAGAGAGAGAGAGAGAGAGAGAGAGAGAGAGAGAGGGGGGGAGAGAGCTAGAGAGAGAGAGAGAGAGAGAGAGAGAGAGAGAGAGCTAGAGAGAGAGAGAGAGAGAGAGAGGTGGTGAGGAGGGGGTGTAAAAAGAACCCTGGATTTACACCCCGTTGCACCCCTAATCTCTATAAATCCCTGGGTCAGGGGGATGGAGGGGTGAAGAGAGGGAGGGAAGGAGAGAAGGGGGTTGTAAGTAGGTAAGTCCTGTGGTGTTACAAAGGGCCAAGAGAAAAGGATCAGGGGGTTAAACCCATCTGGTACTGGACAAAGATCCAGATCAAAAGAGACTGTGGGGCTCAGTGGGGTTCAGTGGGGCTCATTGGGACTCGACGTGGCTCAACGTGGCTCCATGCTCCGCAGTAAGAGGCGACTAGAAGCTAAAAAGGAGGGAGAAGAGTATAGAAAAAGAGAGAGGGACAAAGACTGAGCCATTGGGGATTCCATTTTCTGTCCAACACATGTTTCCTCTCCTCAACCCAGTAAGAAGTTGCACACTCACTGAGTCTTTGTCAAGGCAGCTTAAAACAACAATAAGGGGAGCTGGGAGTATATCTATCATGAGCAGCATGGAGTGGAGCTGAGTGTTGGCTGAAACAGATTCACATTAGGATGTTTGGGGACAGATACAGTACGAGATCAGTCAAGCAGACGACCCACGTTATGAACAGCGCCTGGCAGTGTCCCTCCAGTCGTTAACTAACTTCTGAGTGGACTGTATCAGTCACTACTGTAAGTCTAGGGCTAATTAACATGATTAATTATGCTTCCTTGGCACCCAATCTATTGCTCTCTCTTTTTGCCTGGAGAGTATTTAACCAAAACGGTGGTGTTATCTCTCTCTCTCTCTCTCTCTCTCTCTCTCTCTCTCTCTCTCTCTCTCTCTCTCTCTCTCTCTCTCTCTCTCTCTCTCTCTCTCTCTCTCTCTCTCTCTCTCTCTCTCTCTCTCTCTCTCTCTCTCTCTCTCTCTCTCTCTCTCTCTCTCTCTCTCTCTCTTTCTCTCTCTCTCTTTCTCTCTCTCTCTATATATATATCTCTATCTCTATCTCTCTCTGTCTCTCTCTCTCTCTATATATATATATATATCTCTCTATATCTCTATCTCTCTCTATATATATCTCTCCCTATATCTCTATTGCTTTCTCTCAATTCAATTCAATTCAATTCAAGGGGCTTTATTATTATTATTATTATTTTGCTTTCTCTCTCTATCTCTCTCTCTATCTGTCTCGCTCTCTCTCTATATCTCTCTCTCTATCCCCCCCCGATCCACTAGAGGAAGTTTGTCATGTTTGGCTAAATTGGACTTCCTGGGATGCGAGTGGATATGGAGGCAGACAGGAAGAGAGAGGCTGAATCCATCCAGGGGGGAAGGATGTGTAGTGGGACAGTAAATGCAGTGTGATCTCCAAGACGCCTTCCAGAACCTTCTCCTAATGCGCTCTGAAAAACTTGTGAGCGCGGAGGAATGCAACATGTTTCAGATTAAAAAAGCATGAGAGCTTTTTACTGACATTGAAAAGACCAATCTGATACTCTCATTGGCAATTTGCCTCATTTGACCTAAAGACAAAATAGATTACTGGGAAGGCAGTATAATAGTTGATGTAAATTAAACTGATGGTGATGAGGAATATAAATGTACATGCGTGTCCTTTAGTTGGGCCTACTGTGAAACAGGAAAACGTTATTCTGGATCTTTTGATGAAGCCTGGGCATTTATCACAAGTAGATTTATATGCCACTGGGCATGGTTTGAATAACAGAATGCTTGCAATATAACTGAATAACACAAAGCATTATGAATCCACACTTCCAAATAAATCTCCCACAATCCACCTAAACTCCCCATTTCCAATCAGAACCATCCCTACGAGTTCCGATTGTGTTTTACAAGGTTAGTAGACCACGATTAGCGCACCATGGCCAAGAGAACATTAGCATGCATGTTGCCATGACAGATTATCCCCGCTACATACGCTACATTAGCATTAGCAGACTGTACGATTGGCCGACCCCCTGCCTGCACAATCAACAGAGAGCGTGAATAAAAGATCACTCATTAGCAGGTCGGGTGTGAACTGTGAAAATGGGCTCTCACACCAATGACTGCAGGAGGCCTACATTAGCCTAGTCTTACGCTAGCACGGCCCAATGTAGTCACATGGTATCACGCTAACTAGCCTAGCCTTACGCTAGCACGGCCCAATGTAGTCACATGGTATCACGCTAACTAGCCTAGCCTACCTTGTAAGGAACACCTAGTGTAGCGTGCTGCTGAAGCTCAGTCTAGTGAAGTGTTGTGTGGAAGATCATGGTAAGACTCCTCGCTAGCATATGCTTGTGTTTAATGCAGTGACCTGCTTCTGCATGGTGAGGTTACACATACCCTAGTAGTGACGGTGGTCTGAACATCAATGTGTGTATGAGTGTGTGTAATATCACTAAGTAATCAGTGTACCTCAAACAGGACGGGTATAACTAGGCCTGGTGGGTAGTGAGTACAGCAGACCTGCTCTCTCTCCCGGCCCATGCCTGGTCCTGTGAGTGCTCTCTGTGACTGTCTATATGTGTGGCCATGGACTTACAACTGCTTTCAGACTGGATCACTGTGGTCATGGATATACAACTGTTTACAGACTGGATCACTGTGGTCATGGACTTACAACTGCTTACAGACTGGATCACTGTGGCCATTGGATATACAACTGTTTACAGACTGGATCACTGTGGCCATGGACTTACAACTGTTTACAGACTGGAACACTGTGGCCATGGACTTACAACTGTTTACAGACTGGATCACTGTGGCCATGGATATACAACTGTTTACAGACTGGATCACTGTGGCCATGGATAAACAACTGTTTACAGACTGGATCACTGTGGCCATGGACTTACAACTGTTTACAGACTGGATCACTGTGGTCATTGGATATACAACTGTTTACAGACTGGATCACTGTGGCCATGGATATACAACTGTTTACAGACTGGATCACTGTGGCCATTGGATATACAACTGTTTACAGACTGGATCACTGTGGCCATGGATATATAACTGTTTACAGACTGGACATCTGCCTTTAGCCAGCCACCAATATGCCCATTGCTCTCCAGGTTAAGGTAACAAGAATGTAAAAGTCATATTCAAGAATGTATTATTTGTATTTTTCTAACGAGATTTCAACAGGGAAGTTTGACACACAGTGATGTGTATGTGTTGGGGATCAGGACTCGGGGACAGAGTTTGTGACGGGGGTCGGGGGTCAGGACTCGGGGACAGAGTTTGTGATGGGGGTCAGGGGTCAGGACTCGGGGACAGAGTTTGTGACGGGGGTCGGGGGTCAGGACTCGGGGACAGAGTTTGTGACGGGGGTCGGGGGTCAGGACTCGGGGACAGAGTTTGTGACGGGGGTCGGGGGTCAGGACTCGGGGACAGAGTTTGTGACGGGGGTCAGGACTCGGGGACAGAGTTTGTGACGGGGGTCGGGGGTCAGGACTCGGGGACAGAGTTTGTGACGGGGGTCGGGGGTCAGGACTCGGGGACAGAGTTTGTGACGGGGGTCAGGACTCGGGGACAGAGTTTGAGACGGGGGTCGGGGGTCAGGACTCGGGGACAGAGTTTGTGACGGGGGTCAGGGGTCAGGACTCGGGGACAGAGTTTGTGACGGGGGTCGGGGGTCAGGACTCGGGGACAGAGTTTGTGACGGGGGTCGGGGGTCAGGACTCGGGGACAGAGTTTGTGACGGGGGTCGGGGGTCAGGACTCGGGGACAGAGTTTGTGAAGGGGGTCAGGACTCGGGGACAGAGTTTGAGACGGGGGTCGGGGGTCAGGACTCGGGGACAGAGTTTGTGACGGGGGTCGGGGGTCAGGACTCGGGGACAGAGTTTGTGACGGGGGGCGGGGGTCAGGACTCGGGGACAGAGTTTGTGACGGGGGTCGGGGGTCAGGACTCGGGGACAGAGTTTGTGACGGGGTTCGGGGGTCAGGACTCGGGGACAGAGTTTGTGACGGGGGTCGGGGGTCAGGACTCGGGGACAGAGTTTGTGATGGGGGTCGGGGGTCAGGACTCGGGGACAGAGTTTGTCTCTACTCTTGATCCTCATGCTTGTTTGAGTCTTCCACTCTCATACCCTTCTCCTGTCTCTCAGTACAATGTCTTGGCCATGTAGTGATGTTCCCTCACTCCTCTGCACCAGTGGACCATGCAGACTGCATCCAGGTCAGAAACTCACCCCCTCAGCCTCTGGCGCTGGATTATCAGCCTGTACCCAGATCAGCGAACATTAGCCTCTAACAGCAGGGTTAATGTAGCGGCTGCTGTAGCGTGTTGCTGTCTCTACTGGGTTTAAGTTTCAGTCACCCGGAAGCTGTGAAGCATCCCTCTGTCTCTCTCCTCCTGCTGTTTAGAAGTGGATGTGTTGGTTTGGGTGACACTGACTATAGTAAGTTGGAGAGTATAGGCTAATTGGTTGTTTCACTTCTGTTTGTTTCCTCTGGGACTGATTTGTGAAGCTATGAAGGTGTGAATATGATTGGGTTTATGGGGTGGGGTGTGGGCGGTTTTATAGTCACTCACACACACACACACACACACACACACACACACACACACACACACACACACACACACACACACACACACACACACACACACACACACACACACACACACACACACACACACACACACAAACACACACACACACACACACACACACACACACACACACACACACACACACACACACACACACACACACACACACACACACACACACACACATTCAGAGTTGCTAAGTGCGTCTGTTCTCATACTATGCTAAACTGTTGATCTTGTTCTTCTCTGCCGCTGAGCCATAAAGGCCGGCTAATCTGAATAATCTCCATCTGTAATCTCCTCTAATCACCCCCATCACACACACTCACAGGCCACTGTACATCAACACAGCATCACCTGACCAAGTCAACAACAGGCCTATAATCAGCCCTCAATACACAGATATACACACAATTCACTAAACAGAACATCTCAATTTCCCATGTACATGTTCACCCCAATGACTGCATCGTCGAGTCTGAAGTGGCCAGCCCTCAGTATGGGTCAATGGGTGTGTGATATGGACATTATTCATTGTTGGTCACTTCTCCTATTCGGGCCCCTTACACTAAGTGTGTGTGTGTGTGTGTGTGTGTGTGTGTGTGTGTGTGTGTGTGTGTGTGTGTGTGTGTGTGTGTGTGTGTGTGTGTGTGTGTGTGTGTGGTGTGTGTGTGCGTGTAATTGTCTGTGTGTGAAAATTAGTCTCGCTTTCATGATCTCACATTCTGTTTACTTCACCTCCCAGTGACTAAACTCTGTTCAATATTCATCGCCTTGAGTCATGATGATGAGCAACAGGATGGTTCCCACTGTGAGGAGAGAGTGTGTGACAGTGATTGTGTTAGATAGGGGCGTCATCACGTCAGTTGTAAACACTAACTGTATTCACCTGATGTGTTCCGCTTGATGTCCTGATGTGTTTAGTGGTGATATTCAGTCCACAGACTCATTCCAAGATGAAGATAGAGGGCTGGACACAGTATGTAGGACACAGTGAATACGCGGGGAGATGGCCAATTAGGAGTAGACTGCATTGAACTGTGAAGGGTTCTTCCAGTGGTCGGTCTTACTGTATGGGAGGTAAGAGAGCCGAGTCAGAGATGGACGTGTGTGTGGTGTGTGTGTGTGTGGTGTGTGTGTGTGTGTGTGTGTGTGTGGTGTGTGTGCGTGTGGTGTGTGTGGTGTGTGGTGTGTGTGTGTGTGTGTGTGGTGTGTGTGCGTGTGGTGTGTGTGTGTGAGTGTGTGTGTGTGTGTGTGAGTGTGTGTGTGTGTGGTGTGTGTGTGTGAGTGTGTGTGTGTGAGTGTGTGTGTGTGTGGTGTGTGTGTGTGAGTGTGTGTGTGTGTGTGTGGTGTGTGTGTGTGAGTGTGTGTGTGTGTGTGGTGTGTGTGTGTGAGTGTGTGTGCGTGTATGTGTCCAGCCCCAGCTAGTGTCCCGTTGCTTACTTGGGCGTGATGACCCATCATCCGTAACATCTTGTTCCATCAACTTCTGCTTCTCTTCACTCGTCTGTCTGTGCCTGGACTCTCTCTCCTTTCTTCCCTCCTTCCATCTCTCACTCTCTCACTCTCTCTCTTATCTGTCTTTGGGGTGAAAGAGAAGGGCTACTACAGAGCAGCACTACTCTGTGACATTCTGATCGAGGCCAAATCATTTCCTCACCCAAAAACAGGTGATATGTTATTTATTTGAAAAGCCATATGCTACAGGTTATGAATCATGTTTGGCTCATGCTGAATGTCAATTAGTTTAGGTGACTGAATAAGTACCAGAAAGAAAATATGTCATTCATAAATGCATTAATTGACAGGGTGGCCAAAGCGTTTGGGACAGACAAAAGGGCTCCTTTGGGACTCATTTGATTAAAGTAGGAATGGGATGACAGTGACTCTGTAGCCACAGCACTCCTCCTCACTCCTGGGGTGGGGGGTCACCATGGACCCTGGGGTGGGGGGTCACCATGGACCCTGGGGTGTGGGGGTCAGCATGGACCCTGGGGTGGGGGGTCACCATGGACACTGGGGTGGGGGGGTCACCATGGACCCTGGGGTGGGGGGTCACCATGGAACCTGGGGTGGGGGATCACCATGGAACCTGGGGTGGGGGGTCACCATGGACCCTGGGGTGGGGGTCACCATGGACCCTGGGGAGGGGGTCACCATGGACCCTGGGGTGGGGGGTCAGCATGGACCCTGGGGTGGGGGGTCACCATGGACCCTGGGGTGGGGGGTCACCATGGACACTGGGGTGGGGGGGTCACCATGGACCCTGGGGTGGGGGGGTCACCATGGACCCTGGGGTGGGGGGGTCACCATGGACCCTGGGGTGGGGGGTCACCATGGACCCTGGGGTGGGGGGTCACCATGGACCCTGGGGTGTGGGGTCACCATGGACCCTGGGGTGTGGGGTCACCATGGACCCTGGAGTGGGGGGTCACCATGGACCCTGGGGTGGGTGGGGGTCCAAATCTTTGGCGACTGAGAGTGTTTGGGGATGGAAAAGTGGTAACGGGGGTTGAGAGTGTGTGCATGAGTTTGTGCGGTGGTTAAGGGTGGGGTATATGAGTAAGTTGTGTTTGTGTGTGTGTGCTTGCTGACTTACGTTTGTCCTTCCGTGCATGTGCGTGCTTGCATACAGTAAGTGTGTATATGGAGTGGGAGGGGGGAGGGGGGAGGGGGGAGGGGGGAGAACCCAGCTGACGAGGTCGCTCTCTGGGACACTGGCAGGCCAAACATCCCCCAGGCTGGCATCTGAGCTCCACCTCTGACAGCCCTGATAGTTATTGCTCAATGACATTCCATGCTTTCCTTCAGCTTCCTGTAAGATTGATTTCTCAGATAGGTTTGAAATATCTCCAGAACCCTAGAGCAGGGTGACTGGCACCGTGGCATTGACAGAAAAGAGAAGGAGAGAGAAAGACAGAGAATGAGCGAGAGAGAAAGAGAGAAAGACAGAAAAGAGAGAAAGAGAGAGAGAAAGAGAGAGAGGGGAGACAGAGACGGAGAGATAGAGACAGAGGGAAAGAGAGGAGGGGGGTAGTGAATATGAGAGAGGATAGAAGGGGGAGACAGAGACAGAGAGATAGAGGGAAAGAGAGGAGGGGGGTAGTGAATATGAGAGAGGATAGAAAGGGGAGACAGAGACAGAGAGATAGAGGGAAAGAGAGGAGGGGGTAGTGAATATGAGAGAGGATAGAAAGGGGAGACAGAGACAGAGAGATAGAGATAGAGGGAAAGAGAGGAGGGGGGTAGTGAATATGAGAGAGGATAGAAAGGGGAGACAGAGACAGAGAGATAGAGATAGAGGGAAAGAGAGGAGGGGGGTAGTGAATATGAGAGAGGATAGAAAGGGGAGACAGAGACGGAGAGATAGAGATACAGGGAAAGAGATGAGGGGGTAGTGAATATGAGAGAGGACAGAAAGGGGACAAACATTATACATATTAAACATGGAGAATAGATGGCAGAATGAATATCATGTCAATTACAATTCCTCAAATACACTATAGGCAATCCTGTCTCCCTCCGTCAAAAGAGCAAAGACATTTCCTGAGAGAAAAATGGACTTTAACTGGCGTGACTTGTGATTTATATTTTTTAATTGAATCAAAAGCATCACGTTTGAAGTAGTTTCTAAAAGAGCTATTGAAACCAATCAGAACCAATTTGGGCACAGGCCTATACATAAACAACTGATATGATGCTTGCATGACCATTATCTTTCAGCCTTTTACAGTACACTGTGATAGCCCTCTCCGAGTGACTTCTAGAATTAGACTGCCTCCTGATAAAGTGTTTCTCTTCTCCTCCAAAGCTCAGCGTTCCCCTGTGCACATTACTCTGCGCTATGTTTCACTATCACTGAGCATTTGAACACATTAACTGTTTGTTATTTAGAGAGGGGGTGCATCGCATATTCACATGCCCTGCTTTTTAAACTCTTTAATGCAATTTAACAACGCCACGTATTCTCTTCACGTTTCATTGGGGTCTCCTACGTGTGAAATCGCTGGGGCTCGCCTTGCCCTGGCGCGACGGCACGGTCGGCACGGCGACGCTAGGGCCACATCGTAGAGCGGCAGATGTGGGAGGGAGAGCGAAATGAATTGCTTCACATTGTTCAGTGGGTGTGTGGGCACCTTCAGCGAATGAACCGCAGTCGGAGCTCTCCGACCGTCCGCCTCATGGAAATTAGGTGCGAAGCGTCTCACTCGCAGCTGAAATCAATCGCAGCATTGCATCCAATTAGCTTATCTAGACCCCAATCCGCATGCTTTAACTTAGCGTTTGGCGGCGCGTAAAAGGGGGAAATATTTTTGTTACAATATACTGTAAATAGGCATCTCTGTTTTTTTATGTGCTTTTCCCTGCCAGATAATGCTTTACTCTGTTAACAGTGTTATGTTATTTCCCCTGCCAGATAATGCCTCACTCTGTTCACAGTTTTGTGTTATTTTCCCTGCCAGATAATGCCTTACTCTGTTAACAGTGCTATGTTATTTCCCCTGCCAGATAATGCCTTACTCTGTTAACAGTGTTATGTTATTTTCCCTGCCAGATAATGCCTCACTCTGTTAACAGTTTTGTGTTATTTTCCCTGCCAGATAATGCCTCACTCTGTTCACAGTGTTATGTTATTTTCCCTGCCAGATAATGCCTCACTCTGTTAACAGTGTTATGTTATTTTCCCTGCCAGATAATGCCTCACTCTGTTAACAGTGTTATGTTATTTTCCCTGCCAGATAATGCCTCACTCTGTTCACAGTTTTGTGTTATTTTCCCTGCCAGATAATGCCTTACTCTGTTAACAGTGTTATGTTATTTCCCCTGCCAGATAATGCCTTACTCTGTTAACAGTGTTATGTTATTTTCCCTGACAGATAATGCCTCACTCTGTTCACAGTGTTATGTTATTTTCCCTGACAGATAATGCCTTACTCTGTTAACAGTGTTATGTTATTTTCCCTGACAGATAATGCCTCACTCTGTTCACAGTGTTATGTTATTTTCCCTGCCAGATAATGCCTCACTCTGTTCACAGTTTTGTGTTATTTTCCCTGCCAGATAATGCCTTACTCTGTTAACAGTGTTATGTTATTTCCCCTGCCAGATAATGCCTTACTCTGTTAACAGTGTTATGTTATTTTCCCTGCCAGATAATGCCTCACTCTGTTAACAGTGTTATGTTATTTTCCCTGACAGATAATGCCTCACTCTGTTCACAGTGTTATGTTATTTTCCCTGACAGATAATGCCTTACTCTGTTAACAGTGTTATGTTATTTCCCCTGCCAGATAATGCCTTACTCTGTTAACAGTGTTATGTTATTTTCCCTGACAGATAATGCCTCACTCTGTTCACAGTGTTATGTTATTTTCCCTGACAGATAATGCCTTACTCTGTTCACAGTTTTATGTTATTTTCCCTGACAGATAATGCCTTACTCTCTAAATAGTTTTTCAAAAGTAAAAAACGATGTCTTGACTTTACCTTCGATTTTAGTCCAACAATTAGTCCAAATATTCACTTGAACTTGATTGGTTAACTATCCCAACCATCCTGCATGAATTTGCATAATTTGGGTTGCTGCAGTTCAGTGTTGTGGCACTTTAACTTTGCCCACGCAGAGGGCTGTAAGAAAATTCAGAATCAGAGACGTGATAAAAGTTAGGAATTCAGTTGGTGAGGGATTAATACTGCACCATTACTTTTAGTAGAGACCTTGAAGAGTAGGAACATGAAAATAAATAGTTAAAATCTAAAAAGGCAGAACATATAACAATTTATAACAATATAACATTCTGATTGAATACGACTGAATTGTTGAAAACACTATATTAGGCAACATAAATTGGTTAAACCACATTTCATGACCCATGATGGGGTCAATGAATCAATATTCAGACTTGAGGTCGCACATAAAATAATGCATTTAGTAGTAATAAAAACATGTCTTTGTCATCTATTATCTCAGAACGTCGTCTGAACATGGTGGAAACATGGTGGAAACATGGTGGAAACATGGTGGAAACATGGTGGAAACATGGTGGAAACATGGTGGAAGAACCGGGATCATTAGACATTTAACAAAACCATTTTGAGGGACATTGCAATATACCTCACCTAAAACCGTATTGATTTCAAGGTCATTTAATATTCATGTTTGGACATACAAAATCGCCATACATTTGACATCATTCCTTATCTATCAATGCTTAACTACCTACAAAAGCCATTGAAGCAGACCTAAAGTAATGTTTGTAATATTCTTGAAGTGTGTAAAAATGCTATGCAAATTGTGATTCTAATATGGCATTGCTGGTATGACCTTTTGACTTCTCAACAGCCTGAACTCTGTTATTTCCCAAATAAACATCAGTTGGAAAAATACATATTGCATGTTCTTATTTAAATAGTTAGGAATTTAAGATGAAATAATTGTTTCAACATGTTTTTCAAGAAGAGACAGACGTGCCAATAAAGAAACCCGACAGTTTATTATAAGGCTCAGTAATAAACCATGTCGAAGGCATATATTTAAGTGTGTTCACCATCTATTAATCATTACTCCCACCTTTATCAACCATTTACTAATCATTAGTCAAGTATTTTTGCAGTCCCTAGTCTAAAGTGAGTGCTATAAATAATGTATAAATGTTTTGAATGACCAGTGTATTTTCTTACAAAAAGATGGGCATGCCATTGGTAGACATTCCATCAGTACCTGGTAAAATAACTAGCACACAACACAGAGGATGTTTAAGAACGTATATATTCATGTCTGAATAACTAGCTTACTAACATTTACACACGTGGGAGTAATGATTTATAAATGGTGAGCAAAATGTTTATAAATGTTTTATTGTGGACCGAAAGTGCAACTATTCAATGAATGTCTCTGTCGTAAATATTTTAAACTGCACAATGGTTTGAAGATACAATCACTTTCTTTCAACTGACATTGTTTCAATAACAAATGTCAACGTCAACTACATCCTCTATCTGTCCGTCATGATCAAATATCCAGTTATCCAGCGTAGGGGTAATGCTGATAATGTTGTGATGGTAAAATATCCAGTTATCCAGCGTAGGAGTAATGCTGCTAATGTTGTGATGATCAAATATCCAGTTATCCAGCGTAGGAGTAATGCTGATAATGTTGTGATGGTCAAATATCCAGTTATCCAGCGTAGGAGTAATGCTGATAATGTTGTGATGGTCAAATATCCAGTTATCCAGCGTAGGAGTAATGCTGATAATGTTGTGATGGTCAAATATCCAGTTATCCAGCGTAGGGGTAATGCTGATAATGTTGTGATGGTCAAATATCCAGTTATCCAGCGTAGGAGTAATGCTGATAATGTTGTGATGGTCAAATATCCAGTTATCCAGCGTAGGAGTAATGCTGATAATGTTGTGATGGTCAAATATCCAGTTATCCAGTGTAGGAGTAATGCTGATAATGTTGTGATGGTCAAATATCCAGTTATCCAGCGTAGGAGTAATGCTGATAATGTTGTGATGGTCAAATATCCAGTTATCCAGCGTAGGAGTAATGCTGATAATGTTGTGATGTCAGAATGGGTCCTCAGCCCTGGACTAGGACCATATTAGACTTGGTAATGAGGTAAAACACTGAGGCCATGCTCGTTAATGACAGTTGGACGACAGGCATTAGCAGCTTATGGTGCTGTCTTACCATAACGACACAGCAGAATATATACACACACACGTCAACTGAGATCCAGACTGAAGGCTCGTTCATTAACTGATCCCTATTTACTGATTAGATGACATCACAACGTCATTTAGCTTTAATACGTGACATTGGCACCTAGTGGAGTTTGTAATTATAGTGTTTAAGCATCTTGTTTTACCCTGTTCAGTCATGTTCTATCAAGTATTTGTTGTTAGAAAGATATGAGATGAACATTGCTCCATAGACTTCTACAGTATTCCTATGTAGGCCTGTAGACATGTACTTCATGTTTCTCTATCTGACAGCCTTCTGACAGCATCCTTTGTATGACATGTAGAAGATGTGACAGGGCCCATTATCACCTCTGACCCTGCAGTAAACCATGTAGATATATATATATATATATATTATGACCTCTGACCCTGCAGTAAACCATGTAGGTATATATATATATGATGACCTCTGACCCTGCAGTAAACCATCTATATATATATTATGACCTCTGACCCTGCAGTAAACCATGTAGATATATATATATATTATGACCTCTGACCCTGCAGTAAACCATGTAGATATATATATATATATTTTGACCTCTGACCCTGCAGTAAACCATGTATATATATATTATGACCTCTGACCCTGCAGTAAACCATGTATATATATATTATGACCTCTGACCCTGCAGTAAACCATGTAGATATATATATACAGTGGGGAGAACAAGTATTTGATACACTGCCGATTTTGCAGGTTTTCCTACTTATAAAGCATGTAGAGGTCTGTAATTTTTATCATAGGTACACTTCAACTGTGAGAGACGGAATCTAAAACAAAAATCCAGAAAATCACATTGTATGATTTTTAAGTAATTAATTTGCATTTTATTGCATGACATAAGTATTTGATCACCTACCAACCAGTAAGAATTCCGGCTCTCACAGACCTGTTCGTTTTTCTTTAAGAAGCCCTCCTGTTCTCCACTCATTACCTGTATTAACTGTACCTGTTTGAACTCGTTACCTGTATAAAAAGACACCTGTCCACACACTCAATCAAACAGACTCCAACCTCTCCACAATGGCCAAGACCAGAGAGCTGTGTAAGGACATCAGGGATAAAATTGTAGACCTGCACAAGGCTGGGATGGGCTACAGGACAATAGGCAATCAGCTTGGTGAGAAGGCAACAACTGTTGGCGCAATTATTAGAAAATGGAAGAAGTTCAAGATGACGGTCAATCACCCTCGGTCTGGGGCTCCATGCAAGATCTCACCTCGTGGGACATCAATGATCATGAGGAAGGTGAGGGATCAGCCCAGAACTACACGGCAGGACCTGGTCAATGACCTGAAGAGAGCTGGGACCACAGTCTCAAAGAAAACCATTAGTAACACACTACGCCGTCATGGATTAAAATCCTGCAGCGCACGCAATGTCCCCCTGATCAAGCCAGCGCATGTCCAGGCCCGTCTGAAGTTTGCCAATGACCATCTGGATGATCCAGAGGAGGAATGGGAGAAGGTCACGTGGTCTGATGAGACAAAAATAGAGCTTTTTGGTCTAAACTCCACTCGCCGTGTTTGGAGGAAGAAGAAGGATGAGTACAACCCCAAGAACACCATCCCAACCGTGAAGCATGGTGGTGGAAACATCATTCTTTGGGGATGCTTTTCTGCAAAGGGGACAGGACGACTGCACCGTATTGAGGGGAGGATGGATGGGGCCATGTATCGCGAGATCTTGGCCAACAACCTCCTTCCCTCAGTAAGAGCATTGAAGATGGGTCGTGGCTGGGTCTTCCAGCATGACAACGACCCGAAACACACAGCCAGGGCAACTAAGGAGTGGCTCCGTAAGAAGCATCTCAAGGTCCTGGAGTGGCCTAGCCAGTCTCCAGACCTGAACCCAATAGAAAATCTTTGGAGGGAGCTGAAAGTCCGTATTGCCCAGCGACAGCCCCGAAACCTGAAGGACCTGGAGAAAGTCTGTATGGAGGAGTGGGCCAAAATCCCTGCTGCAGTGTGTGCAAACCTGGTCAAGAACTACAGGAAACGTATGATCTCTGTAATTGCAAACAAAGGTTTCTGTACCAAATATTAAGTTCTGCTTTTCTGATGTATCAAATACTTATGTCATGCAATAAAATGCAAATTAATTACTTAAAAATCATACAATGTGATTTTCTGGATTTTTGTTTTAGATTCCGTCTCTCACAGTTGAAGTGTACCTATGGTAAAAATTACAGACCTCGACATGCTTTGTAAGTAGGAAAACCTGCAAAATCGGCAGTGTATCAAATACTTGTTCTCCCCACTGTATATTATGACCTCTGACCCTGCAGTAAACCATGTAGATATATATATATATATTTTGACCTCTGACCCTGCAGTAAACCATGTATATATATATTATGACCTCTGACCCTGCAGTAAACCATGTAGATATATATATATATATTATGACCTCTGACCCTGCAGTAAACCATGTATATATATATTATGACCTCTGACCCTGCAGTAAACCATGTAGATATATATATATATTATGACCTCTGACCCTTCAGTAAACCATGTAGATATATATATATATATTATGACCTCTGACCCTGCAGTAAACCATGTATATATATATTTTGACCTCTGACCCTGCAGTAAACCATGTATATATATGTTATGACCTCTGACCCTGCAGTAAACCATGTAGATATCCGTATGTGTATCTATGCTAGTGAGTTAGGAGGACAGCAGTAGCCTTGCTCCACTGTTCCAGACTAATCCACTATAATAGCACACCTCACCCATCCACCTGCCCCCCCATCTGTTTTTCTTAGTGGGGGGGTGGTGGTGTGGGTATTGGACGGGGGAGAGGGAGGGGGAGAGGATCAGGGGGCTGGGGTGTTGATGGAGAGGTGGTGCCCCCCGACCCCTGGGGCTATCCGCTGGAGCATGGCGACCGAGCTTGTCGCCCAGTGACCTGTGACAGGGGCATTATGAAGTGTGAGTGGCTGTCACCCTAACCGCCTGTGACATCACAGCTCCCGGCACAGCTGCCCCAGCCTGCTCCAGCCAGGGACCGAAAGACAGAGGGAGGGGGAGAGACTATGGAGGAAGTAGGAGAGGAGGCTATGGTGAGTAGAGAGGGGAGCACGTACAAGGGATAGGGTGGGGGGTGGAAGAGCGGAAAGAGGGGAGCAGCATGGAAGAATGGAAGGAGACAGGAGTATATTGGGTGTGCCATGCAGGAGAGAGGGGGTCAGGGGGGAGTATATTGGGTGTGCCATACAGGAGAGAGGGGGTCAGGGGGGAGTATATTGGGAGTGCCATACAGGAGAGAGGGGGTCAGGGGGGAGTATATTGGGGGTGCCATGCAGGAGAGAGGGGGTCAGGGGGGAGTATATTGGGAGTGCCATGCAGGAGAGAGGGGGTCAGGGGGGAGTATATTGGGGGTGCCATACAGGAGAGAGGGGGTCAGGGGGGAGTATATTGGGTGTGCCATACAGGAAAGAGGGGGTCAGGGGGGAGTATATTGGGTGTGCCATGCAGGAGAGAGGGGGTCAGGGAGGAGTATATTGGGGGTGCCATGCAGGAGAGAGGGGGTCAGGGGGGAGTATATTGGGTGTGCCATGCAGGAGAGAGGGGGTCAGGGGGGAGTATATTGGGAGTGCCATACAGGAGAGAGGGGGTCAGGGGGGAGTATATTGGGGGTGCCATGCAGGAGAGAGGGGGTCAGGGGGGAGTATATTGGGAGTGCCATGCAGGAGAGAGGGGGTCAGGGGGGAGTATATTGGGGGTGCCATGCAGGAGAGAGGGGGTCAGGGGGGAGTATATTGGGAGTGCCATACAGGAGAGAGGGGGTCAGGGGGGAGTATATTGGGAGTGCCATACAGGAGAGAGGGGGTCAGGGGGGAGTATATTGGGAGTGCCATACAGGAGAGAGGGGGTCAGGGGGGAGTATATTGGGAGTGCCATACAGGAGAGAGGGGGTCAGGGGGGAGTATATTGGGAGTGCCATACAGGAGAGAGGGGGTCAGGGGGGAGTATATTGGGA
>NC_092090.1:17009224-17049894 GCF_045679555.1 Salvelinus alpinus
GCCCCCAGTCTGACCCTAACATACAGTATCCCTCACCTGCCCCAGTCTGATCCTAACATACAGTATCCCTCACCTGTCCCCAGTCTGATCCTAACATACAGTATCCCTCACCTGCCCCAGTCTGACCCTAACATACAGTATCCCTCATCTGCCCCAGTCTGATCCTAACATACAGTATCCCTCACCTGCCCCCAGTCTGACCCTAACATACAGTATCCCTCACCTGCCCCTGTCTGACCCTAACATACAGTATCCCTCATCTGCCCCAGTCTGATCCTAACATACAGTATCCCTCATCTGCCCCAGTCTGATCCTAACATACAGTATCCCTCACCTGCCCCCAGTCTGACCCTAACATACAGTATCCCTCACCTGCCCCAGTCTGACCCTAACATACAGTATCCCTCATCTGCCCCAGTCTGATCCTAACATACAGTATCCCTCACCTGCCCCCAGTCTGACCCTAACATACAGTATCCCTCACCTGCCCCAGTCTGATCCTAACATACAGTATCCCTCACCTGTCCCAAGTCTGATCCTAACATACAGTATCCCTCACCTGCCCCAGTCTGACCCTAACATACAGTATCCCTCATCTGCCCCAGTCTGATCCTAACATACAGTATCCCTCACCTGACCCCAGTCTGACCCTAACATACAGTATCCCTCACCTGCCCCAGTCTGACCCTAACATACAGTATCCCTCATCTGCCCCAGTCTGATCCTAACATACAGTATCCCTCATCTGCCCCAGTCTGATCCTAACATACAGTATCCCTCATCTGCCCCAGTCTGATCCTAACATACAGTATCCCTCACCTGTCCCCAGTCTGACCCTAACATACAGTATCCCTCACCTGCCCTAGTCTGACCCTAACATACAGTATCCCTCATCTGCCCCAGTTTGATCCTAACATACAGTATCCCTCACCTGCCCCAGTCTGACCCTAACATACAGTATCCCTCATCTGCCCCAGTTTGATCCTAACATACAGTATCCCTCATCTGCCCCAGTTTGATCCTAACATACAGTATCCCTCACCTGCCCCAGTCTGACCCTAACATACAGTATCCCTCACCTGCCCCAGTCTGACCCTAACATACAGTATCCCTCACCTGCCCCAGTCTGACCCTAACATACAGTATCCCTCACCTGCCCCAGTCTGATCCCTACATACAGTATCCCTCACCTGTCCCCAGTCTGATCCTAACATACAGTATCCCTCACCTGTCCCAGTCTGATCCTAACATACAGTATCCCTCACCTGTCCCCAGTCTGATCCCAACATACAGTATCCCTCACCTGCCCCAGTCTGATCCCAACATACAGTATCCCTCACCTGCCCCAGTCTGATCCCAACATACAGTATCCCTCACCTGCCCCAGTCTGATCCTAACATACAGTATCCCTCACCTGCCCCAGTCTGATCCCAACATACAGTATCCCTCACCTGCCCCAGTCTGATCCTAACATACAGTATCCCTCACCTGCCCCAGTTTGATCCTAACATACAGTATCCCTCACCTGTCCCCAGTCTGATCCCAACATACAGTATCCCTCACCTGCCCCAGTCTGATCCTAACATACAGTATCCATCACCTGTCCCAGTCTGATCCTAACATACAGTATCCCTCCCCTGTCCCCAGTCTGATCCTAACATACAGTATCCCTCACCTGTCCCCAGTCTGATCCCAACATACAGTATCCCTCACCTGCCCCAGTCTGATCCTAACATACAGTATCCCTCACCTGCCCCAGTCTGATCCCAACATACAGTATCCCTCACCTGCCCCAGTCTGATCCTAACATACAGTATCCCTCACCTGCCCCAGTCTGATCCCTACATACAGTATCCCTCACCTGCCCCAGTCTGATCCTAACATACAGTATCCCTCACCTGCCCCAGTTTGATCCCTACATACAGTATCCCTCACCTGCCCCAGTCTGATCCTAACATACAGTATCCCTCACCTGCCCCAGTCTGATCCTAACATACAGTATCCCTCACCTGTCCCCAGTCTGATCCCTACATACAGTATCCCTCACCTGCCCCCAGTCTGATCCCTACATACAGTATCCCTCACCTGCCCCAGTCTGATCCTAACATACAGTATCCCTCACCTGTCCCCAGTCTGATCCTAACATACAGTATCCCTCACCTGTCCCCAATCTGATCCTAACATACAGTATCCCTCACCTGTCCCCAGTCTGATCCTAACATACAGTATCCCTCACCTGCCCCAGTCTGATCCTAACATACAGTATCCCTCACCTGCCCCAGTCTGATCCTAACATACAGTATCCCTCACCTGCCCCAGTCTGATCCTAACATACAGTATCCCTCACCTGTCCCCAGTCTGATCCTAACATACAGTATCTCTCACCTGTCCCAGTCTGATCCTAACATACAGTATCCCTCACCTGTCCCCAGTCTGATCCTAACATACAGTATCTCACACCTGTCCCAGTCTGATCCTAACATACAGTATCCCTCACCTGTCCCCAGTCTGATCCCTACATACAGTATCCCTCACCTGCCCCAGTCTGATCCCTACATACAGTATCCCTCACCTGCCCCAGTCTGATCCTAACATACAGTATCCCTCACCTGTCCCCAGTCTGATCCTAACATACAGTATCCCTCACCTGTCCCCAGTCTGATCCTAACATACAGTATCCCTCACCTGCCCCCAGTCTGATCCTAACATACAGTATCCCTCACCTGTCCCCAGTCTGATCCTAACATACAGTATCCCTCACCTGCCCCCAGTCTGATCCTAACATACAGTATCCCTCACCTGTCCCCAGTCTGATCCTAACATACAGTATCCCTCACCTGTCCCCAGTCTGATCCTAACATACAGTATCCCTCACCTGCCCCCAGTCTGATCCTAACATACAGTATCCCTCACCTGTCCCCAGTCTGATCCTAACATACAGTATCCCTCACCTGTCCCCAGTCTGATCCTAACATACAGTATCCCTCACCTGCCCCCAGTCTGATCCTAACATACAGTATCCCTCACCTGTCCCCAGTCTGATCCTAACATACAGTATCCCTCACCTGTCCCCAGTCTGATCCTAACATACAGTATCCCTCACCTGTCCCCAGTCTGATCCTAACATACAGTATCCCTCACCTGCCCCCAGTCTGATCCTAACATACAGTATCCCTCACCTGTCCCCAGTCTGATCCTAACATACAGTATCCCTCACCTGCCCCAGTCTGATCCTAACATACAGTATCCCTCACCTGCCCCAGTCTGATCCCTACATACAGTATCCCTCACCTGTCCCCAGTCTGATCCCTACATACAGTATCCCTCACCTGTCCCAGTCTGATCCTAACATACAGTATCTCTCACCTGTCCCCAATCTGATCCTAACATACAGTATCCCTCACCTGTCCCAGTCTGATCCTAACATACAGTATCCCTCAGCTGTCCCCAGTCTGATCCTAACATACAGTATCCCTCACCTGCCCCCAGTCTGATCCTAACATACAGTATCCCTCACCTGTCCCAGTCTGATCCCTACATACAGTATCCCTCACCTGTCCCCAGTCTGATCCATACATACAGTATCCCTCACCTCTGCTCCCCCCTAACACCCCCCCCCCCACATCTCCTCCCCCCTAACAACCCCCCTCACCTCTCCTCCCCCTAACAACCATAACAACCCCCCCACTTCTCCACCCCCCTAACAACTCCCTTCACCTCTCCTCCCCCTAACAACCATAACAACCCCCCCACCTCTCCTCCCCCCTAACAACCCCCCCCACCTCTCCTCCCCCTAACAACCATAACAACCCCCCCACCTCTCCTCCCCCCTAACAACCCCCCCACCTCTCCTCCCCCTAACAACCATAACAACCCCCCCATCTCTACTCCCCCCTAACATATCCTATCTCATTATTGTACTCAAGATTTGAGGCACACTTCCGTCTCAGAGCTGCTGATGAGGAAGACAC
The DNA here is from genome assembly GCF_045679555.1 of Salvelinus alpinus. Taxonomy (NCBI): domain Eukaryota; kingdom Metazoa; phylum Chordata; class Actinopteri; order Salmoniformes; family Salmonidae; genus Salvelinus; species Salvelinus alpinus. Next base: position 17,013,196 of record NC_092090.1, read on the forward strand.
AAACACATACACACACACTCACACGCACACGCACACGCACACACACACACACACACACACACACACACACACACACACACACACACACACACACACACACACACACACACACACACACACACACACACACACACACACACACACACACACTGCATATGGCCAGACATGGGGGCCTTACTCAGCTCATCCGACTGTGAGATTCCCCCTTGTCTTCTCCTGCTCTGCCATCGTCTCCCTAATGGTGTTTCTCTCTCTTCTCCATAGGAGGTAAATTAAGCTTTTACAGAGGGAGGAAGGAGGGGGAAGAGAGAGAACATTAATCGACTTTCTGGTCTGGAAAGCCGCCAATATCCTCCATCAGCAACCATACAGGAGGTTGGAGGTGAGTTCCCTCTAGTGTACTCAGCGAATAGACCCCAGTAACAGGTACAACAGCTCACATACGCATCATCTTATGAGTTCTATTCACATTCCCACCTCATATCGTAAATGATTAGTCTTTATTAGGCTGTCAACGCAAATAGAGATTCACCGGATGTTACTGTACCCATTTATTATCAGTGTGTCCCTGTGTGTCCCTGTGTGTGCGTGTGTGTATGGATACACACACACTGAAATTCTCCTGTCAGGGCGTTAATCTCTTTGTCAGGAGCCGTCTGTTGGAGATTTGTCCGTCTGATTTGCTGAGCGTCCGAGTGGCAGGTCCGGAGTTAGTGCCACAGGGTGTGTGTGTGTGTCTTCACCCCTGTCAGAGTGCATATCTGTCTGGTCTCATACCTCTGCACCATCAGCACCCATTGAGCCAGAGGTGGTGGTGATAGTGTGATAGTTAGATGGAGGGTGTCTTAAGACCTGGGCACCTCTGGTCCTGTCTGGTATGAATCACAACAGAGACAGAGGTGTGAACATGGAGCTCTAATGTCTATGAGATGTTTGTGACTGTCTGTGTTGGTTCTCTTCTATTGTGCTTGACAGTGACGGTGACATATGTGAATTATGACTGCTGACAGTCTCTGTATTCATACTATACCGGTACAAAAACCTGCAGATTGAGTGAGCTTCCTCTCCTTCTTCTAAAACTCCATATTGATTGCTTTAAAATACTGGACATTCAAAAAGAGGGACGTATCTGTCTAACCTGGTTTATTTGGTCATACGAATGTAGACATACTGATGTGAATGTCCTAGTTGGTCCACTAGATGCCACTGTTGTCTATGTATTTCCTTTGCAGGCATTAGGTTTCTTTAAAATACTTGTATTGTTGATAATTGTGTCTATTTGTAGGTTAATACATATTTCTAAGCGATTGTCTTTGGAACGCATGTGTACTTATGCAAAGAATTCACTTTGGAACAATACTGAACTTTAAACCTGTGTTTCTTTCTCTTTCTCCTCAGTTTGTCTTGTTTTGGTAGATATTGTACTGTTACATTGAGGCTCTGTCTGTGACACTCCCTAATGGTGCAATAGAGAACTGTCTGGGACACTCCCTAATGGTGCCATAGAGAACTGTCTGGGACACTCCCTAATGGTGCCATAGAGAACTGTCTGGGACACTCCCTAATGGTGCCATAGAGAACTGTCTGGGACACTCCCTAATGGTGCCATAGAGAACTGTCTGGGACACTCCCTAATGGTGCAATAGAGAACTGTCTGGGACACTCCCTAATGGTGCAATAGAGAACTGTCTGGGACACTCCCTAATGGTGCAATAGAGAACTGTCTGTGACACTCTCTCCTTCCTCTATCTATCTGTTGTTTTGGAGCGTCTCATTGATTCGTTGCTCCTCTGTAATCATCCCAGCAGGGCTTCTTGTCTACAGCCGTCACCTACCATCCCATAATTCCCTCTGCTCCTGCCGCCGTCACACTTAAGTGTCTGAGCTGATGGAACAGCCACACCCACCTGACACACCTACACAGACGCTAAAAGGTTTACACAGTGAGGTGTGTGTGTGTGTGTGTGTGTGTGTGTGTGTGTGTGTGTGTGTGTGTGTGTGTGTGTGTGTGTGTGTGTGTGTGTGTGTGTGTGTGTGTGTGTGTGTGTGTGTGTGTGTGTGTGTGTGTGTGTGTGTGTGTGTGTGTGTGTGTATAATGTGGGTAATAAGAGTGTGAAAAGTTCAGAGGGTGGGGGAGAGCAAAGAGAGAGCGTCCGATCCACCAAACTACCAGGTGTGAAAGAGGGAAGAGACTTAGGGGGTATGCTAATTTGATATAGAGCAGACCTAACCCACTCTATTAAATTAGTCAAAACAGGAACATTTTACATCTGGCTAGAAATTAATAAGGAAATGTCTTCATGTGTGCTATCTATATCCCCCCAGTAGAATCCCATACTTTAACGATGACAGCGTCTCCATCCTTGAAGGGGAGGTCAACCATTTCCAGGCCCCGGGACATGTACTAGTCTGTGGTGACCTAAATGCCAGAACTGGACAAGAACCTGACACCCTCAGCACACAGGGGGACAAACACCTACCTGGGGGTGACAACATTCCCTCCCCCATATGCCCCCCTAGACAGAACTACGACAACGTAACTGTCCCGCCCTGATCTGTTTCACCTGTCCTTGTGCTTGTCTCCACCCCCCTACAGGTGTGGCCCATCTTCCCCGTTATCCACTGGGTATTTATACCTGTGTTTTCTGTCTGTCTGTGCCAGTTTGTTTTGTTCGTGCAACCTACCAGCGGTTTCCCTTGCTCCTGTCTTTGCTATAGTCCCTGTTTCTAGTTTCCCGGTTTTGACCTTTCCTGCCTGCCCTGACCCTGAGCCTGCCTGCCGTCCTGTACCTTTGTCCCACCTCTGGATTACCGACCTCTGCCTGACCTGACCCTGAGCCCGCCTGCTGTTCCGGTGCCTTACACCCTCTCTGGATTATTGACCCCTGCCTGCCTTGACCTGTCGTTTGCCTGCCCTGTTTAAAGAATACACTTGTGTTTCTTCTACACTGTCTGCACCTGGGTCATACCTTAAAACGTGATAGTACGAACTGGCCATGACTGACACAGCAGACTTGGACTAGCTCCATAACGCCATCTCCTCCCAAGGAGCCCTCATTGGTAGGCACCGGGAGTTGCTTTGTGGTCTGATGGAAGGATTTCAGGACTTGGCCAAACGTCATGACCTAGCATTGTACACATTGCGGGAGCAATTCCGTGGGCTGTTTACTAGGCAGCCCACCACAACGGTAACCTCCCAGCCCGTCAGTAACCCGGCTGGTAGCAGCGCCTTCATCCCGGTTTCCCGGGAACCACACTTACCTCCCCCGGAGCGCTTTGGTGGAGAGTTGTGGGAGAATTTTCCAATTATCTAGTGATTTTCAGTAACCTATTGTAACGCACTTAAGGCGTAGTGGGTGCGGAGTCAGGTGCAGGAAGCAGAAGGTACAGAACAATGTTTTATTCCGGCACAGAGAAAAAATGTTCACGCCAATACCGGGCGCACATACAAGACCGGCCCAAAACCAGGACCCAACCAGTCCGGAGGAAAAACAAAGGGAAACGCACTACCACAAACATACACAGAGGAAAAATAAGCCCGCACAAAGAGCAGGCGGGCCTTACCGGCTTAAATAGCCCAACTAAAAACCTAAACAAGAAACAGGTGTAACCAATAAGACAAAACCAACAGAAAAGGGAAAAGGGATCGGCGGCAGCTAGTAGACCGGTGACGCCGAGCGCCGAGCGCCGCCCGAACAGGAAGAGGAGCCACCTTCGTTGGGAGTCGTGACACCTATACTGTTCTCTTTGAAGTAGAAAGAATAATCTATATACATTTAAATATTAGACATGTGTAAGCAAAATGAAGGCTGAGCCCATGTGAGTGTACAAAGCCGGATCAACATCAAATTGACCATTGGACATGTAAAAAACAGAACGTAAGCAGAATCTGTGTGGATGAGGCAAGGTAAACCAACAAGACGTGTCTGGTCCATATCTGATCTTGTGAATGCTACTGGACAAGAACATTAGCTAATCAGTGATAGGCACCAGTAGGAGTATGCATGTCACGCCACCAATAGAATCTATGCCCCAATGTCTGAGCCAATAAGAGAATGGAAACTAAATAAGACAACAAGATTCATAAATTGGAGTGACGATGTTATGTAAGGGTAAGACTGTATAAAAGCCAAGCACTAAGAATGAAGAGTAAGTTCCTCCATGGAATTGCCTGGCTTTGTTACTCTCTGTAATAAAGTCTATTTGAATTCACAAGCTCAGGTATCTGAGAGCTATTTGATTCAATATTTTCCACAACAGAGTCAGGCACATGTCGGGTGTTTCTCACTCAGTGTTCCCTCGTCATGCACCTGCAGCCTTCCTCCTTCCCCTAGGACCTCTCTAAAATAGCGTACCTCATCATGGTGATGTCCGGGAGGGCCCTCTCCTGGGCTACAGCCATTTGGGAACAACAGTTGGCCGTATGCTTCAGTCTGGAGGGTTTCGTGGCGGAGCTGAAAAAAGTTTTCGAGGCTCCGGTGTCCGGGAGAGAGGCTGCCCGGAAGTTACTCCAGCTTCGGCAGGACTCCCTCAGTGTGGCAGATAATGCAGTGGATTTCCGCACGCTAGCAGCGGAGGGTGCCTGGAACCCGGAAGCGCTGTGTCGACACGTTCCTGCTCGGATTATCCGAGGACGTAAAGGACGAGCTTGTAGCCCGGGAACTACAGACGGATCTCGACTGACTCATCACCTTAACCATCCGGATCGATGGACGGCTACGGGACCGTAGGAGGGAGAAGAGGTCTGATTGTGGTCCCAATCGCTCACTCAAGGATCCCACCTTGCATCTAATGATCTCCATAAATCCCCGAGAGGATTTGAGCATATCCGAGATCCTCCGAGAGCCTCCGAAGACTGCCGATTGACCTCTTCCCGAGTTGATGCTACTCGGCAGGACTAGGCTGTCTCCAGCCGAACGTATACGCAGACTTAACACCCAGAGTGGTCTGTATTGCGGTACTGCTGGTCATTATGTGTCTACCTGTCCCTTCAAGAGACCCAACTAATTTGTAGGAATGAGTACTCTGGTGGGTCTTAAGGCCAATTTTGCTTCTCCCCCTACTCACCCCTCTCCATGCCACCCTGCTGTGGGGGGACCAGTCCAAGTCTCTCCAAATACTCCAGATACTCATCGACTCGGGGGCCGAGTCTTATGGACGTTACTCTGGCATCCGAGCTGGGCATTCCCACTCAACCTCTCTCAATTCCAATGGATGTTAGAGCGCTGGACGGGCGCTCTAGTGGTCGGGTCACCCACCATACCACCCCCATCAACCTACGAGTGTCGGGGAACCACAGAGAGATGATCCAAGTCCTGCTAATTGAGTCTCCGCAGGTTCCCGTGGTATTGGGATTCTCTTGGCTCCAGTGACACAATCCCTCAATTGACTGGTCTACTAATGCCATCGTGGGCTGGAGCCCGTTCTGCCACACTCATTGCCTGAAGTCAGCTCTGCCTGCCCCGGGATGTCTTCCTGGGGGCTTGGAAATTGCCCTGGACCTCTCCGCCAGCCCCACGGAGTACCAAGCCCTCCAGGAGGCGTTCAGTAAGGCCTGGGACACATCACTTCCGCAGCACTGACTGGTATCCAAGAAGGTCAAGCCAGATGCGCTGGCACCCCACTATAGCCCCGTGGCTACACCCCCTGAAGCCGAGACCTGTCCCCCCCCCCCCTCCAAGATCATTAGCCCCTCTGCTGTTTGTCCTCTGTTGCCCCATACCCTCCGTATACTTCCTACCTTTCCTGTGTCTAGAATGAAAACCATTTCACCTATAGCTCGTCTCTTGGCAGTAGTACTGTAGACTACTTTATCACGGACCTCAACCCAGAGTCTCTTAGAGCGTTCACAGTCAGTCCACTGACACCATATCAGATCACAGCAAAATCACACTCATCAAAGCCAAAGGAGCGGAATAATATGAGGAAATGCTATAGATGGAAGGAAAGTAGTGTGGAAATCCACCAAAAAACAATTAGGCAACAACATATTCAATCCCTTTAAGATAATTTCCTGGACAAAATGTTTCACTGAAGGTCTAAACTTGGCAGTAGAAAACCTAAACAGTATTTTTGACCTCTTAGCTTCCCTATCAAATCTAAAAATGTCAAGCAGACAACCTAAGAAAATTATCAACAATGACAAATGGTTTGATGAAGAATGCAAAAACCTAAGAAAGAAATTGAGAAACTTATCCAAACAAAAACAAAAGAAAACCTGAGCCTACGCCTTCACTATGGGGAATCACTAAAACAATACAGAAATACACTATGGAAAAATAAGGAACAGCTGTCACGGCTGTTGAAAGATGAGGACCAAGGTGCAGCGTGGTTTGCGTACATACTTTTATTTTATTTTATTTTAATGATGCCAACAAAACAAAAAACATACAGAAACGACTGTGAAGCTTAACTCGGCTATAATGCCGCTAACAAAGATTACTTCCCACAAAGACAGGTGGAAAAAAGGGCTACCTAAGTATGGTTCTCAATCAGAGACAACAATAGACAGCTGCCTCTGATTGAGAACCACACCCGGCCAAACACAAAGAAATAGAAAACATAGAAATAAAGAAACTAGAATGCCCACCCTAGTCACACCCTGGCCTAACCAAAATAGAGAATAAAAGCCTCTCTATGGCAAGGGCGTGACAACAGCATGTCAAATATTAGCTCAGTGTAATTGAAGAATCCATAGAATCGAACCACTTCTGGGAAAATTGGAAAACTCTTAACAAACAACAACACAAAGAGTTATCCAAAACAGAGAAGTATGGATAAACCACTTCTCTAATCTCTTTGGCTCTATAAAAAAGAATAAACAGCAAAAACACATGTTCAAATACAAATCTTAGAATCAACTATTAAAGACTACCAGAACCCACTCATTGAATGAACTACAGGACTTGAGTGGGTTGAGTCACTGACGTGATCTTCCTGTCTGGGTTAGCGCCCCCCCTTGGGTTGTGCCGTGGCGGAGATCTTTGTGGGCTATACTCGGCCTTGTCTCAGGATGGTAAGTTGGTGGTTGAAGATATCCCTCTAGTGGTGTGGGGGCTGTGCCTTGGCAAAGTGGGTGGGGTTATATCCTTCCTGTTTGGCCCTGTCCGGGGGTATCATCGGATGGGGCCACAGTGTCTCCTGACCCCTCCTGTCTCAGCCTCCAGTATTTATGCTGCAGTAGTTTATGTGTTGGGGGGCTAGGGTCAGTTTGTTATATCTGGAGTACTTCTCCTGTCTTATCCGGTGTCCTGTGTGAATTTAAGTATGCTCTCTCTAATTCTCTCTTTCTCTCTTTCTTTCTCTCTCTCGGAGGACCTGAGCCCTAGGACCATGCCTCAGGACGACCTGACATGATGACTCCTTGCTGTCCCCAGTCCACCTGGCCGTGCTGCTGCTCCAGTTTCAACTGTTCTGCCTGCGGCTATGGAACCCTGACCTGTTCACCGGACGTGCTACCTGTCCCAGACCTGCTGTTTTCAACTCTCTAGAGACCGCAGGAGCGGTAGAGATACTCTTAATGATCGGCTATGAAAAGCCAACTGACATTTACTCCTGAGGTGCTGACTTGCTGCACCCTCGACAACTACTGTGATTATTATTATTTGACCATGCTGGTCATTTATGAACATTTAAACATCTTGGCCATGTTCTGTTATAATCTCCACCCGGCACAGCCAGAAGAGGACTGGCCACCCCTCATAGCCTGGTTCCTCTCTAGGTTTCTTCCTAGGTTTTGGCCTTTCTAGGGAGTTTTTCCTAGCCACCGTGCTTCTACACCTGCATTGCTTGCTGTTTGGGGTTTTAGGCTGGGTTTCTGTACAGCACTTTGAGATATCAGCTGATGTACGAAGGGCTATATAAATAAATTTGATTTGAAAATTTGATTAACAGCAGACTCGTACATTTCCGCAGCGAAAACAATGTACTGAGCAAATCTCAAATTGGCTTTTTACCAAATTACCATACGACAGACCACGTATTCACCCTGCACACCCCAAATGACAAACAAACAAAACAAAACGAAGGCAAAGTCTTCTCATGCTTTGTTGATTTCAAAAAAGCTTTTGTCTCAATATGGCATGAGGGTCTGCTATACAAATTGATGGAAAGTGGTGTTGGGGGTAAAATACATGACATTATAAAATCCATGTACACAAACAACAAGTGTAAGACTGGTTAAAATTGGTTAAAAAAACACACACATTTCTTTCCACAGGGCCGGAGGTGAGACAGGGATGCAGCTTAAGTCCCACCCTCTTCAACGTATATATCAACGAATTGGTGAGGGCACTAGAACGGTCTGCAGCACCCGGCCTCACCCTAATAGAATCTGAAGTCAAATGTCTACTGTTTGCTGATGATCTGGTGCTTCTGTCCCCAATCAAGGAGGGCCTACAGCAGCACCTATATCTTCTGCACAGATTCTGTCAGACCTGGTTCCTGACAGTAAATCTCAGTATGACAAAAAAAAAATCAGCGCCACAGGTAACTTCCACAAAGCTGTGAACAATCTGAGAGACAAGGCAAGAAGGGCATTCTATGCCATAAAAAGGAACATCAAATTCAACATACCAATTAGGATCTGGCTAAAAATACTTGAATCAGTTATAGAACCCATTGCCCTTTATGGTTGTGAGGTCTGGGGTCCGCTCACCAACCAAGAATTAAATTCTCAACACCAAATTGAGACTGCATGCAGAATTCGGCAAAAATATCCTCTGTGTACAACGTAAAACACCAAATAATGCATGCAGAGCAGAATTAGGCCGATACCCGCTAATTATCAAAATCCAGAAAAGAGCAGTGAAATTCTACAACGACCTAAAAGGAAGCGATTCCCAAACCTTCCATAACAAAGCCATCACCTACAGAGAAATGAACCTAGAGAAGAGCCCCCTAAGCAAGCTGGTCCTGGGGCTCTGTTCGCAAACACAAAAAGACCCCACAGAGCCCCAGGACAGCAACACAATTAGACCCAACCAAATCATGAGAAAATTCAAAATATAATTACTTGACACATTGGAAAGAATTTACAAAAAAGCAGAGCAAACTAGAGTGATATTTGGCCCTAAACAGAGAGTACACAGTGGCAGAATACCTGGCCACTGTGACTGACCCAAAATTAAGCAAATCTTTGACTACTGTATGTACAGATTCAGTGAGCATAGCCTTGCTCCTGAGAAAGGCCGCCAAAGGCAGACCTGGCTCTCAAGAGAAGACAGGCTTTGTGCACACTGCCCACAAAATTACATGGAAACTGAGCTGCCCTTCCTAACCTCCTGCCAAATGTATGACCATATTAGAGACACATATTTCCCTCAGATTACACAGATCCACAAAGAATTCGAAAACAAACCCAATTTTGATCAACTCCCATTTCTATCGGGTGAAATTCCACAGTGTGCCATCACAGCAGCAAGATGTGTGACCTGCTGCCACAAGAAAAGGGCAACCAGTGAAGAACAAACTCTATTGTAAATACCACCTATATTTATATGGATTTAGTTTCCCTTTTGTACTTTAACTATTTGCACGTCATTACAACACTGTATATAGACATAATATGACATTTGACATTTCTTTATTCTTTTAGAACTTTTGGAAGTGTAATGTTTTTGTAATTTTTTTTGTTTTTTTCACTTGTTAACATACGAGCGAGAGAGAGAGAGACATCACAAGTACATTGGCAGTTCTCTGTCTCCATCCAGTGGCCATGTCACCCTCTTCCTATTTCATTACTGGATCGGCAGTGCTCTGTCTCCATCTAGTGGCCAAGTCACAATCTTCCTATTTCATTATTGGGAACGACAGTAGACATCATTAAATGACCGGGTGGAATATGTCCGATCTCGAACTAAAACGTGGGCTGCAGTTCATTAGCCTTTAATAACTGCCTCAGTGTTTTATCATGCCTTTACCTGCTTTCAATGAAGGATGAGCAGCCAGTCAGATATTAACCCAAATGGACATGCCAGATAAAGCCAAGCCTGAAATGTCATTCATCCTCCATTTCTGATTCATTAACCATATCATTATGGAAAGTGGCAGTAAAATAGTTCACACATTTTGTATTTTGGAACGTACTTTCTGGCATTTCAGAGTTCTGAGTTAAGTCAGCTGGGTACCTTTTTCTAAGAAGTTATCCTATACTCAGACTTACCATTGTACAAAATATTTATTATACATATTATTTGTCGTAGGAGAACCTTTCACAATATACTGTACACTGTACAGCATGTAAAAAATAACAGTGTGGCGCAATCTGAATGCTAGAGCTGGTACAGTGGTTTGATTTGAACACGTTATTCTAATGTGAGTCAAAGCTTGAGAGAGAGTGATATAGAGGAAGGTAGGGGGACAGTACTGGCCCTTCCTTCTCTCATGTGATATAGAGGAAGGTAGGAGGACAGTACTGGCCCTTCCTTCTCTCATGTGATATAGAGGAAGGTAGGGGGACAGTACTGGCCCTTCCTTCTCTCATGTGATATAGAGAAAGGTAGGGGGACAGTACTGGCCCTTCCTTCTCTCATGTGATATAGAGGAAGGTAGGGGAACAGTACTGGCCCTTCCTTCTCTCATGTGATATAGAGGAAGGTAGGGGGACAGTACTGGCCCTTCCTTCTCTCATGTGATATAGAGGAAGGTAGGGGGACAGTACTGGCCCTTCCTTCTCTCATGTGATATAGAGGAAGGTAGGGGGACAGTACTGGCCCTTCCTTCTCTCATGTGATATAGAGGAAGGTAGGGGAACAGTACTGGCCCTTCCTTCTCTCATGTGATATAGAGGAAGGTAGGGGGACAGTACTGGCCCTTCCTTCTCTCATGTGATATAGAGGCAGGCAGGGGGACAGTACTGGCCTTCCCTCTCTCATGTGATATATAGGAAGGTAGGGGAACAGTACTGGCCCTTCCTTCTCTCATGTGATATAGAGGAAGGTAGGGGAACAGTACTGGCCCTTCCTTCTCTCATGTGATATAGAGGAAGGTAAGGGGACAGTACTGGCCCTTCCCTCTCTCATGTGATATAGAGGAAGGTAGGGGGACAGTACTGGCCCTTCCTTCTCTCATGTGATATAGAGGAAGGTAGGGGGACAGTACTGGCCCTTCCTTCTCTCATGTGATATAGAGGAAGGTAGGGGGACAGTACTGGCCCTTCCTTCTCTCATGTGATATAGAGGAAGGTAGGGGGACAGTACTGGCCCTTCCTTCTCTCATGTGATATAGAGGAAGGTAGGAGGACAGTACAGGCCCTTCCTTCTCTCATGTGATATAGAGGAAGGTAGGGGGACAGTACTGGCCCTTCCCTCTCTCATGTGATATAGAGGAAGGTAGGAGGACAGTACTGGCCCTTCCTTCTCTCATGTGATATAGAGGAAGGTAGGGGGACAGTACTGGCCCTTCCTTCTCTCATGTGATATAGAGGAAGGTAGGAGGACAGTACTGGCCCTTCCTTCTCTCATGTGATATAGAGGAAGGTAGGGGAACAGTACTGGCCCTTCCCTCTCTCATGTGATATAGAGGAAGGTAGGGGAACAATACTGGCCCTTCCCTCTCTCATGTGATATAGAGGAAGGTAGGGGAACAGTACTGGCCCTTCCTTCTCTCATGTGATATAGAGGAAGGTAGGGGGACAGTACTGGCCCTTCCTTCTCTCATGTGATATAGAGGAAGGTAGGAGGACAGTACTGGCCCTTCCTTCTCTCATGTGATATAGAGGAAGGTAGGGGGACAGTACTGGCCCTTCCTTCTCTCATGTGATATAGAGGAAGGTAGGAGGACAGTACTGGCCCTTCCTTCTCTCATGTGATATAGAGGAAGGTAGGGGGACAGTACTGGCCCTTCCCTCTCTCATGTGATATAGAGGAAGGTAGGGGACAGTACTGGCCCTTCCTTCTCTCATGTGATATAGAGGAAGGCAGGGGGACAGTACTGGCCCTTCCTTCTCTCATGTGATATAGAGGAAGGTAGGAGGACAGTACTGGCCCTTCCTTCTCTCATGTGATATAGAGGAAGGCAGGGGGACAGTACTGGCCCTTCCTTCTCTCATGTGATATAGAGGAAGGTAGGAGGACAGTACTGGCCCTTCCTTCTCTCATGTGATATAGAGGAAGGTAGGGGAACAGTACTGGCCCTTCCCTCTCTCATGTGATATAGATGAAGGTAGGGGAACAATACTGGTCCTTCCCTCTCTCATGTGATATAGAGGAAGGTAGGGGAACAGTACTGGCCCTTCCTTCTCTCATGTGATATAGAGGAAGGTAGGGGGACAGTATTGGCCCTTCCTTCTCTCATGTGATATAGAGGAAGGTAGGAGGACAGTACTGGCCCTTCCTTCTCTCATGTGATATAGAGGAAGGTAGGGGGACAGTACTGGCCCTTCCTTCTCTCATGTGATATAGAGGAAGGTAGGAGGACAGTACTGGCCCTTCCTTCTCTCATGTGATATAGAGGAAGGTAGGGGGACAGTACTGGCCCTTCCCTCTCTCATGTGATATAGAGGAAGGTAGGGGACAGTACTGGCCCTTCCTTCTCTCATGTGATATAGAGGAAGGTAGGAGGACAGTACTGGCCCTTCCTTCTCTCATGTGATATAGAGGAAGGTAGGGGGACAGTACTGGCCCTTCCCTCTCTCATGTGATATAGAGGAAGGTAGGGGGACAGTACTGGCCCTTCCCTCTCTCATGTGATATAGAGGAAGGTAGGGGGACAATACTGGCCCTTCCTTCTCTCATGTGATATAGAGGAAGGTAGGGGGACAGTACTGGCCCTTCCTTCTCTCATGTGATATAGAGGAAGGTTGGGGGACAGTACTGGCCCTTCCTTCTCTCATGTGATATAGAGGAAGGTAGGGGGACAGTACTGGCCCTTCCCTCTCTCATGTGATATAGAGGAAGGTAGGAGGACAGTACTGGCCCTTCCTTCTCTCATGTGATATAGAGGAAGGTAGGGGGACAGTACTGGCCCTTCCTTCTCTCATGTGATATAGAGGAAGGTAGGAGGACAGTACTGGCCCTTCCTTCTCTCATGTGATATAGAGGAAGGTAGGGGAACAGTACTGGCCCTTCCTTCTCTCATGTGATATAGAGGAAGGTAGGGGGACAGTACTGGCCCTTCCCTCTCTCATGTGATATAGAGGAAGGTAGGGGACAGTACTGGCCCTTCCTTCTCTCATGTGATATAGAGGAAGGCAGGGGGACAGTACTGGCCCTTCCTTCTCTCATGTGATATAGAGGAAGGTAGGAGGACAGTACTGGCCCTTCCTTCTCTCATGTGATATAGAGGAAGGCAGGGGGACAGTACTGGCCCTTCCTTCTCTCATGTGATATAGAGGAAGGTAGGAGGACAGTACTGGCCCTTCCTTCTCTCATGTGATATAGAGGAAGGTAGGGGAACAGTACTGGCCCTTCCCTCTCTCATGTGATATAGAGGAAGGTAGGGGGACAATACTGGTCCTTCCCTCTCTCATGTGATATAGAGGAAGGTAGGGGAACAGTACTGGCCCTTCCTTCTCTCATGTGATATAGAGGAAGGTAGGGGGACAGTACTGGCCCTTCCTTCTCTCATGTGATATAGAGGAAGGTAGGAGGACAGTACTGGCCCTTCCTTCTCTCATGTGATATAGAGGAAGGTAGGGGGACAGTACTGGCCCTTCCTTCTCTCATGTGATATAGAGGAAGGTAGGAGGACAGTACTGGCCCTTCCTTCTCTCATGTGATATAGAGGAAGGTAGGGGGACAGTACTGGCCCTTCCTTCTCTCATGTGATATAGAGGAAGGTAGGGGACAGTACTGGCCCTTCCTTCTCTCATGTGATATAGAGGAAGGTAGGAGGACAGTACTGGCCCTTCCTTCTCTCATGTGATATAGAGGAAGGTAGGGGGACAGTACTTGCCCTTCCTTCTCTCATGTGATATAGAGGAAGGTAGGGGGACAGTACTGGCCCTTCCTTCTCTCATGTGTATAGTACCAATTAGAGACACTGGCCGTGACACATAGCTCTCCAATGCACACAACACCCTCCACACATCCCACCCTTCCGCCTCCCTTCAACAGTGTGTGTGTGTGTGTGCGTGCGTGCGTGCGTGGTCTGCGTGGTCTGTGCGTGCGTGTGCGTGTGTGCGTGCGTGTTAGGACCTCCTAATGGTCCATTTCATGCCAGCCCCAGAGGACGGCCCAGCGCTAATTAGATTTGTGTGGGCGCGCCGCCTCCTTGGCAGGTGATGCTCGCTCGGTGCGACCCTGAACAAACATGCGTAGCAATTAGCCGCTAATTCACTTATTCACTTCACGAGTTATTATCACAAAACAAGCACAGACCACGCCGGGCAAGAGATTAGCATTCTGCTACAGCCATAGGCTAATGTTACATGTTATGCTAGGCTACACTTGATTCACTGACAGTCTCCTCAAAAGTAGACTACAGGTGTTGAATTGTAAACGGGGTCCGTGAGCTTACTGTTTAGCGCACTAGAATCCTCAAAGCCGTTTCCACCAAATGCCACTGACAGCCCATTGCCTGGACCGTATTGAATGAAACTCAGGACCACGTTGTATTATGGCCAAAGTAAATGGAGATTTAATATAGCTTATTTTTATTTTACATCTTTACTTCTTTACATATTTTACATTTATTTAACTTTTTATTTTTTATCTTACATGGCCCTCAGGCTGAATTTAACAAACAAATCATATTATGGGCGGCAATATAGAAGGGCTCCTCACGGAGACACCATATGTCATTGTTCTCCCGGGCCCAGAACCCAGGAGAATTGAAGACCGACCCCATAGCACCCAAATAAATAGGCTTCCCTTCTGTCACAGGTGCAGCTCATCACCTGTGATCAGAACTAGAGGGAGGAGAGAGAAGGAACAAAGAGAGAACAAAATGACAACATACTCTCATTCATACAACTACTGAAAAATAACACATCAGGATGGAATGATGAAAGAATGCATATAAATATGGATTATGATACTGGCCAGTATTGTATAGTATAAACATTCATACTTCCACTCTCTCATACTCAGCCCTCCCATCACCATGTGCAGACCTCCTTTCATAGAGTTGTATGGAAATAAAGCATCTAGCACGGTTTCTAGCTTTTGATAAGGTTGTTCTCTAAGTCTGAGAAGTGTGTTTGTTCTCCTCCATGACCAGGGGGAAGCAAGTAAGTATACCTCGTCTGAGCCAGAACTGCCTATAAGCAAAAGCCCATCTCTTGCTAGTTTATGGCAGGGCCTCACCCTACTCCAACTCCTTAATGCTGACCCCCAAGCAGAGAGGCATCAGGAACCATTTCATCCCCAAATCCAGGTTTCAGGAACCATTTAAAGTCTTTGGGTATAGCTAGACCAGGGATCAAACCCCCATCCTTCCAATCTCAGGGCAGACACTCTAACCACAAGGCCACTGAATTGGTGGGTTGAAAGGCTACGTGGTCAATCGGAAGTCTGCATTGGCCGTACAGCATTTACGGTGACATGGCCTCTGCAGAAGTCAGGGCATTCATACTTCTTGCGCTTCGCCGAGCAGCGCAGAGCTGTTGTGAAGGAAGTTGTCAAGGAAGTGAGTTCATGTTTATACATGACCTCCCACCCTCACCTACCATCAACCAATCATGTCAATGCGGAGCTATACGGAGCCCTCCACATTGTTACACAATTTGAGAGGCGCAGGCGATGTGGTACAGATCTCAGTTTGGCCTCTGTGTACCTTCAGAGAGTCCGCAACGGCGCCTCCGACTCCGACAGGGTCCATACGGCGCCTCCGACTCCGACAGGGTCCATACGGCGCCTCCGACTCCGACAGGGTCCATACGGCGCCTCCGACTCCGACAGGGTCCATACGGCGCCTCCGACTCCGACAGGGTCCATACGGCGCCTCCGACTCCGACAGGGTCCATACGGCGCCTCCGACTCCGACAGGGTCCGTACGGCGCCTCCGACTCCGACAGGGTCCGTACGGCGCCTCCGACATTTTCAGATAAGTGGTAAGAGGTCTATTTCTGTAGAAATACCCACCATTTTGTTTGCCCCCACTTTCTCCTTGCTTGGAAAGCTTGTTGGGATAAATGGGGTGGTGTGGATGAGGATGTTACCGAGATGAAAGAATCCCAAACATCTCCACATGCACTGACATTATGATGCTGTGTAGGAAGCGATCTGGCAGCAGCAACGTTAGTCACACATTTCCCAGGTAGGAGCTACTGTACATAGACAGAACCATTACTATAATACTATATATATCTCTATTACTACATTTTCATATTAGCCTAGTCACAACAGTTCTTAGTAACTCATTGATTCACATGTATATGTTCCTTATTCTGTTCTTTATTGATAATGTGAGATTTTTACATGACATCAGGGGCCGGAATAACCATTCATGTGCAACAACTCCCATATCTCAATGGGTCTGTAGCTTCCTGTTACAGCCGTAGTGCAGATCTTTCTGTGTGTGTTGCTCTTGTACAGCAACATCTGTTCTAAATGACAGATACAAAACATGATAAAAAACACTGAGCAGCTGTTTCTCTTGTCGTCTCTTCTTCGTCTCTCTCTCCTGGAAACATCAGGATTTAGATCATCAGAGAAAGCCATCAGAAACAGGTATGAGGCACACAGACATGTGTCTCCTACTGAGGCAGATTGGGCTTGTCTCCACACCTGTCATCGCTGTCATGTAATGAACAGGGACACAGCATGAATCCCTTTTCTTTACGCCACTCGGTAATAAACGACGACAGGGTTGTCAATTAGGTTGTGTGGCGAACAAACGCTTCAGATAATTGGCAATGAAAATCACTTACTCTAGCTTAAAAATGTGTGTGGGTCACGCCCTGACCATAGAGAGCTTTTTATTCTCTATGTTGGTTAGGTCGGGGTGTGACTAGGATGGGTCATCTAGGGGATTATATATCTATGTTGGTTAGGTCGGGGTGTGACTAGGGTGGGTTATCTAGGTGATTATATATATATCTATGTTGGTTAGGTCGGGGTGTGACTAGGGTGGGTTATCTAGGGGATTATATATATCTATGTTGGCCTGGTATGGTTCCCAATCAGAGGCAGCTGTTTATCGCTGTCTCTGATTGGGGATCATATTTAGGCAGCCATTTCCCCATTGTGTTTTGTGGGATCTTGTTTTTATGTAGTGCCTGTTAACACTGCAATTACTTCACGGTTCGTTTGTTTTCTGTATTTGTTTTGGTGAGTTTCATTGATTAAAACATGTGGAACTCTACGCACGCTGCGCCTTGGTCCAATCATTCTAACGATCGTGACAGAAGATCCCACCACAACTGGACCAAGTAGCGTGCCTGGGAGGAGATGGCATCCTGGTCTTTGGAGGAGGTTGAGGAGAGAATATCCTGGACTTGGGAGGAAGTCTTGGAGAGATACGAAGGCCTGGAACCGGACCGTGAATACGTTCCGGTTTCTCCGGCGACAATCCACGGTCCGGAGCCTCCGGCGACAATCCATGGTCCGGTTCCTCCGGCGATGATCTACGGTCCGGAGTCCCCGGCGACGATCTACGTTCCGGTTCCTCCGGCGACGATCCACGGTCCGGTTCCTCCGGCGACGATCCACGGTCCGGTTCCTCCAGCGACGATCCACGGTCCGGAGCCCCTGGCGACGATTCACGGTCCGGTTCCTCCGGCGACGAGCCACGGTCCGGAGTTTCCGGCGAAGATCCCCACACCAGAGCCGCCATTGAAGATGATGTATCCGCGAGCGGAGTGGGTACTTCGCCCCGCACCGGAGCCGCCCCCGACGGTAGATGCCCACCCGGACTCTCCCCTATTGAGTCAGGTTTTGCGGTCGGAGTCCGCACCTTTGGGGGTGGGGGTACTGTCACACCCTGACCATAGAGAGCTTTTTATTCTCTATGTTGGTTAGGTCGGGGTGTGACTAGGGTGGGTTATCTAGGTGATTATATATATATCTATGTTGGCCTGGTATGGTTCCCAATCAGAGGCAGCTGTTTATTGTTGTCTCTGATTGGGGATCATATTTAGGCAGCCATTTCCCCATTGTGCTTTGTGGGATCTTGTTTTTGTGTAGTGCCTGTTAACACTGCAATTACTTCACGGTTCGTTTGTTTTCTGTATTTGTTTTGGTGAGTTTCATTGATTAAAACATGTGGAACTCTACGCATGCTGAGCCTTGGTCCAATCATTCTAACGATCGTGACTGTGTGTGTGTCACATAGAACAGGGTGACCGTTGGGACCTGTATAAGGCCTTGACATAGGTGAGTTCATCCAATCAGAATCACTGTTTGGAAGCTATGCAGAGAGGTCACTGGACGGCGTGGCCCAATCACCTCTGCTGTTGCTGCCCCTGTTCAGACAGAGGTTAATGTGTCCTGGACATGTCAACACTGAAATCAATGGCGAAAACACATACATTAATATCATCATTCACTGGCTGATTTGTGACGTTTGTCCCATTGCAGCGAAATGTCATCGCTATTTCACAGTAAATAATTCTAAACAGTCATAGAGTATAGCGATGTGGAATATAAACAGATGCTATTATTCCCCTTCTTTTCAAAAGCACTTCTGTTCATTCTCCATTGTCCTGTGTTGGTGACTTAACTTCTCCTGTGATGTGTTCCCCGTCTGCCACTGAAGAGCTGTAGGACAGCTGTAGTCGAGATCTTCTCTCAGCCTCTATCTCCGGCAGTGTGTGTATCTGACCTTGCATCAAGGGTTCACTCTCACACACTCCAACATGTATGGAGAGCTTTTTGGAGGGCTTTTGAAAACCCCACTCGCCCCCATTAGTTTGTACAGCATGCACATACACACATGCTAAGAGACACACACACACACACACACAAACACACACTCTTACACACACACTTACACATATATACGTGGCTCTTGCATACTGCCGGCACTGAATTAGCATAGTGAAGACGCTGCATTATGTAAATGAATTCCTCTCTGATCGTGCTGGGAAATGGAGGATGGTTTATGATGATGCTAGACAGAGTTTAAACCATGTTGGATCAATGTGTTTAATACTACTTTGATATGTATCCCTCCAACCCCTCCTTTAAAAGGCCAGGATGTAAACAATTGTAGATACATGTGCATCGTAATTACACTATAGCTATTCTCCCTGCGGTCAAATAAAATCACTAAATGGTTTTGGATCATATAAAAAGCATACTTCCACAGTAACTAGGCAGATTCCCCTCACAGGTAGATTCTACAGTTACGAGGCAGATTCCCCTCACAGGTAGATTCTAGAGTTACTAGGCAGATTCCCCTCACAGGTAGATTCTACAGTTACTAGGCAGAATCCCCTCACAGGTAGATTCTACAGTTACTAGGCAGAATCCCCTCACAGGTAGATTCTACAGTTACTAGGCAGATTCCCCTCACAGGTAGATTCTACAGTTAATAGGCAGAATCCCCTCACAGGTAGATTCTACAGTTACTAGGCAGAATCCCCTCACAGGTAGATTCTACAGTTACTAGGCAGATTCCCCTCACAGGTAGATTCTACAGTTACTAGGCAGATTCCCCTCACAGGTAGATTCTACAGTAACTAGGCAGATTCTCCTCACAGGTAGATTCTACAGTAACTGGCAGATTCCCCTCACAGGTAGATTCTACAGTAACTAGGCAGATTCCCCTCACAGGTAGATTCTACAGTAACTAGGTAGATACCCCTCACAGGTAGATTCTACAGTAACTAGGTAGATTCCTCTCACAGGTAGATTCTAGAGTAACTAGGTAGATTCCTCTCACAGGTAGATTCTACAGTAATTATGTAGAATCACTCACAGGTAGATTCTACAGTAACTAGGTAGATACCCCTCACAGGTAGATTCTACAGTAACTAGGTAGATACCCCTCACAGGTAGATTCTACAGTAACTAGATAGATACCTCTCACAGGTAGATTCTACAGTAACTAGGTAGATTCACTCACAGGTAGATTCTACAGTAACTATGTAGATTCACTCACAGGTAGAATCTACAGTAATTATGTAGAATCACTCACAGGTAGATTCTATAGTAACTAGGTAGATACCCCTCACAGGTAGATTCTACAGTAACTAGGTAGATTCCTCTCACAGGTAGATTCTACAGTAACTAGGTAGATTCACTCACAGGTAGATTCTACAGTAACTATGTAGATTCACTCACAGGTAGATTCTACAGTAAATATGTAGATTCACTCACAGATAGATTCTACAGTAACTAGGTAGATTTCCCTCACAGGTCGATTCTACAGTAACTAGGTAGATTCTACAGTAATTAGGTAGATTCCCTTAACAATGAGAGGTGCTTGTGTGCAACCAGTAGTTAGCAATCAAAGACATCGCTAAGGCAGGTTTGGTTTATTTTCCATTCCTTATTCTCCTTTCCAGACATAATACCATGCTACTGTATAAGCCTGTGGAGAGAGGATATAGCTCTTTATCAGGTGAGCAGCTGTCACACTACAATCATGTTATTCAGTCAAAAGGACTTATTCCTGTGGAGGTTAGCAATACAATGCATACCGTAATAGAATACGATGCAATAAAGTTAGGCAGGATTCATTTAAATGGATAGAAGAGGTCAGATTCCTGGATAATAAACAAGAAACTAGCTAATCTGGTTATAGTGGATGAGACTGGGAGACATAGAGGAGTAAAAGAAATGAGACACACACACACACACACACACACACACACACACACACACACACACACAGACACACAGACCCCCCCCCCCCCCCCCCCCAACACTCACTCACATGGTTGGCCATGGCCTTGGCTTTGTTCTAAAGCTCTTAGCCGTTTGTCTAGTGCTACACAGCCTCCATTTACTCAAGATTGGCTGTGACTACTGACCCCTGACCCCAATCCACACAGGTGCTGCAGGAGGAACCATTAATACTGGCAGCAGGTTGTTTTTGTCTCTAGGCCACTAGATAAATGATGCCCTTGGCGGGCACACACATGCAAGCAAGCTCGCACGAGCGCACGCACACACAAACACACCCACACACACATAAACACACACACACATACAGAAACATACAAAGACACATTCTCAAACACAAAGACACAAAATAAAGCATTTTCCTAAACAAATGTGCCCACACATAAACAGAGGTAATAAAATACACACAAACACATGTACTCTGGGCTCAGACAGTCAGGAAGGTAGGCTGACACTGATTATACACATTAAACACATGTACTCTGGGCTCAGACAGTCAGGAAGGTAGGCTGACACTGATTATACACATTAAACACATGTACTCTGGGATCAGACAGTCAGGAAGGTAGGCTGACACTGATTATACACATTAAACACATGTACTCTGGGCTCAGACAGTCAGGAAGGTAGGCTGACACTGATTATACACATTAAACACATGTACTCTGGGCTCAGACAGTCAGGAAGGTAGACTGACACTGATTATACACATTAAACACATGTACTCTGGGCTCAGACAGTCAGGAAGGTAGGCTGACACTGATTATACACATTAAACACATGTACTCTGGGCTCAGACAGTCAGGAAGGTAGACTGACACTGATTATACACATTAAACACATGTACTCTGGGCTCAGACAGTCAGGAAGGTAGGCTGACACTGATTATACACATTAATCACATGTACTCTGGGCTCAGACAGTCAGGAAGGTAGGCTGACACTGATTATACACATTAAACACATGTACTCTGGGCTCAAACAGTCAGGAAGGTAGACTGACACAAACACAGATAAAACGTACAAAAAATGAGCACACAAACACACACACACACACACAGACACACACACACACACACACACACACACACACACACACACACACACACACACACATACATTTTGATGGAATGGTCCCTCTACCATCATCCAGTATCAAGCCCTGGGGAAAATAGAAGAGAGAAGATGTATCACTTTTTCCCCGCTCCGCCCCCTTCCTCCCTTATCTCTTCTCCTTCCCATATCTCCCCTTCCTCCCTTATCTCTTCTCCTTCCCCTATCTCTCCCTCCTCTCTTATCTCTTCTCCTTCCCTATCTCCCCTCCTCCCTTATCTCCCCTCTCCTTCCCCTATCTCCCCTTCCTCCCTTATCTCTTCTCCTTCCCCTATCTCTCCCTCCTCCCTTATCTCTTCTCCTTCCCATATCTCCCCTTCCTCCCTTATCTCTTCTCCTTCCCCTATCTCCCTTTCCTCCCTTATCTCTTCTCTTTCCCTATCTCCCCTCCTCCCTTATATCTTCTCCTTCCCTATCTCCCCTTCCTCCCTTATCTATTCTCCTTCCCCTATCTCTCCCTCCTCCCTTATCTCTTCTCCTTCCCTATCTCCCCTCCTCCCTTATCTCCCCTCTCCTTCCCCTATCTCCCCTTCCTCCCTTATCTCTTATCCTTCCCATATCTCCCCTTCCTCCCTTATCTCTTCTCCTTCCCCTATCTCTCCCTCCTCCCTTATCTCTTCTCCTTCCCATATCTCCCCTTCCTCCCTTATCTCTTCTCCTTCCCCTATCTCCCTTTCCTCCCTTATCTATTCTCTTTCCCTATCTCACCTCCTCCCGTATCTCTTATCCTTCCCTATCTCCCCTCCTCCCTTATCTCTTCTCCTTTCCCTATCTCCCCCTCCTCCCTCCTCCCTTATCTCTTCTCCTTCCCCTATCTCCCCTTCCTCCCTTATCTCTTCTCCGTCCCCTATCTCCCCCTCCTCCCCTATCTCTTCTCCTTCCCCTATCTCCCATCCCTCCCTTATCTCTTCTCCTTCCCCTATCTCCCCCTATCATTCCCCTATATCCCCCTCTCCTTCCCCTATCTCCCCCTCTGCTTCCCCTATCTCCCTTTCTGCTTCCCCTATCTCCCCCTCTCCTTCCCTTATCTCCGCCTCTCCTTCCCCTATCTCCCCCTATCCTTCCCCTATCTCCCCCTCTCCTTCCCCTATCATCTCCCATCCTTCCCCTATCTCCCCTTCTCCTTCCCCAATCCCTCCCCCCTTCCCCTATCCCCCTCTCCTTCCCCTATCTCCCTCTTCTTCACCTATCCCCCTATCCCCCTTTCCTTCCCCTATCTCTCTCTCCTTTCCCTATCTCTCTCTCCTTCCCCTGTATCCCCATCTCCTATCTCCACCTCTCCCTCTCCTTCCCCTATCTCCCCCTCTCCTTCCCCGATCTCCCCTCCTTCCCCTATCTCCCCCTATCCTTCCCCTATCTCCCCTCCTTCCCCTATCATCTACCCTCCTTCCCCTATCGCTCCCTCTCCTTCCCCTATCTCCCCCTCTCCTATCTCCCCTCTCCTTCTCCATCTCTCCCTCTCCTTCCCCTATCTCCCCCACTCCTTCCCCAATCTCCCCTCCTTCCCCTATCTCTCCCTCTATCTCTCCCTCCCCTATCTCCCATCCTTCCCCAATCTCCCCTGTCTCCCTCCCCTATCTCCCACTATCATTCCCCTATCTCCCCCTCCTTCCTCTTTCCCCCTCTCCTTCCCCTATCTCCCCCTATTCTTCCCCTATCTCCCCCTCTTCTTCCCCTATCTCCCTCTCTTTCCCCCTCTCCTTCCCCTATCTCCCCCTCTTCTTCCCCTATCTCCCCCTCTTCTTCCCCTATCTCCCCCTCTTCTTCCCCTATCTCCCCCTCTTTCCCCATCTCCCCCTCTTCTTCCCCTATCTCCCCCTCTTCTTCCCCTATCTCCCCCTCTCCTTCCCCTATCTCCCCCTCTTCTTCCCCTATCTCCCCCTCTTCTTCCCCTATCTCCCCCTCTTCTTCCCCTATCTCCCCCTCTTCTTCCCCCCTCTCCTTCCCCTATCTCCCCCTCTTCTTCCCCTATCTCCCCCTCTTCTTCCCCTATCTCCCCCTCTTCTTCCCCTATCTCCCCCTCTTCTTCCCCTATCTCCCCCTCTTTCCCTATCTCCCCCTCTTCTTCCCCTATCTCCCCCTCTTCTTCCCCTATCTCCCCCTCTCCTTCCCCTATCTCCCCCTCTTCTTCCCCTATCTCCCCCTCTTCTTCCCCTATCTCCCCCTCTTCTTCCCCTATCTCCCCCTCTTCTTCCCCCCTCTCCTTCCCCTATCTCCCCCTCTTCTTCCCCTATCTCCCCCTCTTCTTCCCCTATCTCCCCCTCTTCTTCCCCTATCTCCCCCTCTTTCCCTATCTCCCCCTCTTCTTCCCCTATCTCCCCCTCTTTCCCCATCTCCCCCTCTTCTTCCCCTATCTCCCCCTCTTCTTCCCCTATCTCCCCCTCTTCTTCCCCTATCTCCCCCTCTTCTTCCCCTATCTCCCCCTCTTCTTCCCCTATCTCCCCCTCTTTCCCCTATCTCCTCCTCTTCTTCCCCTATCTCCCCCTCTTCTTCCCCTATCTCCCCCTCTTCTTCCCCTATCTCCCCCTCTTCTTCCCCTATCTCCCCCTCTCCTTCCCCTATCTCCCCCTCTTCTTCCCCTATCTCCCCCTCCTTCCTCTTTCCCCCTCTTCTTCCCCTATCTCCCCCTCTTCTTCCCCTATCTCCCCCTATTCTTCCCCTATCTCCCCCTCTTCTTCCCCTATCTCCCCCTCTTCTTCCCCTATCTCCCCCTCTTCTTCCCCTATCTCCCCCTCTTCTTCCCCTATCTCCCCCTCTTCTTCCCCTATCTCCCCCTCCTTCCTCTTTCCCCCTCTCCTTCCCCTATCTCCCCCTCTTCTTCCCCTATCTCCCCCTCTTCTTCCCCTATCTCCCCCTCTTCTTCCCCTATCTCCCCCTCTTCTTCCCCTATCTCCCCCTCTTTCCCCATCTCCCCCTCTTCTTCCCCTATCTCCCCCTCTTCTTCCCCTATCTCCCCCTCTCCTTCCCCTATCTCCCCCTCTTCTTCCCCTATCTCCCCCTCTTCTTCCCCTATCTCCCCCTATTCTTCCCCTATCTCCCCCTCTTCTTCCCCCCTCTCCTTCCCCTATCTCCCCCTCTTCTTCCCCTATCTCCCCCTCTTCTTCCCCTATCTCCCCCTCTTCTTCCCCTATCTCCCCCTCTTCTTCCCCTATCTCCCCCTCTTCTTCCCCTATCTCCCCCTCTTTCCCCATCTCCCCCTCTTCTTCCCCTATCTCCCCCTCTTCTTCCCCTATCTCCCCCTCTTTCCCCATCTCCCCCTCTTCTTCCCCTATCTCCCCCTCTTCTTCCCCTATCTCCCCCTCTTCTTCCCCTATCTCCCCCTCTTTCCCCATCTCCTCCTCTTCTTCCCCTATCTCCCCCTCTTCTTCCCCTATCTCCCCCTCTTCTTCCCCTATCTCCCCCTCTTCTTCCCCTATCTCCCCCTCTTCTTCCCCTATCTCCCCCTCTCCTTCCCCTATCTCCCCCTCTTCTTCCCCTATCTCCCCCTCCTTCCTCTTTCCCCCTCTCCTTCCCCTATCTCCCCCTCTTCTTCCCCTATCTCCCCCTCTCCTTCCCCTATCTCCCCCTCTTCTTCCCCTATCTCCCCCTCTTTCCTCTTTCCCCCTCTCCTTCCCCTATCTCCCCCTCTTCTTCCCCTATCTCCCTCTCTTTCCCCTATCTCCCCCTCTTCTTCCCCTATCTCCCCCTCTTCTTCCCCTATCTCCCCCTCTTCTTCCCCTATCTCCCCCTCTTCTTCCCCTATCTCCCCCTCTTCTTCCCCTATCTCCCCCTCTTTCCCCATCTCCCCCTCTTCTTCCCCTATCTCCCCCTCTTCTTCCCCTATCTCCCCCTCTTCTTCCCCTATCTCCCCCTCTCCTTCCCCTATCTCCCCCTCTTCTTCCCCTATCTCCCCCTCTTCTTCCCCCCTCTCCTTCCCCTATCTCCCCCTCTTCTTCCCCTATCTCCCCCTCTTCTTCCCCTATCTCCCCCTCTTCTTCCCCTATCTCCCCCTCTTCTTCCCCTATCTCCCCCTCTTTCCCCATCTCCCCCTCTTCTTCCCCTATCTCCCCCTCTTTCCCCATCTCCCCCTCTTCTTCCCCTATCTCCCCCTCTTCTTCCCCTATCTCCCCCTCTTCTTCCCCTATCTCCCCCTCTTCTTCCCCTATCTCCCCCTCTTTCCCCATCTCCTCCTCTTCTTCCCCTATCTCCCCCTCTTCTTCCCCTATCTCCCCCTCTTCTTCCCCTATCTCCCCCTCTTCTTCCCCTATCTCCCCCTCTCCTTCCCCTATCTCCCCCTCTTCTTCCCCTATCTCCCCCTCCTTCCTCTTTCCCCCTCTCCTTCCCCTATCTCCCCCTCTTCTTCCCCTATCTCCCCCTCTCCTTCCCCTATCTCCCCCTCTTCTTCCCCTATCTCCCCCTCCTTCCTCTTTCCCCCTCTCCTTCCCCTATCTCCCCCTCTTCTTCCCCTATCTCCCTCTCTTTCCCCTATCTCCCCCTCTTCTTCCCCTATCTCCCCCTCCTTCCTCTTTCCCCCTCTCCTTCCCCTATCTCCCCCTCTTCTTCCCCTATCTCCCCCTCTCCTTCCCCTATCTCCCCCTCCTTCCTCTTTCCCCCTCTCCTTCCCCTATCTCCCCCTCTTCTTCCCCTATCTCCCCCTCCTTCCTCTTTCCCCATCTCCTTCCCCTATCTCCCCCTCTTCTTCCCCTATCTCCCCCTCCTTCCTCTTTCCCCATCTCCTTCCCCTATCTCCCCCTCTTCTTCCCCTATCTCCCCCTCCTTCCTCTTTCCCCCTCTCCTTCCCCTATCTCCCCCTCTTCTTCCCCTATCTCCCCCTCCTTCCTCTTTCCCCATCTCCTCCTATCTTCAGCCCTGTCTGTGTCCCTTGTTACAGATGCAGCATATTTAGTTGTGGGGCCTTGCGTTGGCAGTTCATTCACCCCAGTAACCCGACCTCCCTCCATCACCAGGGGACTAATGTATTCATCTCATCTCCGCCGGCCAGAGAGGTCACAGCCTTTTCTACCCTGCCGCTGTACCGCTGTCAGCTACCCAGCCACTCACCATAACTTCTACTGCTAGCAGAGGGAGAGGAGAGAGAGAAAGAGGAAGAATGAGTGGAAGACACAAAGGAAGGAAGGAAATGAAGAAAAAAGGAAGGAGGAGATGGAAGAACAGGGAAGAGCGAGATGGAGGAATAAATAATAAAATGTACATTAAAATGATGGAGTAGGAGGAAGAGAGAGAACTTTAGCTGAACTGACAAAATGTCTTCTAGCTTGATTGCACAGAGGTTAAGAGAGACAGTGGTGGAGTGTTATATGTAGGAAGGGAAGGAGCTGCAGTAAGACATGTATAGGCTGCCCCCCTGCCCCCTCTCCCCCGATGGGAAATGTTTTACAATGTAGCCGTCAGATGTAGAGGAAGGGACTCCGCCAGAGTCTAGTTAATTAACCACATCAGTTTCTTAATGTGATAAATTTTAATTAAACATAATTTTAATCGGGAGCGGGGGGGGGGGGGGGGGGGGTGGTGTAACAGAAAGTGAAATGGGGGTGTGGAGGGACGGGGGGGGGGGATAAGCTATAACGAGCAGGTTGCTAACGTGTTCGCGCATGTGCGAGTGTGCACACGCGCGTGCATGTATGTGTGTGTGTGCTTAGGTGCCTGTGTATTTGTGTGTGTGATGTGCGCGCTACACTAACGGTAGGAGCTTAGGCTTCCCTCACTTCAGTTTTGCAGCTGTCTAATTAAAATGGATGGAGCATTAAGCCTTTTGGACTCTGGTGCCTCTCATTTCATGACTATTAATGCTTTTAATGAACTGGGCTAATAAGGCCGTTTTTCACTGCCACACTTTGGAGGGGCTGTCCAACACACACCACGGTCGGGGAGATGAGCTCACACTCCCTTCACTGGGGAAATTAAAACAGCAATCACAAACCCATCCTCACCAGGCACAGCCTCATCCATACACTGACAAAGACCCTTCAGAATATGCAGAGGTTGGTAACAAATAAGGATCCATCTATTGACTTTAGGAGGATCTGTGCACTAAGGTCAGCATGAGTTGATCATTCTTTTTACAATTATGTTTAATTTAGCCTTTTCCTATTACAATGAAGGTAAAGAGTTGTCTTTTCTATTACCATGAAGGTAAAGAGTTGTCTTTTCTAAAACCGTGAAGGTAAAGAGTTGTCTTTTCTAATACCATGAAGGTAAAGAGTTGTCTTTTCTAAAACCATGAAGATAAAGAGTTGTCTTTTCTAAAACCGTGAAGGTAAAGAGTTGTCTTTTCTAATACCATGAAGATAAAGAGTTGTCTTTTCTAATACCATGAAGGTAAAGAGTTGTCTTTTCTATTACCATGAAGATAAAGAGTTGTCTTTTCTAAAACCGTGAAGGTAAAGAGTTGTCTTTTCTAATACCATGAAGGTAAAGAGTTGTCTTTTCTAAAACCGTGAAGGTAAAGAGTTGTCTTTTCTATTACCATGAAGGTAAAGAGTTGTCTTTTCTAAAACCATGAAGGTAAAGAGTTGTCTTTTCTAAAACCATGAAGGTAAAGAGTTGTCTTTTCTAATACCATGAAGATAAAGAGTTGTCTTTTCTAATACCATGAAGATAAAGAGTTGTCTTTTCTAATACCATGAAGGTAAAGAGTTGTCTTTTCTAATACCATGAAGGTAAAGAGTTGTCTTTTCTAATACCATGAAGGTAAAGAGTTGTCTTTTCTAATACCATGAAGGTAAAGAGTTGTCTTTTCTAAAACCATGAAGGTAAAGAGTTGTCTTTTCTAATACCATGAAGGTAAAGAGTTGTCTTTTCTATTACCATGAAGGTAAAGAGTTGTCTTTTCTAATACCATGAAGATAAAGAGTTGTCTTTTCTAATACCATGAAGGTAAAGAGTTGTCTTTTCTATTACCATGAAGATAAAGAGTTGTCTTTTCTATTACCATGAAGGTAAAGAGTTGTCTTTTCTAATACCATGAAGATAAAGAGTTGTCTTTTCTAATACCATGAAGGTAAAGAGTTGTCTTTTCTATTACCATGAAGGTAAAGAGTTGTCTTTTCTAAAACCATGAAGGTAAAGAGTTGTCTTTTCTAATACCATGAAGATAAAGAGTTGTCTTTTCTAAAACCATGAAGGTAAAGAGTTGTCTTTTCTAATACCATGAAGGTAAAGAGTTGTCTTTTCTAATACCATGAAGGTAAAGAGTTGTCTTTTCTAAAACCATGAAGGTAAAGAGTTGTCTTTTCTAATACCATGAAGATAAAGAGTTGTCTTTTCTAAAACCATGAAGGTAAAGAGTTGTCTTTTCTAATACCATGAAGGTAAAGAGTTGTCTTTTCTATTACCATGAAGGTAAAGAGTTGTCTTTTCTAAAACCATGAAGGTAAAGAGTTGTCTTTTCTATTACCATGAAGGTAAAGAGTTGTCTTTTCTATTACCATGAAGGTAAAGAGTTGTCTTTTCTAAAACCATGAAGGTAAAGAGTTGTCTTTTCTAATACCATGAAGGTAAAGAGTTGTCTTTTCTATTACCATGAAGGTAAAGAGTTGTCTTTTCTATTACCATGAAGGTAAAGAGTTGTCTTTTCTAAAACCATGAAGATAAAGAGTTGTCTTTTCTAATACCATGAAGGTAAAGAGTTGTCTTTTCTATTACCATGAAGGTAAAGAGTTGTCTTTTCTAAAACCATGAAGGTAAAGAGTTGTCTTTTCTAAAACCGTGAAGGTAAAGAGTTGTCTTTTCTAAAACCATGAAGGTAAAGAGTTGTCTTTTCTAATACCATGAAGGTAAAGAGTTATCTTTTCTAAAACCATGAAGGTAAAGAGTTGTCTTTTCTAAAACCGTGAAGGTAAAGAGTTGTCTTTTCTAAAACCGTGAAGGTAAAGAGTTGTCTTTTCTAAAACCGTGAAGGTAAAGAGTTGTCTTTTCTAAAACCATGAAGGTAAAGAGTTGTCTTTTCTAAAACCATGAAGGTAAAGAGTTGTCTTTTCTAATACCATGAAGGTAAAGAGTTGTCTTTTCTAATACCATGAAGGTAAAGAGTTGTCTTTTCTAATACCATGAAGGTAAAGAGTTGTCTTTTCTAATACCATGAAGGTAAAGAGTTATCTTTTCTAAAACCATGAAGGTAAAGAGTTGTCTTTTCTAAAACCATGAAGGTAAAGAGTTGTCTTTTCTAATACCATGAAGATAAAGAGTTGCCTTTTCTAAAACCATGAAGGTAAAGAGTTGTCTTTTCTAATACCATGAAGATAAAGAGTTGTCTTTTCTAAAACCATGAAGGTAAAGAGTTGTCTTTTCTAAAACCATGAAGGTAAAGAGTTGTCTTTTCTAAAACCGTGAAGGTAAAGAGTTGTCTTTTCTAAAACCGTGAAGGTAAAGAGTTGTCTTTTCTAAAACCGTGAAGGTAAAGAGTTGTCTTTTCTAAAACCGTGAAGGTAAAGAGTTATCTTTTCTAAAACCGTGAAGGTAAAGAGTTGTCTTTTCTAAAACCATGAAGATAAAGAGTTGTCTTTTCTAAAACCGTGAAGGTAAAGAGTTGTCTTTTCTAATACCATGAAGATAAAGAGTTGTCTTTTCTAATACCATGAAGGTAAAGAGTTGTCTTTTCTAAAACCGTGAAGGTAAAGAGTTGTCTTTTCTAATACCATGAAGGTAAAGAGTTGTCTTTTCTAAAACCGTGAAGGTAAAGAGTTGTCTTTTCTATTACCATGAAGGTAAAGAGTTGTCTTTTCTAATACCATGAAGGTAAAGAGTTGTCTTTTCTAAAACCATGAAGGTAGAGAGTTATCTTTTCTATTACCATGAAGGTAAAGAGTTGTCTTTTCTATTACCATGAAGGTAAAGAGTTGTCTTTTCTAATACCATGAAGATAAAGAGTTGTCTTTTCTAATACCATGAAGGTAAAGAGTTATCTTTTCTAATACCATGAAGGTAAAGAGTTATCTTTTCTAATACCATGAAGGTAAAGAGTTGTCTTTTCTATTACCATGAAGGTAAAGAGTTGTCTTTTCTATTACCATGAAGGTAAAGAGTTGTCTTTTCTATTACCATGAAGGTAAAGAGTTGTCTTTTCTATTACCATGAAGGTAAAGAGTTGTCTTTTCTAATACCATGAAGGTAAAGAGTTGTCTTTTCTAAAACCATGAAGATAAAGAGTTGTCTTTTCTAATACCTTGAAGGTAAAGAGTTGTCTTTTCTATTACCATGAAGGTAAAGAGTTGTCTTTTCTAATACCATGAAGGTAAAGAGTTGTCTTTTCTAATACCATGAAGATAAAGAGTTGTCTTTTCTAAAACCATGAAGATAAAGAGTTGTCTTTTCTATTACCATGAAGGTAAAGAGTTGTCTTTTCTATTACCATGAAGGTAAAGAGTTGTCTTTTCTAAAACCATGAAGATAAAGAGTTGTCTTTTCTAAAACCATGAAGGTAAAGAGTTGTCTTTTCTATTACCATGAAGGTAAAGAGTTGTCTTTTCTAATACCATGAAGGTAAAGAGTTGTCTTTTCTAATACCATGAAGATAAAGAGTTGTCTTTTCTAATACCGTGAAGGTAAAGAGTTATCTTTTCTATTACCATGAAGGTAAAGAGTTGTCTTTTCTAATACCATGAAGATAAAGAGTTGTCTTTCCTAATACCGTGAAGGTAAAGAGTTGTCTTTTCTATTACCATGAAGGTAAAGAGTTGTCTTTTCTAATACCATGAAGGTAAAGAGTTGTCTTTTCTAATACCGTGAAGGTAAAGAGTTGTCTTTTCTAAAACCATGAAGGTAAAGAGTTGTCTTTTCTAATACCATGAAGGTAAAGAGTTGTCTTTTCTAAAACCATGAAGATAAAGAGTTGTCTTTTCTAAAACCATGAAGATAAAGAGTTATCTTTTCTAAAACCATGAAGGTAAAGAGTTGTCTTTTCTAAAACCATGAAGGTAAAGAGTTATCTTTTCTAAAACCATGAAGGTAAAGAGTTGTCTTTTCTAATACCATGAAGGTAAAGAGTTGTCTTTTCTAAAACCATGAAGGTAAAGAGTTGTCTTTTCTAAAACCATGAAGGTAAAGAGTTGTCTTTTCTAATACCATGAAGGTAAAGAGTTGTCTTTTCTAAAACCATGAAGATAAAGAGTTGTCTTTTCTAAAACCATGAAGGTAAAGAGTTGTCTTTTCTAATACCATGAAGATAAAGAGTTGTCTTTTCTAAAACCATGAAGGTAAAGAGTTGTCTTTTCTAAAACCATGAAGGTAAAGAGTTGTCTTTTCTAATACCATGAAGGTAAAGAGTTGTCTTTTCTAAAACCATGAAGGTAAAGAGTTGTCTTTTCTAAAACCATGAAGGTAAAGAGTTGTCTTTTCTAATACCATGAAGGTAAAGAGTTGTCTTTTCTAAAACCATGAAGATAAAGAGTTGTCTTTTCTAAAACCATGAAGGTAAAGAGTTGTCTTTTCTAAAACCATGAAGATAAAGAGTTATCTTTTCTAAAACCATGAAGGTAAAGAGTTATCTTTTCTAAAACCATGAAGGTAAAGAGTTATCTTTTCTAAAACCATGAAGGTAAAGAGTTGTCTTTTCTAATACCATGAAGGTAAAGAGTTGTCTTTTCTAAAACCATGAAGGTAAAGAGTTATCTTTTCTAAAACCATGAAGGTAAAGAGTTATCTTTTCTAAAACCATGAAGGTAAAGAGTTGTCTTTTCTAATACCATGAAGGTAAAGAGTTGTCTTTTCTATTACCATGAAGATAAAGAGTTGTCTTTTCTAAAACCATGAAGATAAAGAGTTGTCTTTTCTAAAACCATGAAGGTAAAGAGTTGTCTTTTCTAATACCATGAAGATAAAGAGTTGTCTTTTCTATTACCGTGAAGATAAAGAGTTGTCTTTTCTAAAACCATGAAGATAAAGAGTTGTCTTTTCTAATACCGTGAAGATAAAGAGTTGTCTTTTCTATTACCATGAAGATAAAGAGTTGTCTTTTCTAAAACCATGAAGATAAAGAGTTGTCTTTTCTAATACCGTGAAGATAAAGAGTTGTCTTTTCTAAAACCATGAAGGTAAAGAGTTGTCTTTTCTATTACCATGAAGGTAAAGAGTTGTCTTTTCTATTACCATGAAGGTAAAGAGTTGTCTTTTCTAATACCATGAAGGTAAAGAGTTGTCTTTTCTAATACCGTGAAGATAAAGAGTTGTCTTTTCTAAAACCGTGAAGGTAAAGAGTTGTCTTTTCTAAAACCATGAAGGTAAAGAGTTATCTTTTCTAAAACCATGAAGGTAAAGAGTTATCTTTTCTAAAACCATGAAGGTAAAGAGTTATCTTTTCTAAAACCATGAAGGTAAAGAGTTGTCTTTTCTAAAACCATGAAGATAAAGAGTTGTCTTTTCTATTACCATGAAGGTAAAGAGTTGTCTTTTCTAAAACCATGAAGATAAAGAGTTGTCTTTTCTAAAACCATGAAGGTAAAGAGTTGTCTTTTCTAATACCATGAAGATAAAGAGTTGTCTTTTCTATTACCATGAAGGTAAAGAGTTGTCTTTTCTAATACCATGAAGGTAAAGAGTTGTCTTTTCTAATACCATGAAGGTAAAGAGTTGTCTTTTCTAATACCGTGAAGGTAAAGAGTTGTCTTTTCTAATACCATGAAGGTAAAGAGTTGTCTTTTCTAAAACCATGAAGATAAAGAGTTGTCTTTTCTATTACCATGAAGGTAAAGAGTTGTCTTTTCTAATACCATGAAGGTAAAGAGTTGTCTTTTCTAATACCATGAAGATAAAGAGTTGTCTTTTCTAATACCGTGAAGGTAAAGAGTTGTCTTTTCTATTACCGTGAAGGTAAAGAGTTGTCTTTTCTAATACCATGAAGATAAAGAGTTGTCTTTTCTAATACCATGAAGGTAAAGAGTTGTCTTTTCTAATACCATGAAGGTAAAGAGTTGTCTTTTCTAATACCATGAAGGTAAAGAGTTGTCTTTTCTAATACCATGAAGATAAAGAGTTGTCTTTTCTATTACCATGAAGGTAAAGAGTTGTCTTTTCTAATACCATGAAGGTAAAGAGTTGTCTTTTCTATTACCATGAAGGTAAAGAGTTGTCTTTTCTATTACCATGAAGGTAAAGAGTTGTCTTTTCTAATACCATGAAGGTAAAGAGTTGTCTTTTCTAATACCATGAAGGTAAAGAGTTGTCTTTTCTAATACCATGAAGATAAAGAGTTGTCTTTTCTATTACCATGAAGGTAAAGAGTTGTCTTTTCTAATACCATGAAGGTAAAGAGTTGTCTTTTCTAATACCATGAAGATAAAGAGTTGTCTTTTCTAATACCGTGAAGGTAAAGAGTTGTCTTTTCTAATACCGTGAAGGTAAAGAGTTGTCTTTTCTAATACCGTGAAGGTAAAGAGTTGTCTTTTCTAATACCATGAAGGTAAAGATTTGTCTTTTCTAATACCATGAAGGTAAAGAGTTGTCTTTTCTAATACCATGAAGGTAAAGAGTTGTCTTTTCTAATACCATGAAGGTAAAGAGTTGTCTTTTCTATTACCATGAAGGTAAAGAGTTGTCTTTTCTAATACCATGAAGGTAAAGAGTTGTCTTTTCTAATACCATGAAGGTAAAGAGTTGTCTTTTCTAATACCATGAAGGTAAAGAGTTGTCTTTTCTAATACCATGAAGGTAAAGAGTTGTCTTTTCTAATACCGTGAAGGTAAAGAGTTGTCTTTTCTATTACCGTGAAGGTAAAGAGTTGTCTTTTCTAATACCATGAAGATAAAGAGTTGTCTTTTCTAATACCGTGAAGGTAAAGAGTTGTCTTTTCTAATACCGTGAAGGTAAAGAGTTGTCTTTTCTATTACCGTGAAGGTAAAGAGTTGTCTTTTCTAATACCGTGAAGGTAAAGAGTTGTCTT
Source organism: Salvelinus alpinus (assembly GCF_045679555.1). NCBI lineage: Eukaryota > Metazoa > Chordata > Actinopteri > Salmoniformes > Salmonidae > Salvelinus > Salvelinus alpinus. The sequence goes on from NC_092090.1 coordinate 17,047,911, forward strand.
TTCTAATACCGTGAAGGTAAAGAGTTGTCTTTTCTAATACCATGAAGGTAAAGAGTTGTCTTTTCTAATACCATGAAGGTAAAGAGTTGTCTTTTCTATTACCATGAAGGTAAAGAGTTGTCTTTTCTATTACCATGAAGGTAAAGAGTTGTCTTTTCTAATACCATGAAGGTAAAGAGTTGTCTTTTCTAAAACCATGAAGGTAAAGAGTTGTCTTTTCTAATACCATGAAGGTAAAGAGTTATCTTTTCTAATACCATGAAGGTAAAGAGTTGTCTTTTCTATTACCATGAAGGTAAAGAGTTATCTTTTCTAATACCATGAAGGTAAAGAGTTGTCTTTTCTAATACCATGAAGGTAAAGAGTTATCTTTTCTAATACCATGAAGGTAAAGAGTTGTCTTTTCTATTACCATGAAGGTAAAGAGTTATCTTTTCTAATACCATGAAGGTAAAGAGTTATCTTTTCTAATACCATGAAGGTAAAGAGTTGTCTTTTCTATTACCATGAAGGTAAAGAGTTATCTTTTCTATTACCATGAAGGTAAAGAGTTGTCTTTTCTAATACCATGAAGGTAAAGAGTTATCTTTTGTAGGATGGTCGTTTTTTTTTATGTCCCTTTGTCCTAGTGCTCACATCCCAATCCAACAAAGAACCTTAAGACTGTGGAGGGAACAGCCAAATGATTCATATATACTGTCTTGTTAACTTTGTCATAGAACACTGTAAGAGGAATGTGTTGAATGTTTTTGTCGTCTATCATTCTATTTCTACTTTACCATGAATAGTGGACGAGGGACAGGAAGAAGACGTTATTTTTGGACAGTCAGAACACGAAACACAAAGAGATATACCATGTGAATTCACAGTTCACTCATAGTTATTCTTGAGTAAGTAGATAAATGTGAGGAATTTGTACAGCAGGTTCTGTTGCCGTGTCCCTGAAAGTACCTCTGAAAAGAAGTACACATGTACTAACGTCTCCATGTTCCTCCGTCTTGATAAATGTGAGGCCATTTGTTGAGCAAAACGAGGCCACCTTGGTAGAAAGGTTTTACAGCCTCCAGTCTCTGCATGCACACGGAACAACTCTTGTATGTAGATAAATTGTCTATAAAATGTATCTTCACGGTCTTTCTTCCCCACCGTGATTCAGCTTCGCTGGGGAAATCCAATACAGCAGCTGTCGGCTCTGTGTGCTGTTCTTCTACTACATGTACAGTACATTCATAGTCAAAGCAATTCCATCACCTTTGTATGAAAACAAAACGAGGTACTGTGCTCACTCATCTGCTTCTTTTATCCAAAATGAATTATTTGACACTGCACTTTTATCGGAGGCTTTTTGACATTTTTCGTTCATGTGGAAATACAATCTCCATTTGTAAAACCATGCTTACCTCGATTGGTTTAAAAGTTCATTCAAATTACAGGAGAAAACTTTCAGGCCTGAGGTTAAAATAAAAAGGGTCTTTCAGGTCCACATTGTCATGTCTGATAGTTTGTGCCCTTCTGATAAATGATGGGTGGCTCAAGGTCAGGGATATGAAGTGTGGTTATACTGTTATTACAAGGACTCACTGACCTCTCTTCCGCACACACACACACACACACACACACACACACACACACACACACACACACACACACACACACACACACACACACACACACACACACACACACACACACACACACACACACACACACACACACACACACACACACACACCCAACCACATAATAAATGGAAATCCGGGATACTCAAATTAGTATGATACGTTTGGTATTGTTACAAAAAGACAGAAGGTTACTTAAGGCTAAAACGATAGGAAGGTGGTTGGTGGGGGTGGATGGGTAGGTGTATAACACGGACAGCTTGCAACCCAAAGGTTGGGTGTTAGATTCTCATCACGGAATCATTTTAGATAATTAGCAACTTCGCAATTACTTGCTACTTTGCATGTTAGCTAACCCTTCCTCT
>NC_092090.1:17049994-17067494 GCF_045679555.1 Salvelinus alpinus
TAGGAGTTAGGGTAAAGGGTTAAGGTTAGGGTTAGGAGTTAGGGTAAAGGTTTAAGGTTAGGGTTAGGAGTTAGGGTAAAGGGTTAAGGTTAGAGGAAGGGTTAGCTAACATGCAAAGTAGCAAGTAATTGCGAAGTTGCTAATTATCTAAAATGATTCCGTGATGAGAATCTAACACCCAACCTTTGGGTTGCAAGCTGTCCGTGTTATACACCTACCCATCCACCCCCACCAACCACATTCCTATCGTTTTAGCCTTAAGTAACCTTCTGTCTTTTTGTAACAATACCAAACGTATCATACTAATTTGAGTATCCCGGATTTCCATTTATTATGTGGTTGGGTGTGTGTGTGTGTGTGTGTGTGTGTGTGTGTGTGTGTGTGTGTGTGTGTGTGTGTGTGTGTGTGTGTGTGTGTGTGTGTGTGTGTGTGTGTGTGTGTGTGTGTGTGTGTGTGTGTGTGTGTGTGTGTGTGTGCGGAAGAGAGGTCAGTGAGTCCTTGTAATAACAGTATAACCACACTTCATATCCCTGACCTTGAGCCACCCATCATTTATCAGAAGGGCACAAACTATCAGACATGACAATGTGGACCTGAAAGACCCTTTTTATTTTAACCTCAGGCCTGAAAGTTTTCTCCTGTAATTTGAATGAACTTTTAAACCAATCGAGGTAAGCATGGTTTTACAAATGGAGATTGTATTTCCACATGAACGAGAAATGTCAAAAAGCCTCCGATAAAAGTGCAGTGTCAAATAATTCATTTTGGATAAAAGAAGCAGATGAGTGAGCACAGTACCTCGTTTTGTTTTCATACAAAGGTGATGGAATTGCTTTGACTATGAATGTGCTGTACATGTAGTAGAAGAACAGCACACAGAGCCGACAGCTGCTGTATTGGATTTCACCAGCGAAGCTGAATCACGGTGGGGAAGAAAGACCGTGAAGATACATTTTATAGACAATTTATCTACATACAAGAGTTGTTCCGTGTGCATGCAGAGACTGGAGGCTGTAAAACCTTTCTGCCAAGGTGGCCTCGTTTTGCTCAACAAATGGCCTCACATTTATCAAGACGGAGGAACATGGAGACGTTAGTACATGTGTACTTCTTTTCAGAGGTACTTTCAGGGACACGGCAACAGAACCTGCTGTACAAATTCCTCACATTTATGTACTTACTCAAGAATAACTATGAGTGAACTGTGAATTCACATGGTATATCTCTTTGTGTTTCGTGTTCTGACTGTCCAAAAATAACGTCTTCTTCCTGTCCCTCGTCCACTATTCATGGTAAAGTAGAAATAGAATGATAGACGACAAAAACATTCAACACATTCCTCTTACAGTGTTCTATGACAAAGTTAACAAGACAGTATATATGAATCATTTGGCTGTTCCCTCCACAGTCTTAAGGTTCTTTGTTGGATTGGGTAGTGAGCACTAGGACAAAGGGACATAAAAAAACAACCATCCTACAAAAGATAACTCTTTACCTTCATGGTATTAGAAAAGACAACTCTTTACCTTCATGGTATTAGAAAAGACAACTCTTTACCTTCATGGTATTAGAAAAGACAACTCTTTACCTTCATGGTATTAGAAAAGACAACTCTTTACCTTCATGGTAATAGAAAAGACAACTCTTTACCTTCATGGTAATAGAAAAGACAACTCTTTACCTTCATGGTATTAGAAAAGACAACTCTTTACCTTCATGGTATTAGAAAAGACAACTCTTTACCTTCATGGTATTAGAAAAGACAACTCTTTACCTTCATGGTATTAGAAAAGACAACTCTTTACCTTCATGGTAATAGAAAAGACAACTCTTTACCTTCATGGTTTTAGAAAAGACAACTCTTTACCTTCATGGTAATAGAAAAGACAACTCTTTACCTTCATGGTAATAGAAAAGACAACTCTTTACCTTCATGGTAATAGAAAAGACAACTCTTTACCTTCATGGTATTAGAAAAGACAACTCTTTACCTTCATGGTATTAGAAAAGACAACTCTTTACCTTCATGGTAATAGAAAAGACAACTCTTTACCTTCATGGTATTAGAAAAGACAACTCTTTACCTTCATGGTAATAGAAAAGACAACTCTTTACCTTCATGGTATTAGAAAAGATAACTCTTTACCTTCATGGTAATAGAAAAGACAACTCTTTACCTTCATGGTAATAGAAAAGACAACTCTTTACCTTCATGGTATTAGAAAAGACAACTCTTTACCTTCATGGTATTAGAAAAGACAACTCTTTACCTTCATGGTATTAGAAAAGACAACTCTTTACCTTCATGGTAATAGAAAAGATAACTCTTTACCTTCATGGTTTTAGAAAAGACAACTCTTTACCTTCATGGTAATAGAAAAGACACCTCTTTACCTTCATGGTAATAGAAAAGACAACTCTTTACCTTCATGGTAATAGAAAAGACAACTCTTTACCTTCATGGTAATAGAAAAGACAACTCTTTACCTTCATGGTATTAGAAAAGACAACTCTTTACCTTCATGGTATTAGAAAAGATAACTCTTTACCTTCATGGTATTAGAAAAGACAACTCTTTACCTTCATGGTATTAGAAAAGACAACTCTTTACCTTCATGGTAATAGAAAAGACAACTCTTTACCTTCATGGTATTAGAAAAGACAACTCTTTACCTTCATGGTAATAGAAAAGACAACTCTTTACCTTCATGGTAATAGAAAAGACAACTCTTTACCTTCATGGTATTAGAAAAGACAACTCTTTACCTTCATGGTATTAGAAAAGACAACTCTTTACCTTCATGGTATTAGAAAAGACAACTCTTTACCTTCATGGTAATAGAAAAGACAACTCTTTACCTTCATGGTAATAGAAAAGACAACTCTTTACCTTCATGGTATTAGAAAAGACAACTCTTTACCTTCATGGTAATAGAAAAGACAACTCTTTACCTTCATGGTATTAGAAAAGACAACTCTTTACCTTCATGGTAATAGAAAAGACAACTCTTTACCTTCATGGTAATAGAAAAGACAACTCTTTACCTTCATGGTATTAGAAAAGACAACTCTTTACCTTCATGGTATTAGAAAAGACAACTCTTTACCTTCATGGTATTAGAAAAGACAACTCTTTACCTTCATGGTATTAGAAAAGACAACTCTTTACCTTCATGGTTTTAGAAAAGACAACTCTTTACCTTCATGGTATTAGAAAAGACAACTCTTTACCTTCATGGTAATAGAAAAGACAACTCTTTACCTTCATGGTATTAGAAAAGACAACTCTTTACCTTCATGGTATTAGAAAAGACAACTCTTTACCTTCATGGTAATAGAAAAGACAACTCTTTACCTTCATGGTATTAGAAAAGACAACTCTTTACCTTCATGGTATTAGAAAAGACAACTCTTTACCTTCATGGTAATAGAAAAGACAACTCTTTACCTTCATGGTATTAGAAAAGACAACTCTTTACCTTCATGGTATTAGAAAAGACAACTCTTTACCTTCATGGTATTAGAAAAGACAACTCTTTACCTTCATGGTTTTAGAAAAGACAACTCTTTACCTTCATGGTAATAGAAAAGACAACTCTTTACCTTCATGGTATTAGAAAAGACAACTCTTTACCTTCATGGTAATAGAAAAGACAACTCTTTACCTTCATGGTAATAGAAAAGACAACTCTTTACCTTCATGGTATTAGAAAAGACAACTCTTTACCTTCATGGTATTAGAAAAGACAACTCTTTACCTTCATGGTTTTAGAAAAGACAACTCTTTACCTTCATGGTAATAGAAAAGATAACTCTTTACCTTCATGGTATTAGAAAAGACAACTCTTTACCTTCATGGTATTAGAAAAGACAACTCTTTACCTTCATGGTATTAGAAAAGACAACTCTTTACCTTCATGGTAATAGAAAAGATAACTCTTTACCTTCATGGTATTAGAAAAGACAACTCTTTACCTTCATGGTAATAGAAAAGACAACTCTTTACCTTCATGGTAATAGAAAAGACAACTCTTTACCTTCATGGTATTAGAAAAGACAACTCTTTACCTTCATGGTATTAGAAAAGACAACTCTTTACCTTCATGGTAATAGAAAAGACAACTCTTTACCTTCATGGTAATAGAAAAGACAACTCTTTACCTTCATGGTAATAGAAAAGACAACTCTTTACCTTCATGGTAATAGAAAAGACAACTCTTTACCTTCATGGTAATAGAAAAGACAACTCTTTACCTTCATGGTAATAGAAAAGACAACTCTTTACCTTCATGGTAATAGAAAAGACAACTCTTTACCTTCATGGTAATAGAAAAGACAACTCTTTACCTTCATGGTATTAGAAAAGACAACTCTTTACCTTCATGGTAATAGAAAAGACAACTCTTTACCTTCATGGTAATAGAAAAGACAACTCTTTACCTTCATGGTATTAGAAAAGACAACTCTTTACCTTCATGGTAATAGAAAAGACAACTCTTTACCTTCATGGTAATAGAAAAGACAACTCTTTACCTTCATGGTATTAGAAAAGACAACTCTTTACCTTCATGGTATTAGAAAAGACAACTCTTTACCTTCATGGTAATAGAAAAGACAACTCTTTACCTTCATGGTTTTAGAAAAGACAACTCTTTACCTTCATGGTTTTAGAAAAGACAACTCTTTACCTTCATGGTAATAGAAAAGACAACTCTTTACCTTCATGGTATTAGAAAAGATAACTCTTTACCTTCATGGTTTTAGAAAAGACAACTCTTTACCTTCATGGTATTAGAAAAGACAACTCTTTACCTTCATGGTAATAGAAAAGACAACTCTTTACCTTCATGGTAATAGAAAAGACAACTCTTTACCTTCATGGTTTTAGAAAAGACAACTCTTTACCTTCATGGTTTTAGAAAAGACAACTCTTTACCTTCATGGTAATAGAAAAGACAACTCTTTACCTTCATGGTAATAGAAAAGACAACTCTTTACCTTCATGGTATTAGAAAAGATAACTCTTTACCTTCATGGTATTAGAAAAGACAACTCTTTACCTTCATGGTAATAGAAAAGACAACTCTTTACCTTCATGGTAATAGAAAAGACAACTCTTTACCTTCATGGTATTAGAAAAGACAACTCTTTACCTTCATGGTATTAGAAAAGACAACTCTTTACCTTCATGGTAATAGAAAAGACAACTCTTTACCTTCATGGTATTAGAAAAGACAACTCTTTACCTTCATGGTAATAGAAAAGACAACTCTTTACCTTCATGGTAATAGAAAAGACAACTCTTTACCTTCATGGTAATAGAAAAGACAACTCTTTACCTTCATGGTATTAGAAAAGACAACTCTTTACCTTCATGGTAATAGAAAAGACAACTCTTTACCTTCATGGTAATAGAAAAGACAACTCTTTACCTTCATGGTATTAGAAAAGACAACTCTTTACCTTCATGGTAATAGAAAAGACAACTCTTTACCTTCATGGTAATAGAAAAGACAACTCTTTACCTTCATGGTATTAGAAAAGACAACTCTTTACCTTCATGGTAATAGAAAAGACAACTCTTTACCTTCATGGTAATAGAAAAGACAACTCTTTACCTTCATGGTATTAGAAAAGACAACTCTTTACCTTCATGGTATTAGAAAAGACAACTCTTTACCTTCATGGTATTAGAAAAGACAACTCTTTACCTTCATGGTAATAGAAAAGACAACTCTTTACCTTCATGGTAATAGAAAAGACAACTCTTTACCTTCATGGTATTAGAAAAGACAACTCTTTACCTTCATGGTAATAGAAAAGACAACTCTTTACCTTCATGGTAATAGAAAAGACAACTCTTTACCTTCATGGTATTAGAAAAGACAACTCTTTACCTTCATGGTATTAGAAAAGACAACTCTTTACCTTCATGGTATTAGAAAAGACAACTCTTTACCTTCATGGTAATAGAAAAGACAACTCTTTACCTTCATGGTAATAGAAAAGACAACTCTTTACCTTCATGGTTTTAGAAAAGACAACTCTTTACCTTCATGGTATTAGAAAAGACAACTCTTTACCTTCATGGTAATAGAAAAGACAACTCTTTACCTTCATGGTAATAGAAAAGACAACTCTTTACCTTCATGGTAATAGAAAAGACAACTCTTTACCTTCATGGTATTGGAAGACAACTCTTTACCTTCATGGTATTAGAAAAGACAACTCTTTACCTTCATGGTAATAGAAAAGACAACTCTTTACCTTCATGGTAATAGAAAAGACAACTCTTTACCTTCATGGTAATAGAAAAGACAACTCTTTACCTTCATGGTATTAGAAAAGACAACTCTTTACCTTCATGGTATTAGAAAAGACAACTCTTTACCTTCATGGTTTTAGAAAAGACAACTCTTTACCTTCATGGTTTTAGAAAAGACAACTCTTTACCTTCATGGTATTAGAAAAGACAACTCTTTACCTTCATGGTATTAGAAAAGATAACTCTTTACCTTCATGGTAATAGAAAAGACGACTCTTTACCTTCATGGTTTTAGAAAAGACAACTCTTTACCTTCATGGTTTTAGAAAAGACAACTCTTTACCTTCATGGTAATAGAAAAGACAACTCTTTACCTTCATGGTAATAGAAAAGACAACTCTTTACCTTCATGGTAATAGAAAAGACAACTCTTTACCTTCATGGTAATAGAAAAGACAACTCTTTACCTTCATGGTTTTAGAAAAGACAACTCTTTACCTTCATGGTAATAGAAAAGACAACTCTTTACCTTCATGGTAATAGAAAAGACAACTCTTTACCTTCATGGTAATAGAAAAGACGACTCTTTACCTTCATGGTTTTAGAAAAGACAACTCTTTACCTTCATGGTATTAGAAAAGACAACTCTTTACCTTCATGGTAATAGAAAAGACAACTCTTTACCTTCATGGTATTAGAAAAGACAACTCTTTACCTTCATGGTATTAGAAAAGACAACTCTTTACCTTCATGGTATTAGAAAAGACAACTCTTTACCTTCATGGTAATAGAAAAGACAACTCTTTACCTTCATGGTTTTAGAAAAGATAACTCTTTACCTTCATGGTATTAGAAAAGACAACTCTTTACCTTCATGGTATTAGAAAAGATAACTCTTTACCTTCATGGTATTAGAAAAGACAACTCTTTACCTTCATGGTAATAGAAAAGACAACTCTTTACCTTCATGGTATTAGAAAAGACAACTCTTTACCTTCATGGTAATAGAAAAGACAACTCTTTACCTTCATGGTAATAGAAAAGACAACTCTTTACCTTCATGGTATTAGAAAAGACAACTCTTTACCTTCATGGTATTAGAAAAGACAACTCTTTACCTTCATGGTATTAGAAAAGATAACTCTTTACCTTCATGGTATTAGAAAAGACAACTCTTTACCTTCATGGTAATAGAAAAGACAACTCTTTACCTTCATGGTATTAGAAAAGACAACTCTTTACCTTCATGGTATTAGAAAAGACAACTCTTTACCTTCATGGTAATAGAAAAGACAACTCTTTACCTTCATGGTATTAGAAAAGACAACTCTTTACCTTCATGGTATTAGAAAAGACAACTCTTTACCTTCATGGTAATAGAAAAGATAACTCTTTACCTTCATGGTAATAGAAAAGATAACTCTTTACCTTCATGGTAATAGAAAAGATAACTCTTTACCTTCATGGTATTAGAAAAGACAACTCTTTACCTTCATGGTAATAGAAAAGACAACTCTTTACCTTCATGGTATTAGAAAAGACAACTCTTTACCTTCATGGTAATAGAAAAGACAACTCTTTACCTTCATGGTAGTAGAAAAGACAACTCTTTACCTTCATGGTATTAGAAAAGACAACTCTTTACCTTCATGGTATTAGAAAAGACAACTCTTTACCTTCATGGTAATAGAAAAGATAACTCTTTACCTTCATGGTAATAGAAAAGACAACTCTTTACCTTCATGGTTTTAGAAAAGACAACTCTTTACCTTCATGGTAATAGAAAAGACAACTCTTTACCTTCATGGTAATAGAAAAGACAACTCTTTACCTTCATGGTATTAGAAAAGACAACTCTTTACCTTCATGGTAATAGAAAAGACAACTCTTTACCTTCATGGTAATAGAAAAGACAACTCTTTACCTTCATGGTAATAGAAAAGACAACTCTTTACCTTCATGGTAATAGAAAAGACAACTCTTTACCTTCATGGTATTAGAAAAGACAACTCTTTACCTTCATGGTATTAGAAAAGATAACTCTTTACCTTCATGGTATTAGAAAAGACAACTCTTTACCTTCATGGTAATAGAAAAGACAACTCTTTACCTTCATGGTAATAGAAAAGACAACTCTTTACCTTCATGGTAATAGAAAAGACAACTCTTTACCTTCATGGTATTAGGAAGAAGATAACTCTTTACCTTCATGGTAATAGAAAAGACAACTCTTTACCTTCATGGTAATAGAAAAGACAACTCTTTACCTTCATGGTAATAGAAAAGACAACTCTTTACCTTCATGGTATTAGAAAAGATAACTCTTTACCTTCATGGTAATAGAAAAGATAACTCTTTACCTTCATGGTATTAGAAAAGACAACTCTTTACCTTCATGGTAATAGAAAAGACAACTCTTTACCTTCATGGTAATAGAAAAGACAACTCTTTACCTTCATGGTAATAGAAAAGACAACTCTTTACCTTCATGGTATTAGAAAAGATAACTCTTTACCTTCATGGTATTAGAAAAGACAACTCTTTACCTTCATGGTAATAGAAAAGACAACTCTTTACCTTCATGGTATTAGAAAAGATAACTCTTTACCTTCATGGTTTTAGAAAAGACAACTCTTTACCTTCATGGTAATAGAAAAGACAACTCTTTACCTTCATGGTATTAGAAAAGATAACTCTTTACCTTCATGGTAATAGAAAAGACAACTCTTTACCTTCATGGTAATAGAAAAGACAACTCTTTACCTTCATGGTATTAGAAAAGATAACTCTTTACCTTCATGGTTTTAGAAAAGACAACTCTTTACCTTCATGGTAATAGAAAAGACAACTCTTTACCTTCATGGTATTAGAAAAGACAACTCTTTACCTTCATGGTAATAGAAAAGACAACTCCTTACCTTCATGGTATTAGAAAAGACAACTCTTTACCTTCATGGTAATAGAAAAGACAACTCTTTACCTTCATGGTAATAGAAAAGACAACTCTTTACCTTCATGGTATTAGAAAAGACAACTCTTTACCTTCATGGTAATAGAAAAGACAACTCTTTACCTTCATGGTATTAGAAAAGACAACTCTTTACCTTCATGGTAATAGAAAAGACAACTCTTTACCTTCATGGTATTAGAAAAGATAACTCTTTACCTTCATGGTTTTAGAAAAGATAACTCTTTACCTTCATGGTATTAGAAAAGACAACTCTTTACCTTCATGGTAATAGAAAAGACAACTCTTTACCTTCATGGTATTAGAAAAGACAACTCTTTACCTTCATGGTAATAGAAAAGACAACTCTTTACCTTCATGGTATTAGAAAAGACAACTCTTTACCTTCATGGTATTAGAAAAGACAACTCTTTACCTTCATGGTATTAGAAAAGACAACTCTTTACCTTCATGGTATTAGAAAAGATAACTCTTTACCTTCATGGTATTAGAAAAGACAACTCTTTACCTTCATGGTATTAGAAAAGACAACTCTTTACCTTCATGGTATTAGAAAAGATAACTCTTTACCTTCATGGTAATAGAAAAGACAACTCTTTACCTTCATGGTAATAGAAAAGACAACTCTTTACCTTCATGGTATTAGAAAAGATAACTCTTTACCTTCATGGTATTAGAAAAGATAACTCTTTACCTTCATGGTATTAGAAAAGACAACTCTTTACCTTCATGGTTTTAGAAAAGATAACTCTTTCCCTTCATGGTATTAGAAAAGACAACTCTTTACCTTCATGGTATTAGAAAAGACAACTCTTTACCTTCATGGTATTAGAAAAGATAACTCTTTACCTTCATGGTTTTAGAAAAGATAACTCTTTACCTTCATGGTATTAGAAAAGACAACTCTTTACCTTCATGGTATTAGAAAAGACAACTCTTTATCTTCATGGTATTAGAAAAGATAACTCTTTACCTTCATGGTAATAGAAAAGACAACTCTTTACCTTCATGGTATTAGAAAAGACAACTCTTTACCTTCATGGTAATAGAAAAGACAACTCTTTACCTTCATGGTTTTAGAAAAGACAACTCTTTACCTTCATGGTAATAGAAAAGACAACTCTTTACCTTCATGGTAATAGAAAAGACAACTCTTTATCTTCATGGTATTAGAAAAGACAACTCTTTACCTTCATGGTAATAGAAAAGACAACTCTTTACCTTCATGGTATTAGAAAAGACAACTCTTTACCTTCATGGTATTAGAAAAGATAACTCTTTACCTTCATGGATTTAGAAAAGACAACTCTTTACCTTCATGGTAATAGAAAAGACAACTCTTTACCTTCATGGTTTTAGAAAAGACAACTCTTTATCTTCATGGTATTAGAAAAGACAACTCCTTACCTTCATGGTAATAGAAAAGACAACTCTTTACCTTCATGGTTTTAGAAAAGACAACTCTTTATCTTCATGGTATTAGAAAAGACAACTCTTTACCTTCACGGTAATAGAAAAGATAACTCTTTACCTTCATGGTAATAGAAAAGACAACTCTTTACCTTCATGGTAATAGAAAAGACAACTCTTTACCTTCATGGTATTAGAAAAGACAACTCTTTACCTTCATGGTAATAGAAAAGACAACTCTTTACCTTCATGGTTTTAGAAAAGACAACTCTTTATCTTCATGGTATTAGAAAAGACAACTCTTTACCTTCACGGTAATAGAAAAGATAACTCTTTACCTTCATGGTAATAGAAAAGACAACTCTTTACCTTCATGGTTTTAGAAAAGACAACTCTTTATCTTCATGGTATTAGAAAAGACAACTCTTTATCTTCATGGTATTAGAAAAGACAACTCTTTATCTTCATGGTATTAGAAAAGACAACTCTTTATCTTCATGGTTTTAGAAAAGACAACTCTTTACCTTCATGGTATTAGAAAAGACAACTCTTTACCTTCATGGTATTAGAAAAGACAACTCTTTACCTTCACGGTAATAGAAAAGACAACTCTTTACCTTCATGGTATTAGAAAAGACAACTCTTTACCTTCATGGTATTAGAAAAGACAACTCTTTACCTTCATGGTATTAGAAAAGACAACTCTTTACCTTCATGGTATTAGAAAAGACAACTCTTTACCTTCATGGTATTAGAAAAGACAACTCTTTATCTTCATGGTATTAGAAAAGACAACTCTTTACCTTCATGGTATTAGAAAAGACAACTCTTTACCTTCATGGTAATAGAAAAGACAACTCTTTACCTTCATGGTAATAGAAAAGACAACTCTTTACCTTCATGGTAATAGAAAAGACAACTCTTTACCTTCATGGTATTGGAAAAGACAACTCTTTATCTTCATGGTATTAGAAAAGACAACTCTTTACCTTCATGGTATTAGAAAAGACAACTCTTTATCTTCATGGTATTAGAAAAGACAACTCTTTACCTTCATGGTATTAGAAAAGACAACTCTTTACCTTCATGGTAATAGAAAAGACAACTCTTTACCTTCATGGTAATAGAAAAGACAACTCTTTACCTTCATGGTATTAGAAAAGACAACTCTTTACCTTCATGGTAATAGAAAAGACAACTCTTTACCTTCATGGTATTAGAAAAGACAACTCTTTACCTTCATGGTTTTAGAAAAGATAACTCTTTACCTTCATGGTAATAGAAAAGACAACTCTTTACCTTCATGGTATTAGAAAAGACAACTCTTTACCTTCATGGTAATAGAAAAGACAACTCTTTACCTTCATGGTTTTAGAAAAGACAACTCTTTACCTTCATGGTAATAGAAAAGACAACTCTTTACCTTCATGGTAATAGAAAAGACAACTCTTTATCTTCATGGTATTAGAAAAGACAACTCTTTACCTTCATGGTAATAGAAAAGACAACTCTTTACCTTCATGGTATTAGAAAAGACAACTCTTTACCTTCATGGTATTAGAAAAGATAACTCTTTACCTTCATGGATTTAGAAAAGACAACTCTTTACCTTCATGGTAATAGAAAAGACAACTCTTTACCTTCATGGTTTTAGAAAAGACAACTCTTTATCTTCATGGTATTAGAAAAGACAACTCCTTACCTTCATGGTAATAGAAAAGACAACTCTTTACCTTCATGGTTTTAGAAAAGACAACTCTTTATCTTCATGGTATTAGAAAAGACAACTCTTTACCTTCACGGTAATAGAAAAGATAACTCTTTACCTTCATGGTAATAGAAAAGACAACTCTTTACCTTCATGGTAATAGAAAAGACAACTCTTTACCTTCATGGTATTAGAAAAGACAACTCTTTACCTTCATGGTAATAGAAAAGACAACTCTTTACCTTCATGGTTTTAGAAAAGACAACTCTTTATCTTCATGGTATTAGAAAAGACAACTCTTTACCTTCACGGTAATAGAAAAGATAACTCTTTACCTTCATGGTAATAGAAAAGACAACTCTTTACCTTCATGGTTTTAGAAAAGACAACTCTTTATCTTCATGGTATTAGAAAAGACAACTCTTTATCTTCATGGTATTAGAAAAGACAACTCTTTATCTTCATGGTATTAGAAAAGACAACTCTTTATCTTCATGGTTTTAGAAAAGACAACTCTTTACCTTCATGGTATTAGAAAAGACAACTCTTTACCTTCACGGTATTAGAAAAGACAACTCTTTACCTTCACGGTAATAGAAAAGACAACTCTTTACCTTCATGGTATTAGAAAAGACAACTCTTTACCTTCATGGTATTAGAAAAGACAACTCTTTACCTTCATGGTATTAGAAAAGACAACTCTTTACCTTCATGGTATTAGAAAAGACAACTCTTTACCTTCATGGTATTAGAAAAGACAACTCTTTATCTTCATGGTATTAGAAAAGACAACTCTTTACCTTCATGGTATTAGAAAAGACAACTCTTTACCTTCATGGTAATAGAAAAGACAACTCTTTACCTTCATGGTAATAGAAAAGACAACTCTTTACCTTCATGGTAATAGAAAAGACAACTCTTTACCTTCATGGTATTGGAAAAGACAACTCTTTATCTTCATGGTATTAGAAAAGACAACTCTTTACCTTCATGGTATTAGAAAAGACAACTCTTTATCTTCATGGTATTAGAAAAGACAACTCTTTACCTTCATGGTATTAGAAAAGACAACTCTTTACCTTCATGGTAATAGAAAAGACAACTCTTTACCTTCATGGTAATAGAAAAGACAACTCTTTACCTTCATGGTATTAGAAAAGACAACTCTTTACCTTCATGGTAATAGAAAAGACAACTCTTTACCTTCATGGTATTAGAAAAGACAACTCTTTACCTTCATGGTTTTAGAAAAGATAACTCTTTACCTTCATGGTAATAGAAAAGACAACTCTTTACCTTCATGGTATTAGAAAAGATAACTCTTTACCTTCATGGTAATAGAAAAGACAACTCTTTACCTTCATGGTATTAGAAAAGACAACTCTTTACCTTCATGGTATTAGAAAAGACAACTCTTTACCTTCATGGTTTTAGAAAAGATAACTCTTTACCTTCATGGTATTAGAAAAGACAACTCTTTACCTTCATGGTTTTAGAAAAGACAACTCTTTACCTTCATGGTAATAGAAAAGACAACTCTTTACCTTCATGGTAATAGAAAAGACAACTCTTTACCTTCATGGTATTAGAAAAGACAACTCTTTACCTTCATGGTAATAGAAAAGACAACTCTTTACCTTCATGGTATTAGAAAAGACAACTCTTTACCTTCATGGTTTTAGAAAAGATAACTCTTTACCTTCATGGTAATAGAAAAGACAACTCTTTACCTTCATGGTATTAGAAAAGATAACTCTTTACCTTCATGGTAATAGAAAAGACAACTCTTTACCTTCATGGTATTAGAAAAGACAACTCTTTACCTTCATGGTATTAGAAAAGACAACTCTTTACCTTCATGGTTTTAGAAAAGATAACTCTTTACCTTCATGGTATTAGAAAAGACAACTCTTTACCTTCATGGTTTTAGAAAAGACAACTCTTTACCTTCATGGTAATAGAAAAGATAACTCTTTACCTTCATGGTATTAGAAAAGACAACTCTTTACCTTCATGGTAATAGAAAAGACAACTCTTTATCTTCATGGTATTAGAAAAGACAACTCTTTACCTTCATGGTATTAGAAAAGATAACTCTTTACCTTCATGGTATTAGAAAAGACAACTCTTTACCTTCATGGTAATAGAAAAGATAACTCTTTACCTTCATGGTTTTAGAAAAGATAACTCTTTACCTTCATGGTATTAGAAAAGACAACTCTTTACCTTCATGGTTTTAGAAAAGATAACTCTTTACCTTCATGGTATTAGAAAAGACAACTCTTTACCTTCATGGTATTAGAAAAGACAACTCTTTACCTTCATGGTAATAGAAAAGATAACTCTTTACCTTCATGGTAATAGAAAAGACAACTCTTTACCTTCATGGTTTTAGAAAAGATAACTCTTTACCTTCATGGTATTAGAAAAGACAACTCTTTACCTTCATGGTATTAGAAAAGACAACTCTTTACCTTCATGGTAATAGAAAAGATAACTCTTTACCTTCATGGTATTAGAAAAGACAACTCTTTACCTTCATGGTTTTAGAAAAGACAACTCTTTACCTTCATGGTAATAGAAAAGACAACTCTTTACCTTCATGGTAATAGAAAAGACAACTCTTTACCTTCACGGTAATAGAAAAGACAACTCTTTACCTTCATGGTTTTAGAAAAGATAACTCTTTACCTTCATGGTAATAGAAAAGACAACTCTTTACCTTCATGGTTTTAGAAAAGACAACTCTTTACCTTCATGGTAATAGAAAAGACAACTCTTTACCTTCATGGTATTAGAAAAGACAACTCTTTACCTTCATGGTTTTAGAAAAGACAACTCTTTACCTTCATGGTATTAGAAAAGACAACTCTTTACCTTCATGGTAATAGAAAAGACAACTCTTTACCTTCATGGTTTTAGAAAAGACAACTCTTTACCTTCATGGTATTAGAAAAGACAACTCTTTACCTTCATGGTAATAGAAAAGACACCTCTTTACCTTCATGGTATTAGAAAAGACAACTCTTTACCTTCATGGTATTAGAAAAGATAACTCTTTACCTTCATGGTATTAGAAAAGACAACTCTTTACCTTCATGGTATTAGAAAAGACAACTCTTTACCTTCATGGTATTAGAAAAGATAACTCTTTACCTTCATGGTAATAGAAAAGACAACCATTTACCTTCATGGTATTAGAAAAGATAACTCTTTACCTTCATGGTATTAGAAAAGACAACTCTTTACCTTCATGGTATTAGAAAAGACAACTCTTTACCTTCATGGTATTAGAAAAGATAACTCTTTACCTTCATGGTAATAGAAAAGACAACTCTTTACCTTCATGGTATTAGAAAAGACAACTCTTTACCTTCATGGTATTAGAAAAGACAACTCTTTACCTTCATGGTTTTAGAAAAGACAACTCTTTACCTTCATGGTATTAGAAAAGACAACTCTTTACCTTCATGGTATTAGAAAAGACAACTCTTTACCTTCATGGTTTTAGAAAAGACAACTCTTTACCTTCATGGTATTAGAAAAGACAACTCTTTACCTTCATGGTTTTAGAAAAGACAACTCTTTACCTTCATGGTAATAGAAAAGACAACTCTTTACCTTCATGGTATTAGAAAAGACAACTCTTTACCTTCATGGTATTAGAAAAGACAACTCTTTACCTTCATGGTATTAGAAAAGACAACTCTTTACCTTCATGGTTTTAGAAAAGACAACTCTTTACCTTCATGGTATTAGAAAAGATAACTCTTTACCTTCATGGTATTAGAAAAGACAACTCTTTACCTTCATGGTAATAGAAAAGACAACTCTTTACCTTCATGGTAATAGAAAAGAGAACTCTTTACCTTCATGGTTTTAGAAAAGACAACTCTTTACCTTCATGGTTTTAGAAAAGACAACTCTTTACCTTCATGGTATTAGAAAAGACAACTCTTTACCTTCATGGTAATAGAAAAGGCTAAATTAAACATAATTGTAAAAAGAATGATCAACTCATGCTGACCTTAGTGCACAGATCCTCCTAAAGTCAATAGATGGATCCTTATTTGTTACCAACCTCTGCATATTCTGAAGGGTCTTTGTCAGTGTATGGATGAGGCTGTGCCTGGTGAGGATGGGTTTGTGATTGCTGTTTTAATTTCCCCAGTGAAGGGAGTGTGAGCTCATCTCCCCGACCGTGGTGTGTGTTGGACAGCCCCTCCAAAGTGTGGCAGTGAAAAACGGCCTTATTAGCCCAGTTCATTAAAAGCATTAATAGTCATGAAATGAGAGGCACCAGAGTCCAAAAGGCTTAATGCTCCATCCATTTTAATTAGACAGCTGCAAAACTGAAGTGAGGGAAGCCTAAGCTCCTACCGTTAGTGTAGCGCGCACATCACACACACAAATACACAGGCACCTAAGCACACACACACATACATGCACGCGCGTGTGCACACTCGCACATGCGCGAACACGTTAGCAACCTGCTCGTTATAGCTTATCCCCCCCCCCGTCCCTCCACACCCCCATTTCACTTTCTGTTACACCACTGACCCCCCCCCCCCCCCCCGCTCCCGATTAAAATTATGTTTAATTAAAATTTATCACATTAAGAAACTGATGTGGTTAATTAACTAGACTCTGGCGGAGTCCCTTCCTCTACATCTGACGGCTACATTGTAAAACATTTCCCATCGGGGGAGAGGGGGCAGGGGGGCAGCCTATACATGTCTTACTGCAGCTCCTTCCCTTCCTACATATAACACTCCACCACTGTCTCTCTTAACCTCTGTGCAATCAAGCTAGAAGACATTTTGTCAGTTCAGCTAAAGTTCTCTCTCTTCCTCCTACTCCATCATTTTAATGTACATTTTATTATTTATTCCTCCATCTCGCTCTTCCCTGTTCTTCCATCTCCTCCTTCCTTTTTTCTTCATTTCCTTCCTTCCTTTGTGTCTTCCACTCATTCTTCCTCTTTCTCTCTCTCCTCTCCCTCTGCTAGCAGTAGAAGTTATGGTGAGTGGCTGGGTAGCTGACAGCGGTACAGCGGCAGGGTAGATAAGGCTGTGACCTCTCTGGCCGGCGGAGATGAGATGAATACATTAGTCCCCTGGTGATGGAGGGAGGTCGGGTTACTGGGGTG
>NC_092090.1:17072494-17087494 GCF_045679555.1 Salvelinus alpinus
ACTGCCGGAGATAGAGGCTGAGAGAAGATCTCGACTACAGCTGTCCTACAGCTCTTCAGTGGCAGACGGGGAACACATCACAGGAGAAGTTAAGTCACCAACACAGGACAATGGAGAATGAACAGAAGTGCTTTTGAAAAGAAGGGGAATAATAGCATCTGTTTATATTCCACATCGCTATACTCTATGACTGTTTAGAATTATTTACTGTGAAATAGCGATGACATTTCGCTGCAATGGGACAAACGTCACAAATCAGCCAGTGAATGATGATATTAATGTATGTGTTTTCGCCATTGATTTCAGTGTTGACATGTCCAGGACACATTAACCTCTGTCTGAACAGGGGCAGCAACAGCAGAGGTGATTGGGCCACGCCGTCCAGTGACCTCTCTGCATAGCTTCCAAACAGTGATTCTGATTGGATGAACTCACCTATGTCAAGGCCTTATACAGGTCCCAACGGTCACCCTGTTCTATGTGACACACACACAGTCACGATCGTTAGAATGATTGGACCAAGGCTCAGCATGCGTAGAGTTCCACATGTTTTAATCAATGAAACTCACCAAAACAAATACAGAAAACAAACGAACCGTGAAGTAATTGCAGTGTTAACAGGCACTACACAAAAACAAGATCCCACAAAGCACAATGGGGAAATGGCTGCCTAAATATGATCCCCAATCAGAGACAGCGATAAACAGCTGCCTCTGATTGGGAACCATACCAGGCCAACATAGATATATATAATCACCTAGATAACCCACCCTAGTCACACCCCGACCTAACCAACAAAGATATATAATCCCCTAGATGACCCATCCTAGTCACACCCCGACCTAACCAACATAGAGAATAAAAAGCTCTCTATGGTCAGGGCGTGACCCACACACATTTTTAAGCTAGAGTAAGTGATTTTCATTGCCAATTATCTGAAGCGTTTGTTCGCCACACAACCTAATTGACAACCCTGTCGTCGTTTATTACCGAGTGGCGTAAAGAAAAGGGATTCATGCTGTGTCCCTGTTCATTACATGACAGCGATGACAGGTGTGGAGACAAGCCCAATCTGCCTCAGTAGGAGACACATGTCTGTGTGCCTCATACCTGTTTCTGATGGCTTTCTCTGATGATCTAAATCCTGATGTTTCCAGGAGAGAGAGACGAAGAAGAGACGACAAGAGAAACAGCTGCTCAGTGTTTTTTATCATGTTTTGTATCTGTCATTTAGAACAGATGTTGCTGTACAAGAGCAACACACACAGAAAGATCTGCACTACGGCTGTAACAGGAAGCTACAGACCCATTGAGATATGGGAGTTGTTGCACATGAATGGTTATTCCGGCCCCTGATGTCATGTAAAAATCTCACATTATCAATAAAGAACAGAATAAGGAACATATACATGTGAATCAATGAGTTACTAAGAACTGTTGTGACTAGGCTAATATGAAAATGTAGTAATAGAGATATATATAGTATTATAGTAATGGTTCTGTCTATGTACAGTAGCTCCTACCTGGGAAATGTGTGACTAACGTTGCTGCTGCCAGATCGCTTCCTACACAGCATCATAATGTCAGTGCATGTGGAGATGTTTGGGATTCTTTCATCTCGGTAACATCCTCATCCACACCACCCCATTTATCCCAACAAGCTTTCCAAGCAAGGAGAAAGTGGGGGCAAACAAAATGGTGGGTATTTCTACAGAAATAGACCTCTTACCACTTATCTGAAAATGTCGGAGGCGCCGTACGGACCCTGTCGGAGTCGGAGGCGCCGTACGGACCCTGTCGGAGTCGGAGGCGCCGTACGGACCCTGTCGGAGTCGGAGGCGCCGTACGGACCCTGTCGGAGTCGGAGGCGCCGTACGGACCCTGTCGGAGTCGGAGGCGCCGTACGGACCCTGTCGGAGTCGGAGGCGCCGTACGGACCCTGTCGGAGTCGGAGGCGCCGTACGGACCCTGTCGGAGTCGGAGGCGCCGTACGGACCCTGTCGGAGTCGGAGGCGTCGTACGGACCCTGTCGGAGTCGGAGGCGCCGTACGGACCCTGTCGGAGTCGGAGGCGCCGTATGGACCCTGTCGGAGTCGGAGGCGCCGTATGGACCCTGTCGGAGTCGGAGGCGTCGTATGGACCCTGTCGGAGTCGGAGGTGCCGTATGGACCCTGTCGGAGTCGGAGGCCCCGTATGGACCCTGTCGGAGTCGGAGGCGCCGTATGGACCCTGTCGGAGTCGGAGGCGCCGTATGGACCCTGTCGGAGTCGGAGGCGCCGTTGCGGACTCTCTGAAGGTACACAGAGGCCAAACTGAGATCTGTACCACATCGCCTTGCGCCTCTCAAATTGTGTAACAATGTGGAGGGCTCCGTATAGCTCCGCATTGACATGATTGGTTGATGGTAGGTGAGGGCGGAAGGTCCTGTATAAACATGAACTCACTTCCTTGACAACTTCCTTCACAACAGCTCTACGCTGCTCGGCGAAGCGCAAGAAGTATGAATGCCCTGACTTCTGCAGAGGCCATGTCACCGTAAATGCTGTACGGCCAATGCAGACTTCCGATTGACCACGTAGCCTTTCAACCCAGCAATTCAGTGGCCTTGTGGTTAGAGTGTCTGCCCTGAGATTGGAAGGATGGGGGTTTGATCCCTGGTCTAGCTATACCCAAAGACTTTAAATGGTTCCTGAAACCTGGATTTGGGGGTGAAATGGTTCCTGATGCCTCTGCTTGGGAGTCAGCATTAAGGAGTTGGATTAGGGTGAGGCCCTGCCATAAACTAGCAAGAGTTGGGCTCTTGCTTATAGGCAGTTCTGGCTCAGACGAGGTGTACTTACTTGCTTCCCCCTGGTCATGGAGGAGAACAAACATGTTTTTCTGGAATACTTCTCAGACTTAGAGAACAACCTTATCAAAAGCTAGAAACCGTGCTAGATGCTGTATTTCCATACAACTCTATGAAAGGAGGTCTGCACATGGTGATGGGAGGGCTGAGTATGAGAGAGTGGAAGTATGAATGTTTATACTATACAATACTGGCCAGTATCATAATCCATATTTATATGCATTCTTTCATCATTCCATCCTGATGTGTTATTTTTCAGTAGTTGTATGAATGAGAGTATGTTGTCATTTTGTTGTCATTTTGTTCTCTCTTTGTTCCTTCTCTCTCCTCCCTCTAGTTCTGATCACAGGTGATGAGCTGCACCTGTGACAGAAGGGAAGCCTATTTATTTGGGTGCTATGGGGTCGGTCTTCAATTCTCCTGGGTTCTGGGCCCGGGAGAACAATGACATATGGTGTCTCCGTGAGGAGCCCTTCTATATTGCCGCCCATAATATGATTTGTTTGTTAAATTCAGCCTGAGGGCCATGTAAGATAAAAAAATAAAAAGTTAAATAAATGTAAAATATGTAAAGAAGTAAAGATGTAAAATAAAAATAAGCTATATTAAATCTCCATTTACTTTGGCCATAATACAACGTGGTCCTGAGTTTCATTCAATACGGTCCAGGCAATGGGCTGTCAGTGGCATTTGGTGGAAACGGCTTTGAGGATTCTAGTGCGCTAAACAGTAAGCTCACGGACCCCGTTTACAATTCAACACCTGTAGTCTACTTTTGAGGAGACTGTCAGTGAATCAAGTGTAGCCTAGCATAACATGTAACATTAGCCTATGGCTGTAGCAGAATGCTAATCTCTTGCCCGGCGTGGTCTGTGCTTGTTTTGTGATAATAACTCGTGAAGTGAATAAGTGAATTAGCGGCTAATTGCTACGCATGTTTGTTCAGGGTCGCACCGAGCGAGCATCACCTGCCAAGGAGGCGGCGCGCCCACACAAATCTAATTAGCGCTGGGCCGTCCTCTGGGGCTGGCATGAAATGGACCATTAGGAGGTCCTAACACGCACGCACGCACACACGCACACGCACGCACAGACCACGCAGACCACGCACGCACGCGCACACACACACACTGTTGAAGGGAGGCGGAAGGGTGGGATGTGTGATGGGTGGAGGGTGTTGTGTGCATTGGAGAGCTATGTGTCACGGCCAGTGTCTCTAATTGGTACTATACACATGAGAGAAGGAAGGGCCAATATTGTCCCCCTACCTTCCTCTATATCACATGAGAGAAGGAAGGGCCAGTACTGTCCCCCTACCTTCCTCTATATCACATGAGAGAAGGAAGGGCCAGTACTGTTCCCCTACCTTCCTCTATATCACATGAGAGAAGGAAGGGCAAGTACTGTCCCCCTACCTTCCTCTATATCACATGAGAGAAGGAAGGGCCAGTACTGTCCCCCTACCTTCCTCTATATCACATGAGAGAAGGAAGGGCCAGTACTGTCCTCCTACCTTCCTCTATATCACATGAGAGAAGGAAGGGCCAGTACTGTCCCCCTACCTTCCTCTATACACATGAGAGAAGGAAGGGCCAGTACTGTCCTCCTACCTTCCTCTATATCACATGAGAGAAGGAAGGGCCAGTACTGTTCCCCTACCTTCCTCTATATCACATGAGAGAAGGAAGGGCCAGTACTGTCCCCCTACCTTCCTCTATATCACATGAGAGAAGGAAGGGCCAGTACTGTCCCCCTACCTTCCTCTATATCACATGAGAGAAGGAAGGACCAGTACTGTTCCCCTACCTTCCTCTATATCACATGAGAGAAGGAAGGGCCAGTACTGTCCCCCTACCTTCCTCTATATCACATGAGAGAAGGAAGGGCCAGTACTGTCCCCCTACCTTCCTCTATATCACATGAGAGAAGGAAGAGCCAGTACTGTTCCCCTACCTTCCTCTATATCACATGAGAGAAGGAAGGGCCAGTACTGTCCCCCTACCTTCCTCTATATCACATGAGAGAAGGAAGGGCCAGTACTGTCCCCCTACCTTCCTCTATATCACTCTCTCTCAAGCTTTGACTCACATTAGAATAACGTGTTCAAATCAAACCACTGTACCAGCTCTAGCATTCAGATTGCGCCACACTGTTATTTTTTACATGCTGTACAGTGTACAGTATATTGTGAAAGGTTCTCCTATGACAAATAATATGTATAATAAATATTTTGTACAATAGTAAGTCTGAGTATAGGATAACTTCTTAGAAAAAGGTACCCAGCTGACTTAACTCAGAACTCTGAAATGCCAGAAAGTACGTTCCAAAATACAAAATGTGTGAACTATTTTACTGCCACTTTCCATAATGATATGGTTAATGAATCAGAAATGGAGGATGAATGACATTTCAGGCTTGGCTTTATCTGGCATGTCCATTTGGGTTAATATCTGACTGGCTGCTCATCCTTCATTGAAAGCAGGTAAAGGCATGATAAAACACTGAGGCAGTTATTAAAGGCTAATGAACTGCAGCCCACGTTTTAGTTCGAGATCGGACATATTCCACCCGGTCATTTAATGATGTCTACTGTCGTTCCCAATAATGAAATAGGAAGATTGTGACTTGGCCACTAGATGGAGACAGAGCACTGCCGATCCAGTAATGAAATAGGAAGAGGGTGACATGGCCACTGGATGGAGACAGAGAACTGCCAATGTACTTGTGATGTCTCTCTCTCTCTCGCTCGTATGTTAACAAGTGAAAAAAACAAAAAAAATTACAAAATAATTACACTTCCAAAAGTTCTAAAAGAATAAAGAAATGTCAAATGTCATATTATGTCTATATACAGTGTTGTAATGACGTGCAAATAGTTAAAGTACAAAAGGGAAACTAAATCCATATAAATATAGGTGGTATTTACAATAGAGTTTGTTCTTCACTGGTTGCCCTTTTCTTGTGGCAGCAGGTCACAAATGTTGCTGCTGTGATGGCACACTGTGGTATTTCACCCGATAGAAATGGGAGTTGATCAAAATTGGGTTTGTTTTCTAAATTCTTTGTGGGTCTGTGTCAGTGTCCATGTAATTTTGTGGGCAGTGTGCACATAGCCTGGCTTCTCTTGAGAGCCAGGTCTGCCTTTGGCGGCCTTTCTCAGGAGCAAGGCTATGCTCACTGAATCTGTACATACAGTAGTCAAAGATTTGCTTAATTTTGGGTCAGTCACAGTGGCCAGGTATTCTGCCACTGTGTACTCTCTTTTTAGGGCCAAATATCACTCTAGTTTGCTCTGCTTTTTTGTTAATTCTTTCCAATGTGTCAAGTAATTATATTTTTAATTTTCTCATGATTTGGTTGGGTCTAATTGTGTTGCTGTCCTGGGGCTCTGTGGGGTCTTTTTGTGTTTGCGAACAGAGCCCCAGGACCAGCTTGCTTAGGGGGCTCTTCTTTAGGTTCATCTCTCTGTAGGTGATGGCTTTGTTATGGAAGGTTTGGGAATCGCTTCCTTTTAGGTGGTCGTAGAATTTCACTGCTCTTTTCTGGATTTTGATAATTAGCGGGTATCGGACTAATTCTGCTCTGCATGCATTATTTGGTGTTTTACGTTGTACACAGAGGATATTTTTGCCGAATTCTGCATGCAGAGTCTCAATTTGGTGTTTGTCCCATTTTGTCGATTCTTGGTTGGTGAGCGGACCCCAGACCTCACAACCATAGAGGGCAATGGGTTCTATAACTGATTCAAGTATTTTTAGCCAGATCCTAATTGGTATTTTGAATTTTATGTTCCTTTTTATGGCATAGAATGCCTTTCTTGCCTTGTCTCTCAGATTGTTTACAGCTTTGTGGAAGTTACCTGTGGCGCTGATGTTTATTTTTGTCATACTGAGATTTACTGTCAGGGCCCAGGTCTGACAGAATCTGTGCAGAAGATCTAGGTTCTGCTGTAGGCCCTCCTTGGTTGGTGACAGAAGCACCAGATCATCAGCAAACAGTAGACATTTGACTTCAGATTCTATTAGGGTGAGGCCGGGTGCTGCAGACCGTTCTAGTGCCCTCGCCAATTTGTTGATATATATGTTGAAGAGGGTGGGACTTAAGCTGCATCCCTGTCTCACCTCCGGCACTGTGGAAAGAAATGTGTGTGTTTTTTTGCCAATTTTACTTGTTGTTACACTTGTCTTACACTTGTTGTTTGTGTACATGGATTTTATAATGTCATGTATTTTACCCCCAACACCACTTTCCATCAATTTGTATAGCAGACCTTCATGCCATATTGAGACAAAAGCTTTTTTGAAATCAACAAAGCATGAGAAGACTTTGCCTTTGTTTTGGTTTGTTTGTTTGTCAATTGGGGTGTGCAGGGTGAATACCTGGTCTGTCGTATGGTAATTTGGTGAAAAGCCAATTTGAGATTTGCTCAGTACATTGTTTTCCCTGCGGAAATGTACGAGTCTGCTGTTAATGATAATGCAGAGGATTCTCCCAAGGTTGCTGTTGACGCATATCCCACGGTAGTTATTGGGGTCAAATTTGTCTCCACTTTTGTGGATTGGGGTGATCAGTCCTTGGTTCCAAATATTTGGGAATATGCCAGAGCTTCGAGGATGATGTTAAAGTTTAAGTATAGCCAATTGGAATTTGTGGTCTGTATATTTTATAATTTCATCGAGAATACGATCAACCCCACAGGCCTTTTTGGGTTGGAGGGTTTTTATTTTGTCCTGTAGTTCATTCAATGAGTGGGTTATGGTAGTCTTTAATAGTTGATTCTAAGATTTATTTTTGAACATGTGTTTTTGCTGTTTATTCTTTGTTATAGAGCCAAAAAGATTAGAGAAGTGGTTTATCCATCCTTCTCTGTTTTGGATAGATAATTCTTTGTGTTGATGTTTGTTTACAGTTTTCCAATTTTCCCAGAAGTGGTTAGATTCTATGGATTCTTAAATTACACTGAGCTAATATTTGACATGCTGTTCCTTATTTTTCCATAGTGTATTTCTGTATTGTTTTAGTGATTCCCCATAGTAAAGGCGTAGGCTCAGGTTTTCTGGGTCTCTATGTTTTTGTTTGGATAAGTTTCTCAATTTCTTTCTTAGGTTTTTGCATTCTTCATCAAACCATTTGTCATTGTTGATCATTTTCTTAGGTTGTCTGCTTGACATTTTTAGATTTGATAGGGAAACTAAGAGGTCAAAAATACTGTTTAGGTTTTCTACTGCCAAGTTTAGACCTTCAGTGAAACATTTTGTCCAGGAAATTATCTTAAAGGGATTGAATATGTTGTTGCAGTAACGACTCTCGTTGGTGGTAGAAAGAGTAGACCAAGGCGCAGCGTGGAAAGTGTTCATGATTTTAATTCAAAAAACACTCAAACAAACTAACAAAATAGAAAACAAAAACGCACAGTTCTGTCAGGCAACAGTAACTAAACAGAAAGCAAGATCCCACAACCTAATGGTGGGAAAAAGGGCTGCCTAAGTATGATCCCCAATCAGAGACAACGATAGACAGCTGCCTCTGATTGGGAACCTCACTCGGCCAAAAACAAAGAAATAGAAAACATAGAATTTCCCACCCGAGTCACACCCTGACCTAACCAAACATAGAGAATAATAAGGATCTCTAAGGTCAGGGCGTGACAGTTGCCTAATTGTTTTTTGGTGGATTTCCACACGATTTCTTCATATTATTTCTTCATATTATTCAGCTCCTTTGGCTTTGATGAGTGTGATTTTGCTGTGATCTGATATGGTGTTAGTGGACTGACTGTGAACGCTCTAAGAGACTCTGGGTTGAGGTTCGTGATAAAGTAGTCTACAGTACTACTGCCAAGAGACGAGCAAAAGGTGACATGGTTTTAATTCTAGACACAGGAAAGGTAGGAAGTATACGGAGGGTATGGGGCAACAGAGGACAAACAGCAGAGGGGCTAATGATCTTGGGGGAGGGGGGCAGGTCTCGGCTTCAGGAGGTGTAGTCACGGGGCTATAGTGGGGTGCCAGCGCATCTGGCTTGACCTTCTTGGATACCGGTCAGTGCTGCGGAAGTGATGTGTCCCAGGCCTTACTGAACGCCTCCTGGAGGTCTTGGTACTCCGTGGGGCTGGCGGAGAGGTCCGGGGCAATTTCCAAGCCCCCAGGAAGACATCCCGGGGCAGGCAGAGCTGACTTCAGGCAATGAGTGTGGCAGAACGGGCTCCAGCACACAATGGCATTAGTAGACCAGTCAATTGAGGGATTGTGTCGCTGGAGCCAAGAGAATCCCAATACCACGGGAACCTGCGAAGACTCAATTAGCAGGACTTGGATCATCTCGCTGTGGTTCCCCGACACTCGTAGGTTGATGGGGGTGGTATGGTGGGTGACCCGACCACTAGAGCGCCCGTCCAGCGCTCTAACATTCATTGGAATTGAGAGAGGTTGAGTGGGGATGCCCAGCTCGGATGCCAGAGTAACGTCCATAAGACTCGGCCCCCGAGTCGATGAGTATCTGGAGTATTTGGAGAGACTTGGACTGGTCCCCCCACAGCAGGGTGGCATGGAGAGGGGGTGAGTAGGGGGAGAAGCAAAATTGTCCTCAAGACCCACCAGAGTACTCATTCCTACCAATGAGCTAGGTCTCTTGAAGGGACAGGTAGACACATAATGACCGGCAGTACCGCAATACAGACAACTCTGGGTGTTAAGTCTGCGTACACGTTCGGCTGGAGACAGCCTAGCCCTGCCGAGTTGCATCGGCTTGGGAAGAGGTCAATTGGCGGTCTTCGAAGGCTCTCGGAGGAGCTCGGGTATACTCAAATCCTCTCGGGGACTTATGGAGTTCATTAGATGCAAGGTGGGATCCTTGAGTGAGCGATTGGGACCACAATCAGACCTCTTCTCCCTCCTACGTTCCCGTAGCCGTCCATCGATCCGGATGGTTAAGGTGATGAGTCAGTCGAGATCCGTCTGTAGTTCCCGGGCTTCAAGCTCGTCCTTTACGTCCTCGGATAATCCGAGCAGGAACGTGTCGACACAGCGCTTCCGGGTTCCAGGCACCCTCCGCTGCTAGCGTGCGGAAATCCACTGCATTATCTGCCACACCGAGGGAGTCCTGCCGAAGCTGGAGTAACTTCCAGGCAGCCTCTCTCCCGGACACCGGAGCCTCGAAAACTTTTTTCACCTCCGCCACGAAACCCTCCAGACTGAAGCATACGGTCAACTGTTGTTCCCAAATGGCTGTAGCCCAGGAGAGGGCCCTCCTGGACATCACCGTGATGAGGTACGCTATTTTAGAGAGGTCCTATGGGAAGGAGGAAGGCTGCAGGTGCATGACGAGGGAACACTGAGTGAGAAACACCCGACATGTGCCTGACTCTGTTGTGGAAAATATTGAATCAAATAGCTCTCAGATACCTGAGCTTGTGAATTCAAATAGACTTTATTACAGAGAGTAACAAAGCCGAGCAATTCCATGGAAGAACTAACTCTTCATTCTTAGTGCTTGGCTTTTATACAGTCTTACCCTTACATAACATCGTCACTCCAATGTATGAATCTTGTTGTCTTACTTAGTTTCCATTCTCTTATTGGCTCAGACATTGGGGCATAGATTCTATTGGTGGCGTGGCATGCATACTCCTACTGGTGCCTATCACTGATTAGCTAATGTTCTTGTCCAGTAGCCTTCACAAGATCAGATATGGACCAGACACGTCTTGTTGGTTTACTTTGCCTCATCCACACAGATTCTGCTTACGTTCTGTTTTTTACATGTCCAATGGTCAATTTGATGTTGATCCGGCTTTGTACACTCACATGGGCTCAGCCTTCATTCTGCTTACACATGTCTAATATTTAAATGTATATAGATTATTCTTTCTACTTCAAAGAGAACAGTATAGGTGTCACGACTCCCACCGAAGGTGGCTCCTCTTCCTGTTCGGGCGGCGCTCAGCGGTCGTCGTCACCGGTCTACTAGCTGCCGCCGATCCCTTTTCCCTTTTCTGTTGGTTTTGTCTTATTGGTTACACCTGTTTCTTGTTTAGGTTTTTAGTTGGGCTATTTAAGCCGGTAAGGCCCGCCTGCTCTTTGTGCGGGCTTACTTTTCCTCTGTGTATGTTTGTGGTAGTGCGTTTCCCTTTGTTTTTCCTCCGGACTGGTTGGGTCCTGGTTTTGGGCTGGTCTTGTATGTGCGCCCGGTATTGGCGTGAACATTTTTTCTCTGTGCCGGAATAAAACATTATTCTGTACCTTCTGCTTCCTGCGCCTGACTCCGCACCCACTACGCCTTAAGTGCGTTACAATAGGTTACTGAAAATCACTAGATAATTGGAAAATTCTCCCACAACTCTCCACCAGAGGTAAGTGTGGTTCCCGGGAAACCGGGATGAAGGCGCTGCTACCAGCCGGGTTACTGACGGGCTGGGAGGTTACCGTTGTGGTGGGCTGCCTAGTAAACAGCCCACGGAATTGCTCCCGCAATGTGTACAATGCTAGGTCATGACGTTTGGCCAAGTCCTGGAATCCTTCCATCAGACCACGAAGCAACTCCCGGTGCCTACCAATGAGGGCTCCTTGGGAGGAGATGGCGTTATGGAGCTAGTCCAAGTCTGCTGTGTCAGTCATGGCCAGTTCGTACTATCACGTTTTAAGGTATGACCCAGGTGCAGACAGTGTAGAAGAAACAAAAGTGTATTCTTTAAACAGGGGCAGGCAAACGACAGGTCAAGGCAGGCAGGGGTCAATAATCCAGAGATGGTGTAAGGCACCGGAACAGCAGGCTGGCTCAGGGTCAGGTCAGGCAGAGGTCGGTAATCCAGAGGTGGGGCAAAGGTACAGGACGGCAGGCAGGCTCAGGGTCAGGGCAGGCAGGAAAGGTCAAAACCGGGAAACTAGAAAACAGGGACTATAGCAAAGACAGGAGCAAGGGAAACCGCTGGTAGGTTGCACGAACAAAACAAACTGGCACAGACAGACAGAAAACACAGGTATAAATACCCAGGGGATAACGGGGAAGATGGGCCACACCTGTAGGGGGGTGGAGACAAGCACAAGGACAGGTGAAACAGATCAGGGCGGGACAGTTATGTTGTCGTAGTTCTGTCTAGGGGGGCATATGGGGGAGGGAATGTTGACACCCCCAGGTAGGTGTTTGTCCCCCTGTGTGCTGAGGGTGTCAGGTTCTTGTCCAGTTCTGGCATTTAGGTCGCCACAGACTAGTACATGTCCCTGGGCCTGGAAATGGTTGATCTCCCCCTCTAGGATGGAGACGCTGTCATCGTTAAAGTATGGGATTCTACTGGGGGGATATAGATAGCACACATGAAGACATTTTTCTCTGTTGAGATAATATCCTTATTAATTTCTAGCCAGATGTAAAATGTTCCTGTTTTGACTAATTTAATAGAGTGGGTTAGGTCTGCTCTATACCAAATTAGCATACTCCCTGAGTCTCTTCCCTCTTTCACACCTGGTAGTTTGGTGGATCGGACGCTCTCTCTTTGCTCTCCCCCACCCTCTGAACTTTTCACACTCTTATTACCCACATTACACACACACACACACACACACACACACACACACACACACACACACACACACACACACACACACACACACACACACACACACACACACACACACACACACACACACACACACACACACACACACACACACACACACACACCTCACCGTGTAAACCTTTTAGCGTCTGTGTAGGTGTGTCAGGTGGGTGTGGCTGTTCCATCAGCTCAGACACTTAAGTGTGACGGCGGCAGGAGCAGAGGGAATTATGGGATGGTAGGTGACGGCTGTAGACAAGAAGCCCTGCTGGGATGATTACAGAGGAGCAACGAATCAATGAGACGCTCCAAAACAACAGATAGATAGAGGAAGGAGAGAGTGTCACAGACAGTTCTCTATTGCACCATTAGGGAGTGTCACAGACAGTTCTCTATTGCACCATTAGGGAGTGTCCCAGACAGTTCTCTATTGCACCATTAGGGAGTGTCACAGACAGTTCTCTATTGCACCATTAGGGAGTGTCCCAGACAGTTCTCTATTGCACCATTAGGGAGTGTCCCAGACAGTTCTCTATGGCACCATTAGGGAGTGTCCCAGACAGTTCTCTATGGCACCATTAGGGAGTGTCCCAGACAGTTCTCTATTGCACCATTAGGGAGTGTCCCAGACAGTTCTCTATTGTACCATTAGGGAGTGCCCCAGACAGTTCTCTATTGCACCATTAGGGAGTGTCATAGACAGTTCTCTATTGCACCATTAGGGAGTGTCCCAGACAGTTCTCTATTGCACCATTAGGGAGTGTCCCAGACAGTTCTCTATTGCACCATTAGGGAGTGTCACAGACAGTTCTCTATTGTACCATTAGGGAGTGCCCCAGACAGTTCTCTATTGCACCATTAGGGAGTGTCATAGACAGTTCTCTATTGCACCATTAGGGAGTGTCCCAGACAGTTCTCTATTGCACCATTAGGGAGTGTCCCAGACAGTTCTCTATTGCACCATTAGGGAGTGTCCCAGACAGTTCTCTATGGCACCATTAGGGAGTGTCCCAGACAGTTCTCTATTGCACCATTAGGGAGTGTCATAGACAGTTCTCTATTGCACCATTAGGGAGTGTCCCAGACAGTTCTCTATTGCACCATTAGGGAGTGTCATAGACAGTTCTCTATTGCACCA
Source organism: Salvelinus alpinus (assembly GCF_045679555.1). Taxonomy (NCBI): domain Eukaryota; kingdom Metazoa; phylum Chordata; class Actinopteri; order Salmoniformes; family Salmonidae; genus Salvelinus; species Salvelinus alpinus. Next base: position 17,086,034 of record NC_092090.1, read on the forward strand.
TTAGGGAGTGTCCCAGACAGTTCTCTATGGCACCATTAGGGTGTGTCATAGACAGTTCTCTATTGCACCATTAGGGAGTGTCCCAGACAGTTCTCTATTGCACCATTAGGGAGTGTCATAGACAGTTCTCTATTGCACCATTAGGGAGTGTCATAGACAGTTCTCTATTGCACCATTAGGGAGTGTCCCAGACAGTTCTCTATGGCACCATTAGGGAGTGTCCCAGACAGTTCTCTATTGCACCATTAGGGACTGTCATAGACAGTTCTCTATTGCACCATTAGGGAGTGTCCCAGACAGTTCTCTATTGCACCATTAGGGACTGTCATAGACAGTTCTCTATTGCACCATTAGGGAGTGTCCCAGACAGTTCTCTATTGCACCATTAGGGAGTGTCCCAGACAGTTCTCTATTGCACCATCAGCGAGTGTCACAGACAGTTCTCTATTGCACCATTAGGGAGTGTCACAGACAGTTCTCTATTGCACCATTAGGGAGTGTCCCAGACAGTTCTCTATTGCACCATTAGGGAGTGTCCCAGACAGTTCTCTATTGCACCATTAGGGAGTGTCCCAGACAGTTCTCTATTGCACCATTAGGGAGTGTCCCAGACAGTTCTCTATTGCACCATTAGGGAGTGTTACAGACAGTTCTCTATTGCACCATTAGGGAGTGTCCCAGACAGTTCTCTATTGCACCATTAGGGAGTGTCCCAGACAGTTCTCTATTGCACCATTAGGGAGTGTCCCAGACAGTTCTCTATTGCACCATTAGGGAGTGTCCCAGACAGTTCTCTATTGCACCATTAGGGAGTGTCCCAGACAGAGCCTCAATGTAACAGTACAATATCTACCAAAACAAGACAAACTGAGGAGAAAGAGAAAGAAACACAGGTTTAAAGTTCAGTATTGTTCCAAAGTGAATTATTTGCACAAGTACACATGCGTTCCAATGACAATCGCTTAGAAATATGTATTAACCTACAAATAGACACAATTATCAACAATACAAGTCTTTTAAAGAAACCTAATGCCTGCAAAGGAAATACATAGACAACAGTGGCATCTAGTGGACCAACTAGGACATTCACGTCAGTATGTCTACATTCGTATGACCAAATAAACCTGGTTAGATAGATAGGTCCCTCTTTTTGAATGTCCAGTATTTTAAAGCAATCAATATGGAGTTTTAGAAGAAGGAGAGGAAGCTCACTCAATCTGCAGGTTTTTGTACCGGTATAGTATGAATACAGAGACTGTCAGCAGTCATAATTCACATATGTCACCGTCACTGTCAAGCACAATAGAAGAGAACCAACACAGACAGTCACAAGCATCTCATAGACATTAGAGCTCCATGTTCACACCTCTGTCTCTGTTGTGATTCATACCAGACAGGACCAGAGGTGCCCAGGTCTTAAGACACCCTCCATCTAACTATCACACTATCACCACCACCTCT
>NC_092090.1:17089994-17114994 GCF_045679555.1 Salvelinus alpinus
GACAGGTGAGGGATACTGTATGTTAGGATCAGACTGGGGCAGGTGAGGGATACTGTATGTAGGGATCAGACTGGGGCAGGTGAGGGATACTGTATGTTAGGATCAGACTGGGGGCAGATGAGGGATACTGTATGTTAGGATCAGACTGGGGACAAGTGAGGGATACTGTATGTTAGGATCAGACTGGGGACATGTGAGGGATACTGTATGTTAGGATCAGACTGGGGCAGGTAAGGGATACTGTATGTTAGGATCAGACTGGGGACAGGTGAGGGATACTGTATGTTAGGATCAGACTGGGGACAGGTGAGGGATACTGTATGTTAGGATCAGACTGGGGACAGGTGAGGGATACTGTATGTTAGGATCAGACTGGGGACAGGTGAGGGATACTGTATGTTAGGATGAGCCTGGGGACAGGTGAGGGATACTGTATGTTAGGATCAGACTGGGGACAGGTGAGGGATACTGTATGTTAGGATCAGACTGGGGGCAGGTGAGGGATACTGTATGTAGGGATCAGACTGGGGCAGGTGAGAGATACTGTATGTTAGGATCAGACTGGGGACAGGTGATGGATACTGTATGTTAGGATCAGACCCTCTTTTTTTGTAGCTAATCATTTTTGCTTTGATTTAAAGAAACCTATGTTGTGATTTTATTGTATTTCGTCAATAAATGTCATATTTTGTTCAATGATTCCACTGTGTCTGTAGTATTCTCTCTACTAGTCCTTTTACAGTGATGTATTTACATGTAGTACCATAATGAAACATGTATCACATATTTTGTACTACACTATTTAATGATTGTACTTGTTCGTACAATCATTAAATAGTGTAGTACAAAATATGTGATACATGTTTCATTATGGTACTACATGTAAATACATCACTGTGTGTGTACACAGTGAAACTATTGGTATCTTGTGTGTGGGTGATGTAAATGACTGTTCCTATGGTATTTCATGATAAATTAGTTATTTGAACCAATGATTCTGCAAGTGCAAGGTTTCTTTAAAGAATGAATGCACAATGTTTTGAACATTGGACAGCCTGTGTTACAAGTGATGACTGTTTTGAGTTTTGTGTCTAGAGTTTTGAAAAATGACCACAAGGATCTGAAATTAGTGCCAAAGTGATTGTAAAAAACTGTAATGACACCAAGCCCCCAGGACAACTGACCCGCCAGGGTCTTCTGCTAACGACTGGCAGGAACTGATCATGTGTGCTGTTACATGCCTGGGAAATGATGTGTATTCTGAAAGGGTTTCTGACTGAGAAAGGCCCTGACGTGCACCTTCTAACTCCGGAGGAATAGAACAGGAGAAGTACAGTGTGTGTGTGTGTGTGTGTGTGTGTGTGTGTGTGTGTGTGTGTGTGTGTGTGTGTGTGTGTGTGTGTGTCTGTCTGTCTGTCTGTCTGTCTGTCTGTCTGTCTGTCTGTCTGTCTGTCTGTCTGTCTGTCTGTCTGTCTGTCTGTCTGTCTGTCTGTCTGTCTGTCTGTCTGTCTGTCTGTCTGTCTGTCTGTCTGTCTGTCTGTCTGTCTGTCTGTCTGTCTGTCTGTCTGTCTGTCTGTCTGTCTGTCTGTCTGTCTGTCTATACATTATGTTTGTGTGTACGTGGCAGCCAGGGGCTGGGGAGATGGCATGCAGCACGTTAGGCCTGCCTAACGAAAGGGACACACCAGTAGAGTTGGCAAGACCTCCTAGCTGCCCAGGCTCAGTGTGCCAGCTGGGACTGCCAGGAGAGAGAGCCCCCGAAGAGGGGGGGCTCAGCCGTGGTAGAGGGATAGAGAGAAGGATGGATAGAGAGAAGAGAGGCATATAGAGTGTGTTCTAAAGGAGTTTGAAGGTCTAAGTCAAAATAATGACTTCAGTGTTCCACTTCTCTGTTTAGGATGCTACTGCTTATTTTATCTGTGTTATTCTGTACTGAAAAAGAAGCAATGATTCAATTATCAACGACACTAATGACGCTAACTGTGTTCCTGAAAATAAAAAGTCCTTTATTGATCTGAAACATGCAAATCACTAACAGCTCATCAGCGCCAATATCGAATAGTCCTTGATGTCTCAACCCAGCGACATCATTCTTAAAGAAGGCTCCAGCCCTGACGGACATCCTGACAGGGAGAAAGGTAAAGGGGACGACCCCCTCGTGATGCCATATTCCCTTAGCCTGTTCCCCATTAGCCCTGACTTAAAACAGTAACCAGCTCTAATCACCAGGCGTTGGCTCTTTGTCAGAGGTTTCTATGGAAGGTGTGAGGGAGGGCAAGTAGAGAGTATGTCGTGAATGAATGAAACAGGGTTGAAAAGAGGGTTGAGGAGAGGAGAGAGGAGCTGTTGAGCCTTATAGGATTAGGTCACCATCCATCCTTTCTCTGAGACGATAACAAGAGTTAATTATTCTAACGAGGTTCGTAACGAGGGCTTAGGCGTGTCAAAGATCTCTGACCCCTAGAGAAGGAACAGGGGAGAGAAGTTAGTTAATACATGAGGAGAACAAGATAAAACAGAGCTCATCCACACTGATAATAAAGAGAGAGGAAGAGAGAGAGAAGGAGAGAGGGAGAGAAAGAGGGAGGGAGGGAGGGAGGGAGAGAGAAAGAGAGATGGAGAGAGGGAGAGAAAAAGAGAGAGGGAGGGAGAGAGAAAGAGAGAGGGAGGGAGAGAGAAAGAGAGAGAGAGGGAGAGCGAAAGAGAGAGGAAGAGAGAAAGAGAGAGGGAGGGAGAGAGAGAGAAAGAGAGAGGGAGAGAGAAAGAGAGAGGGAGGGGGAGAGAAAGAGAGAGGGAGGGAGACAGAAAGAGAGAGTGAGAGAGAGAGAAAGAGAGAGAGCGGGAGAGAGAAAGACAGAGAGTGAGAGAGAAAGATAGAAAGAGAGTGAGAGAGAGAGGGAGGGAGAGAGAAAGAGAGAGAGAGTGAGATAGAGGGAGAGAGGGAGGGAGAGAGAGAGAGAGAAAGAAAGAAAGAAAGAAAGAAAGAAAGAAAGAAAGAAAGAAAGAAAGAAAGAAAGAGTGTGAGAGAAAGAGAGAGAGAGAGAGAAAGAGAGAGGGAGTGAGAAATAACGCGTATTTTTGCAGAAAAGGTGAAATAATGAAATGCTAAGAACATCTAATGCTATCCCTGGTGGGTAACAGCTAGTCCTCCCTTTTCTCTCCCTCTTCCACGATCCCCCTCATCCTCATCTCTCTCTCTGAGGGCCTGTTGTAGCATGGATGGGTGCTGGGCTGGGTAGAGGGGTCACCACAGCTATAGGAACACAGTGGAGGACAGAGGGGTCACCACAGCTATAGGAACACAGTGGAGGATAGAGGAGTCACCACAGCTGTAGGAACACAGTGGAGGATAGAGGGGTCACCACAGCTATAGGAACACAGTGGAGGATAGAGGGGTCACCACAGCTATAGGAACACAGTGGAGGACAGAGGGGTCACCACAGCTATAGGAACACAGTGGAGGATAGAGGGGTCACCACAGCTATAGGAACACAGTGGAGGATAGAGGGGTCACCACAGCTATAGGAACACAGTGGAGGACAGAGGGGTCACCACAGCTATAGGAACACAGTGGAGGATAGAGGGGTCACCACAGCTATAGGAACACAGTGGAGGATAGTGATGTCACCACAGCTATAGGAACACAGTGGAGGATAGAGGGGTCACCACAGCTATAGGAACACAGTGGAGGATAGAGGGGTCACCACAGCTATAGGAACACAGTGGAGGATAGTGATGTCACCACAGCTATAGGAACACAGTGGAGGATAGAGGGGTCACCACAGCTATAGGAACACAGTGGAGGATAGAGGGGTCACCACAGCTATAGGAACACAGTGGAGGATAGTGATGTCACCACAGCTATAGGAACACAGTGGAGGATAGAGGGGTCACCACAGCTATAGGAACACAGTGGAGGATAGAGGGGTCACCACAGCTATAGGAACACAGTGGAGGATAGTGATGTCACCACAGCTATAGGAACACAGTGGAGGATAGAGGGGTCACCACAGCTATAGGAACACAGTGGAGGATAGAGGGGTCACCACAGCTATAGGAACACAGTGGAGGATAGAGGGGTCACCACAGCTATAGGAACACAGTGGAGGATAGAGATGTCACCACAGCTATAGGAACACAGTGGAGGATAGAGGGGTCACCACAGCTATAGGAACACAGTGGAGGATAGAGGGGTCACCACAGCTATAGGAACACAGTGGAGGATAAAGGGGTCACCACAGCTATAGGAACACAGTGGAGGATAGAGATGTCACCACAGCTATAGGAACACCGTGGAGGATAGAGGAGTCACCACAGCTGTAGGAACACAGTGGAGGGTAGAGGGGTCACCACAGCTATAGGAACACAGTGGAGGGTAGAGGGGTCACCACAGCTATAGGAACACAGTGGAGGATAGAGGGGTCACCACAGCTATAGGAACACAGTGGAGGATAGAGGTGTCACCACAGCTATAGGAACACAGTGGAGGATAGAGGAGTCACCACAGCTATAGGAACACAGTGGAGGATAGAGGGGTCACCACAGCTATAGGAACACAGTGGAGGATAGAGGGGTCACCACAGCTATAGGAACACAATGGGGGACAGAGGGGTCACCACAGCTATAGGAACACAGTGGAGGATAGAGGGGTCACCACAGCTATAGGAACACAATGGGGGACAGAGGGGTCACCACAGCTATAGGAACACAGTGGAGGATAGTGATGTCACCACAGCTATAGGAACACAGTGGAGGATAGTGATGTCACCACAGCTGTAGGAACACAGTGGAGGACAGAGGTGTCACCACAGCTATAGGAACACAGTGGAGGATAGTGATGTCACCACAGCTATAGGAACACAGTGGAGGATAGAGGGGTCACCACAGCTATAGGAACACAATGGAGGATAGAGGTGTCACCACAGCTGTAGGAACACAGTGGAGGACAGAGGGGTAACCACAGCTATAGGAACACAGTGGAGGATAGAGGGGTCACCACAGCTATAGGAACACAGTGGAGGATAGAGAAGTCACCACAGCTATAGGAACACAGTGGAGGATAGAGGTGTCACCACAGCTATAGGAACACAGTGGAGGATAGAGGGGTCACCACAGCTATAGGAACACAGTGGAGGACAGAGGGGTCACCACAGCTATAGGGACACAGTGGAGGATAGAGAAGTCACCACAGCTATAGGAACACAGTGGAGGATAGAGAAGTCACCACAGCTATAGGAACACAGTGGAGGATAGAGGGGTCACCACAGCTATAGGAACACAGTGGAGGATAGAGAAGTCACCACAGCTATAGGAACACAGTGGAGGATAGAGAAGTCACCACAGCTATAGGAACACAGTGGAGGATAGAGGGGTCACCACAGCTATAGGAACACAGTGGAGGATAGAGAAGTCACCACAGCTATAGGAACACAGTGGAGGATAGAGAAGTCACCACAGCTATAGGAACACAGTGGAGGATAGAGATGTCACCACAGCTATAGGCACACAATGGGGGACAGAGGGGTCACCACAGCTATAGGAACACAGTGGAGGATAGAGATGTCACCACAGCTATAGGAACACAGTGGAGGATAGAGGGGTCACCACAGCTATAGGAACACAGTGGAGGATAGAGATGTCACCACAGCTGTAGGAACACAGTGGAGGATAGAGGGGTCACCACAGCTATAGGAACACAGTGGAGGATAGAGAAGTCACCACAGCTATAGGAACACAGTGGAGGATAGAGAAGTCACCACAGCTATAGGAACACAGTGGAGGATAGAGAAGTCACCACAGCTATAGGAACACAGTGGAGGATAGAGAAGTCACCACAGCTATAGGAACACAGTGGAGGATAGAGCGGTCACCACAGCTATAGGAACACAGTGGAGGATAGAGAAGTCACCACAGCTATAGGAACACAGTGGAGGATAGAGATGTCACCACAGCTGTAGGAACACAGTGGAGGATAGAGAAGTCACCACAGCTATAGGAACACAGTGGAGGACAGAGGGGTCACCACAGCTATAGGAACACAGTGGAGGATAGAGGAGTCACCACAGCTGTAGGAACACAGTGGAGGATAGAGGGGTCACCACAGCTATAGGAACACAGTGGAGGACAGAGGGGTCACCACAGCTATAGGAACACAGTGGAGGATAGAGAAGTCACCACAGCTATAGGAACACAGTGGAGGATAGAGAGGTCACCACAGCTATAGGAACACAGTGGAGGATAGAGGGGTCACCACAGCTATAGGAACACAGTGGAGGATAGAGAGGTCACCACAGCTATAGGAACACAGTGGAGGATAGAGGGGTCACCACAGCTATAGGAACACAGTGGAGGATAGAGGGGTCACCACAGCTATAGGAACACAGTGGAGGATAGAGGGGTCACCACAGCTATAGGAACACACAGTAGAGCCACCTGTAATCCCTTTATCCCTCCTGTCCTCTTCTATCGCTCCACCCTGACCTCTCCTGTATGGCACACCCAATATACTCCTCCCTGACCCCCTCTCTCCTGCATGGCACACCCAATATACTCCCCCCTGACCCCCTCTCTCCTGCATGGCACCCCCAATATACTCCCCCCTGACCCCCTCTCTCCTGTATGGCACACCCAATATACTCCTCCCTGACCCCCTCTCTCCTGTATGGCACACCCAATATACTCCCCCCTGACCCCCTCTCTCCTGTATGCCACACCCAATATACTCCCCCCTGACCCCCTCTCTCCTGCATGGCACACCCAATATACTCCCCCCTGACCCCCTCTCTCCTGTATGGCACCCCCAATATACTCCTCCCTGACCCCCTCTCTCCTGCATGGCACACCCAATATACTCCCCCCTGACCCCCTCTCTCCTGTATGGCACTCCCAATATACTCCCCCCTGACCCCCTCTCTCCTGCATGGCACTCCCAATATACTCCCCTCTGACCCCCTCTCTCCTGCATGGCACACCCAATATACTCCTCCCTGACCCCCTCTCTCCTGTATGTCACACCCAATATACTCCCCCCTGACCCCCTCTCTCCTGCATGGCACCCCCAATATACTCTCCCCTGACCCCCTCTCTCCTGCATGGCACACCCAATATACTCCCCCCTGACCCCCTCTCTCCTGCATGGCACCCCCAATATACTCTCCCCTGACCCCCTCTCTCCTGCATGGCACACCCAATATACTCCTGTCTCCTTCCATTCCCCCATGCTGCTCCCCTCTTTCCGCTCTTCCACCCCCCCACCCTATCCCTTGTACGTGCTCCCCTCTCTACTCACCATAGCCTCCTTTCCTACTTCCTCCATAGTCTCTCCCCCTCCCTCTGTCTTTCGGTCCCTGGCTGGAGCAGGCTGGGGCAGCTGTGCCGGGAGCTGTGCTGTCACAGGCGGTTAGGGTGACAGCCACTCACACTTCATAATGCCCCTGTCACAGGTCACTGGGCGACAAGCTCGGTCGCCATGCTCCAGCGGATAGCCCCAGGGGTCGGGGGGCACCACCTCTCCATCAACACCCCAGCCCCCTGATCCTCTCCCCCGTCCAATACCCACACCACCACCCCCCCCACTAAGAAAAACAGATGGGGGGGCAGGTGGATGGGTGAGGTGTGCTATTATAGTGGATTAGTCTGGAACAGTGGAGCAAGGCTACTGCTGTCCTCCTAACTCACTAGCATAGATACACATAAGGATATCTACATGGTTGACTGCAGGGTCAGAGGTCATAACATATATATACATGGTTTACTGCAGGGTCAGAGGTCAAAATATATATATACATGGTTTACTGCAGGGTCAGAGGTCATAATATATATATACATGGTTTACTGCAGGGTCAGAGGTCATCATATATATATATATCTACATGGTTTACTGCAGGGTCAGAGGTCATAATATATATATACATGGTTTACTGCAGGGTCAGAGGTCATAATATATATATATATCTACATGGTTTACTGAAGGGTCAGAGGTCATAATATATATATATATCTACATGGTTTACTGCAGGGTCAGAGGTCATAATATATATATACATGGTTTACTGCAGGGTCAGAGGTCATAACATATATATACATGGTTTACTGCAGGGTCAGAGGTCAAAATATATATATACATGGTTTACTGCAGGGTCAGAGGTCAAAATATATATCTACATGGTTTACTGCAGGGTCAGAGGTCATAATATATATATACATGGTTTACTGCAGGGTCAGAGGTCATCATATATATATATATCTACATGGTTTACTGCAGGGTCAGAGGTCATAATATATATATACATGGTTTACTGCAGGGTCAGAGGTCATAATATATATATATATCTACATGGTTTACTGAAGGGTCAGAGGTCATAATATATATATATATCTACATGGTTTACTGCAGGGTCAGAGGTCATAATATATATATACATGGTTTACTGCAGGGTCAGAGGTCATAATATATATATATATCTACATGGTTTACTGCAGGGTCAGAGGTCATAATATATATCTACATGGTTTACTGCAGGGTCAGAGGTCATAATATATATCTACATGGTTTACTGCAGGGTCAGAGGTCAAAATATATATATATATATCTACATGGTTTACTGCAGGGTCAGAGGTCATAATATATATCTACATGGTTTACTGCAGGGTCAGAGGTCATCATATATATATACATGGTTTACTGCAGGGTCAGAGGTCATAATATATATATATATATATATATATATATCTACATGGTTTACTGCAGGGTCAGAGGTGATAATGGGCCCTGTCACATCTTCTACATGTCATACAAAGGATGCTGCCAGAAGGCTGTCAGATAGAGAAACATGAAGTACATGTCTACAGGCCTACATAGGAATACTGTAGAAGTCTATGGAGCAATGTTTAGAATCATCTCATATCCTTCTAACAACAAATACTTGATAGAACATGACTGAACAGGGTAAAACAAGATGCTTAAACACTATAATTACAAACTCCACTAGTTGCCAATGTCACTTATTAAAGCTAAATGACGTTGTGATGTCATCTAATCAGTAAATAGGGATCAGTTAATGAACGAGCCTTCAGTCTGGATCTCAGTTGACGTGTGTGTGTATATATTCTGCTCTGTCGTTGTGGTAAGACAGCACCATAAGCTGCTAATGCCTGTCATCCAACTGTCATTAACGAGCATGGCCTCAGTGTTTTACCTCATTACCAAGTCTAATATGGTCCTAGTCCAGGGCTGAGGACCCATTCTGACATCACAACATTATCGGCATTACTCCTACGCTGGATAACTGGATATTTGACCATCACAACATTATCAGCATTACTCCTACGCTGGATAACTGGATATTTGACCATCACAACATTATCAGCATTACTCCTACGCTGGATAACTGGATATTTGATCATGACGGACAGATAGAGGATGTAGTTGACGTTGACATTTGTTATTGAAACAATGTCAGTTGAAAGAAAGTGATTGTATCTTCAAACCATTGTGCAGTTTAAAATATTTACGACAGAGACATTCATTGAATAGTTGCACTTTCGGTCCACAATAAAACATTTATAAACATTTTGCTCACCATTTATAAATCATTACTCCCACGTGTGTAAATGTTAGTAAGCTAGTTATTCAGACATGAATATATACGTTCTGAAACCTCCTCTGTGTTGTGTGCTAGTTATTTTACCAGGTACTGATGGAATGTCTACCAATGGCATGCCCATCTCTTTGTAAGAAAATACACTGGTCATTCAAAACATTTATACATTATTTATAGCACTCACTTTAGACTAGGGACTGCAAAAATACTTGACTAATGATTAGTAAATGGTTGATAAAGGTGGGAGTAATGATTAATAGATGGTGAACACACTTTCGACATGGTTTATTACTGAGCCTTATAATAAACTGTTGTGTTTCTTATTGGCACGTCTGTCTCTTCTTGAAAAACATGTTGAAACAATTATTTCATCTTAAATTCCTAACTATTTAAATAAGAAAATGAAATATGTATTTTTCCAACTGATGTTTATTTGGGAAATAACAGAGTTCAGGCTGTTGAGAAGTCAAAAGGTCATACCAGCAATGCCATATTAGAATCACAATTTGCATAGCATTTTTACACACTTCAAGAATATTACAAACATTACTTTAGGTCTGCTTCAATGGCTTTTGTAGGTAGTTAAGCATTGATAGATAAGGAATGATGTCAAATGTATGGCGATTTTGTATGTCCAAACATGAATATTAAATGACCGTGAAATCCATGCGGTTTTAGGTGGTGTATATTGCAATGTCCCTCAAAATGGTTTTGTTAAATGTCTAATGATCCCGGTTCTTCCACCATGTTTCCACCATGTTTCCACCATGTTTCCACCATGTTTCCACCATGTTTCCACCATGTTTCCACCATGTTTCCACCATGTTTCCACCATGTTCAGACGACGTTCTGAGATAATAGATGACAAAGACATGTTTTTATTACTACTAAATGCATTATTTTATGTGCGACCTCAAGTCTGAATATTGATTCATTGAACCCATCATGGGTCATGAAATGTGGTTTAACCAATTTATCTTGCCTAATATAGTGTTCAACAATTCAGTCGTATTCAATCAGAATGTTATATTGTTATAAATTGTTATATGTTTTGCCTTTTTAGATTTTAACTATTTATTTTCATGTTCCTACTTTTCAAGGTCTCTACTAAAAGTAATGGTGCAGTATTAATCCCTCACCAACTGAATTCCTAACTTTTATCACGTCTCTGATTCTGAATGTTCTTACAGCCCTCTGCGTGGGCAAAGTTAAAGTGCCACAACACTGAACTGCAGCAACCCAAATTATGCAAATTCATGCAAGATGGCTCGGATAGTTAACCAATCAAGTTCAAGTGAATATTTGGACAAATTTTTGGACTAAAATCGAAGGTAAAGTCAAGACATCGTTTTTTATTTTTGAAAAACTATTTAGAGAGTAAGGCATTATTTGTCAGGGAAAATAACATAACACTGTGAACAGAGTGAGGCATTATCTGGCAGGGAAAATAACATAACACTGTTAACAGAGTGAGGCATTATCTGGCAGGGAAAATAACATAACACTGTTAACAGAGTGAGGCATTATCTGGCAGGGAAAATAACATAACACTGTGAACAGAGTGAGGCATTATCTGGCAGGGAAAATAACATAACACTGTTAACAGAGTGAGGCATTATCTGGCAGGGAAAATAACATAACACTGTGAACAGAGTGAGGCATTATCTGGCAGGGGAAATAACATAACACTGTGAACAGAGTGAGGCATTATCTGGCAGGGAAAATAACATAACACTGTTAACAGAGTGAGGCATTATCTGGCAGGGAAAATAACATAACACTGTTAACAGAGTGAGGCATTATCTGGCAGGGGAAATAACATAACACTGTGAACAGAGTGAGGCATTATCTGGCAGGGAAAATAACATAACACTGTTAACAGAGTGAGGCATTATCTGGCAGGGAAAATAACATAACACTGTTAACAGAGTGAGGCATTATCTGGCAGGGAAAATAACATAACACTGTGAACAGAGTGAGGCATTATCTGGCAGGGAAAATAACATAACACTGTTAACAGAGTGAGGCATTATCTGGCAGGGAAAATAACATAACACTGTGAACAGAGTGAGGCATTATCTGGCAGGGGAAATAACATAACACTGTGAACAGAGTGAGGCATTATCTGGCAGGGAAAATAACATAACACTGTTAACAGAGTGAGGCATTATCTGGCAGGGAAAATAACATAACACTGTTAACAGAGTGAGGCATTATCTGGCAGGGGAAATAACATAACACTGTGAACAGAGTGAGGCATTATCTGGCAGGGAAAATAACATAACACTGTTAACAGAGTGAGGCATTATCTGGCAGGGAAAATAACATAACACTGTTAACAGAGTGAGGCATTATCTGTCAGGGAAAATAACATAACACTGTGAACAGAGTGAGGCATTATCTGGCAGGGAAAATAACATAACACTGTTAACAGAGTAAGGCATTATCTGGCAGGGGAAATAACATAACACTGTTAACAGAGTAAGGCATTATCTGGCAGGGAAAATAACACAAAACTGTGAACAGAGTGAGGCATTATCTGGCAGGGGAAATAACATAACACTGTTAACAGAGTAAAGCATTATCTGGCAGGGAAAAGCACATAAAAAAACAGAGATGCCTATTTACAGTATATTGTAACAAAAATATTTCCCCCTTTTACGCGCCGCCAAACGCTAAGTTAAAGCATGCGGATTGGGGTCTAGATAAGCTAATTGGATGCAATGCTGCGATTGATTTCAGCTGCGAGTGAGACGCTTCGCACCTAATTTCCATGAGGCGGACGGTCGGAGAGCTCCGACTGCGGTTCATTCGCTGAAGGTGCCCACACACCCACTGAACAATGTGAAGCAATTCATTTCGCTCTCCCTCCCACATCTGCCGCTCTACGATGTGGCCCTAGCGTCGCCGTGCCGACCGTGCCGTCGCGCCAGGGCAAGGCGAGCCCCAGCGATTTCACACGTAGGAGACCCCAATGAAACGTGAAGAGAATACGTGGCGTTGTTAAATTGCATTAAAGAGTTTAAAAAGCAGGGCATGTGAATATGCGATGCACCCCCTCTCTAAATAACAAACAGTTAATGTGTTCAAATGCTCAGTGATAGTGAAACATAGCGCAGAGTAATGTGCACAGGGGAACGCTGAGCTTTGGAGGAGAAGAGAAACACTTTATCAGGAGGCAGTCTAATTCTAGAAGTCACTCGGAGAGGGCTATCACAGTGTACTGTAAAAGGCTGAAAGATAATGGTCATGCAAGCATCATATCAGTTGTTTATGTATAGGCCTGTGCCCAAATTGGTTCTGATTGGTTTCAATAGCTCTTTTAGAAACTACTTCAAACGTGATGCTTTTGATTCAATTAAAAAATATAAATCACAAGTCACGCCAGTTAAAGTCCATTTTTCTCTCAGGAAATGTCTTTGCTCTTTTGACGGAGGGAGACAGGATTGCCTATAGTGTATTTGAGGAATTGTAATTGACATGATATTCATTCTGCCATCTATTCTCCATGTTTAATATGTATAATGTTTGTCCCCTTTCTGTCCTCTCTCATATTCACTACCCCCTCATCTCTTTCCCTGTATCTCTATCTCTCCGTCTCTGTCTCCCCTTTCTATCCTCTCTCATATTCACTACCCCCCTCCTCTCTTTCCCTCTATCTCTATCTCTCTGTCTCTGTCTCCCCTTTCTATCCTCTCTCATATTCACTACCCCCCTCCTCTCTTTCCCTCTATCTCTATCTCTCTGTCTCTGTCTCCCCTTTCTATCCTCTCTCATATTCACTACCCCCCTCCTCTCTATCTCTCTGTCTCTGTCTCCCCTTTCTATCCTCTCTCATATTCACTACCCCCCTCCTCTCTTTCCCTCTATCTCTCTGTCTCTGTCTCCCCTTTCTATCCTCTCTCATATTCACTACCCCCCTCCTCTCTTTCCCTCTGTCTCTATCTCTCCGTCTCTGTCTCCCCTCTCTCTCTTTCTCTCTCTCTTTCTCTCTTTTCTGTCTTTCTCTCTTTCTCTCTCGCTCATTCTCTGTCTTTCTCTCTCCTTCTCTTTTCTGTCAATGCCACGGTGCCAGTCACCCTGCTCTAGGGTTCTGGAGATATTTCAAACCTATCTGAGAAATCAATCTTACAGGAAGCTGAAGGAAAGCATGGAATGTCATTGAGCAATAACTATCAGGGCTGTCAGAGGTGGAGCTCAGATGCCAGCCTGGGGGATGTTTGGCCTGCCAGTGTCCCAGAGAGCGACCTCGTCAGCTGGGTTCTCCCCCCTCCCCCCTCCCCCTGACCTCCCACTCCATATACACACTTACTGTATGCAAGCACGCACATGCACGGAAGGACAAACGTAAGTCAGCAAGCACACACACACAAACACAACTTACTCATATACCCCACCCTTAACCACCGCACAAACTCATGCACACACTCTCAACCCCCGTTACCACTTTTCCATCCCCAAACACTCTCAGTCGCCAAAGATTTGGACCCCCACCCACCCCAGGGTCCATGGTGACCCCCCACCCCAGGGTCCATGGTGACCCCACACCCCAGGGTCCATGGTGACCCCACACCCCAGGGTCCATGGTGACCCCCCACCCCAGGGTCCATGGTGACCCCCCACCCCAGGGTCCATGGTGACCCCCCACCCCAGGGTCCATGGTGACCCCCCACCCCAGGGTCCATGGTGACCCCCCCACCCCAGGGTCCATGGTGACCCCCCCACCCCAGTGTCCATGGTGACCCCCCACCCCAGGGTCCATGGTGACCCCCCACCCCAGGGTCCATGCTGACCCCCCACCCCAGGGTCCATGGTGACCCCCTCCCCAGGGTCCATGGTGACCCCCACCCCAGGGTCCATGGTGACCCCCCACCCCAGGGTCCATGGTGACCCCCCACCCCAGGTTCCATGGTGATCCCCCACCCCAGGTTCCATGGTGACCCCCCACCCCAGGGTCCATGGTGACCCCCCCACCCCAGTGTCCATGGTGACCCCCCACCCCAGGGTCCATGCTGACCCCCACACCCCAGGGTCCATGGTGACCCCCCACCCCAGGGTCCATGGTGACCCCCCACCCCAGGAGTGAGGAGGAGTGCTGTGGCTACAGAGTCACTGTCATCCCATTCCTACTTTAATCAAATGAGTCCCAAAGGAGCCCTTTTGTCTGTCCCAAACGCTTTGGCCACCCTGTCAATTAATGCATTTATGAATGACATATTTTCTTTCTGGTACTTATTCAGTCACCTAAACTAATTGACATTCAGCATGAGCCAAACATGATTCATAACCTGTAGCATATGGCTTTTCAAATAAATAACATATCACCTGTTTTTGGGTGAGGAAATGATTTGGCCTCGATCAGAATGTCACAGAGTAGTGCTGCTCTGTAGTAGCCCTTCTCTTTCACCCCAAAGACAGATAAGAGAGAGAGTGAGAGAGTGAGAGATGGAAGGAGGGAAGAAAGGAGAGAGAGTCCAGGCACAGACAGACGAGTGAAGAGAAGCAGAAGTTGATGGAACAAGATGTTACGAATGATGGGTCATCACGCCCAAGTAAGCAACGGGACACTAGCTGGGGCTGGACACATACACGCACACACACTCACACACACACACCACACACACACACACACTCACACACACACACCACACACACCACACACACACACTCACACACACACACCACACACACACACACTCACACACACACACTCACACACACACACCACACACACACACACTCACACACACACACACACACACACTCACACACACACACCACACGCACACACACCACACACACACACACACACACCACACACCACACACACCACACGCACACACACCACACACACACACACACACACACACACACCACACACACACACACCACACACACGTCCATCTCTGACTCGGCTCTCTTACCTCCCATACAGTAAGACCGACCACTGGAAGAACCCTTCACAGTTCAATGCAGTCTACTCCTAATTGGCCATCTCCCAGCGTATTCACTGTGTCCTACATACTGTGTCCAGCCCTCTATCTTCATCTTGGAATGAGTCTGTGGACTGAATATCACCACTAAACACATCAGGACATCAAGCGGAACACATCAGGTGAATACAGTTAGTGTTTACAACTGACGTGATGACGCCCCTATCTAACACAATCACTGTCACACACTCTCTCCTCACAGTGGGAACCATCCTGTTGCTCATCATCATGACTCAAGGCGATGAATATTGAACAGAGTTTAGTCACTGGGAGGTGAAGTAAACAGAATGTGAGATCATGAAAGCGAGACTAATTTTCACACACAGACAATTACACGCACACACACACACACACACACACACACACACACACACACACACACACACACACACACACACACACACACACACACTTAGTGTAAGGGGCCCGAATAGGAGAAGTGACCAACAATGAATAATGTCCATATCACACACCCATTGACCCATACTGAGGGCTGGCCACTTCAGACTCGACGATGCAGTCATTGGGGTGAACATGTACATGGGAAATTGAGATGTTCTGTTTAGTGAATTGTGTGTATATCTGTGTATTGAGGGCTGATTATAGGCCTGTTGTTGACTTGGTCAGGTGATGCTGTGTTGATGTACAGTGGCCTGTGAGTGTGTGTGATGGGGGTGATTAGAGGAGATTACAGATGGAGATTATTCAGATTAGCCGGCCTTTATGGCTCAGCGGCAGAGAAGAACAAGATCAACAGTTTAGCATAGTATGAGAACAGACGCACTTAGCAACTCTGAATGTGTGTGTGTGTGTGTGTGTGTGTGTGTGTGTGTGTGTGTGTGTGTGTGTGTGTGTGTGTGTGTGTGTGTGTGTGTGTGTGTGTGTGTGTGTGTGTGTGTGTGTGTGTGTGTGTGTGTGTGTGTGTGTGTGTGTGTGTGTGTGTGTGTGTGTGTGTGTGAGTGACTATAAAACCGCCCACACCCCACCCCATAAACCCAATCATATTCACACCTTCATAGCTTCACAAATCAGTCCCAGAGGAAACAAACAGAAGTGAAACAACCAATTAGCCTATACTCTCCAACTTACTATAGTCAGTGTCACCCAAACCAACACATCCACTTCTAAACAGCAGGAGGAGAGAGACAGAGGGATGCTTCACAGCTTCCGGGTGACTGAAACTTAAACCCAGTAGAGACAGCAACACGCTACAGCAGCCGCTACATTAACCCTGCTGTTAGAGGCTAATGTTCGCTGATCTGGGTACAGGCTGATAATCCAGCGCCAGAGGCTGAGGGGGTGAGTTTAACTGACCTGGATGCAGTCTGCATGGTCCACTGGTGCAGAGGAGTGAGGGAACATCACTACATGGCCAAGACATTGTACTGAGAGACAGGAGAAGGGTATGAGAGTGGAAGACTCAAACAAGCATGAGGATCAAGAGTAGAGACAAACTCTGTCCCCGAGTCCTGACCCCCGACCCCCATCACAAACTCTGTCCCCGAGTCCTGACCCCCGACCCCCGTCACAAACTCTGTCCCCGAGTCCTGACCCCCGACCCCCGTCACAAACTCTGTCCCCGAGTCCTGACCCCCGACCCCCGTCACAAACTCTGTCCCCGAGTCCTGACCCCCGACCCCCGTCTCAAACTCTGTCCCCGAGTCCTGACCCCCGACCCCCGTCTCAAACTCTGTCCCCGAGTCCTGACCCCCGTCACAAACTCTGTCCCCGAGTCCTGACCCCCGACCCCCGTCACAAACTCTGTCCCCAAGTCCTGACCCCCGACCCCCGTCACAAACTCTGTCCCCGAGTCCTGACCCCCGACCCCCGTCACAAACTCTGTCCCCGAGTCCTGACCCCTGACCCCCGTCACAAACTCTGTCCCCGAGTCCTGACCCCCGACCCCCGTCACAAACTCTGTCCCCGAGTCCTGACCCTCGACCCCCGTCACAAACTCTGTCCCCGAGTCCTGATCCCCAACACATACACATCACTGTGTGTCAAACTTCCCTGTTGAAATCTCGTTAGAAAAATACAAATAATACATTCTTGAATATGACTTTTACATTCTTGTTACCTTAACCTGGAGAGCAATGGGCATATTGGTGGCTGGCTAAAGGCAGATGTCCAGTCTGTAAACAGTTATATATCCATGGCCACAGTGATCCAGTCTGTAAACAGTTGTATATCCATGGCCACAGTGATCCAGTCTGTAAACAGTTGTATATCCAATGGCCACAGTGATCCAGTCTGTAAACAGTTGTAAGTCCATGGCCACAGTGATCCAGTCTGTAAACAGTTGTAAGTCCATGGCCACAGTGATCCAGTCTGTAAACAGTTGTATATCCATGACCACAGTGATCCAGTCTGTAAACAGTTGTATATCCATGGCCACAGGGATCCAGTCTGTAAACAGTTGTATATCCATGACCACAGTGATCCAGTCTGTAAGCAGTTGTATATCCATGACCACAGTGATCCAGTCTGAAAACAGTTGTAAGTCCATGGCCACACATATAGACAGTCACAGAGAGCACTCACAGGACCAGGCATGGGCCGGGAGAGAGAGCAGGTCTGCTGTACTCACTACCCACCAGGCCTAGTTATACCCGGCCTGTTTGAGGTACACTGATTACTTAGTGATATTACACACACTCATACACACATTGATGCTCAGACCACCGTCACTACAGGGTATGTGTAACCTCACCATGCAGAAGCAGGTCACTGCATTAAACACAAGCATATGCTAGCGAGGAGTCTTACCATGATCTTCCACACAACACTTCACTAGACTGAGCTTCAGCAGCACGCTACACTAGGTGTTCCTTACAAGGTAGGCTAGGCTAGTTAGCGTGATACCATGTGACTACATTGGGCCGTGCTAGCGTAAGGCTAGGCTAGTTAGCGTGATACCATGTGACTACATTGGGCCGTGCTAGCGTAAGGCTAATGTAGGCCTCCTGCAGTCATTGGTGTGAGAGCCCATTTTCACAGTTCACACCCGACCTGCTAATGAGTGATCTTTTATTCACGCTCTCTGTTGATTGTGCAGGCAGGGGGTCGGCCAATCGTACAGTCTGCTAATGCTAATGTAGCGTATGTAGCGGGGATAATCTGTCAGTCTTTTCAATGTCAGTAAAAAGCTCTAATGCTTTTTTAATCCGAAACATGTTGCATTCCTCCGTGATCACAAGTTTTTCAGAGCGCATTAGGAGAAGGTTCTGGAAGCCGTCTTGGAGATCACACTGCATTTACTGTCCCACTACACATCCTTCCCCCCTGGATGGATTCAGCCTCTCTCTTCCTGTCTGCCTCCATATCCACTCGCATCCCAGGAAGTCCAATTTAGCCAAACATGACAAACTTCCTCTAGTGGATCGGGGGGGATAGAGAGAGAGAGATATAGAGAGAGAGCGAGACAGATAGAGAGAGAGATAGAGAGAGAAAGCAAAATAATAATAATAATAATAATTGAATTGAATTGAGAGAAAGCAATAGAGATATAGGGAGAGATATATATAGAGAGAGATAGAGATATAGAGAGATATATATATATAGAGAGAGAGAGACAGAGAGAGATAGAGAGAGAGAGAGAGACAGAGAGAGAGAGACAGAGAGAGAGAGAGATAGAGAGAGAGAGAGAGAGAGAGAGAGAGAGAGAGAGAGAGAGAGAGAGAGAGAGAGAGAGAGAGAGAGAGAGAGAGAGAGAGAGAGAGAGAGAGAGAGAGAGAGAGAGAGAGAGAGAGAGAGAGAGAGAGAGAGAGAGAGAGAGAGAGAGAGAGAGAGAGAGAGAGAGAGAGAGATAACACCACCGTTTTGGTTAAATACTCTCCAGGCAAAAAGAGAGAGCAATAGATTGGGTGCCAAGGAAGCATAATTAATCCTGTTAATTAGCCCTAGACTTACAGTAGTGACTGATACAGTCCACTCAGAAGTTAGTTAACGACTGGAGGGACACTGCCAGGCGCTGTTCATAACGTGGGTCGTCTGCTTGGCTGATCTCGTACTGTATCTGTCCCCAAACATCCTAATGTGAATCTGTTTCAGCCAACACTCAGCTCCACTCCATGCTGCTCATGATAGATATACTCCCAGCTCCCCTTATTGTTGTTTTAAGCTGCCTTGACAAAGACTCAGTGAGTGTGCAACTTCTTACTGGGTTGAGGAGAGGAAACATGTGTTGGAGAGAAAATGGAATCCCCAATGGCTCAGTCTTTGTCCCTCTCTCTTTTTCTATACTCTTCTCCCTCCTTTTTAGCTTCTAGTCGCCTCTTACTGCGGAGCATGGAGCCACGTTGAGCCACGTCGAGTCCCAATGAGCCCCACTGAACCCCACTGATCCCCACTGAGCCCCACTGAGCCCCACTGAGCCCCACAGTCTATTTTGATCTGGATCTTTGTCCAGTACCAGATGGGTTTAACCCCCTGATCCTTTTCTCTTGGCCCTTTGTAACACCACAGGACTTACCTACTTACAACCCCCTTCTCTCCTTCCCTCCCTCTCTTCACCCCTCCATCCCCCTGACCCAGGGATTTGTAGAGATTAGGGGTGCAACGGGGTGTAAATCCAGGGTTCTTTTTACA
Source organism: Salvelinus alpinus (assembly GCF_045679555.1). Taxonomy (NCBI): domain Eukaryota; kingdom Metazoa; phylum Chordata; class Actinopteri; order Salmoniformes; family Salmonidae; genus Salvelinus; species Salvelinus alpinus. The sequence goes on from NC_092090.1 coordinate 17,110,177, forward strand.
CCCCCTCCTCACCACCTCGCCCTCTCTCTCTCTCTCTCTCTAGCTCTCTCTCTCTCTCTCTCTCTCTCTAGCTCTCTCTCTCTCTCTGTCTAGCTCTCTCTCTCTCTCTCTCTCTCTCCCCCTCTCTCTCAATTCAATTCAATTAAATTTGCTTTATTGGCATGACGTAACAATGTACATATTTCCAAAGCTTACTTTGGAGAGTTACAATATGAACATAATAAAAATAGTAATAATCAATATTGTCAACGAGACAGCAGTAACAACAATAATCAAGGGTCAAAATAACCATACGTTGATCAATATCAATAACAATAAGCATAGAGGACATGTGCAGGTTGGTTGGTCTGTCAGACACTGTCCCTCATCTTATGGCAGGAAGCAATGTAGTGCGCTACCAACCCACATCTGCTAAATATGTGTATTTGACCAATACATTTTGATTAGATTTTTAGATCTTTACGTTAGTCTTGACTGATAGAGGAACATCATGTTAAAGCAATGTACAGTATAGCATGTCAAGAGACAGTTGATGTTTCCATCTGCTTGCCATTGTGTTTCACCAGCAGGGGGCACTAGTGTACTGTTGCTGGTAGAGCTGTGGACCAGCTACATACACAAACCTCAAGCACAGGAATATCTGTTTAATTTCACATATATTTAGTTAAATGCCCCACAAATACACTTTATCAGTTTACATGATGTAAAACTGAAGTGGCATGTATCAACATAGTCAGGAGAATAACTCTCCAACAAGGCCATGGGATAATGGATGCATGTATCAACATAGTCAGGAGAATAACTCTCCAACAAGGCCATGGGATAATGGATGCATGTATCAACATAGTCAGGAGAATAACTCTCCAACAAGGCCATGGGATAATGGATGCATGTATCAACATAGTCAGGAGAATAACTCTCCAACAAGGCCATGGGATAATGGATGCAGGTAGAAACATAGTCAGGAGAATAACTCTCCAACAAGGCCATGGGATAATGGATGCATGTATCAACATAGTCAGGAGAATAACTCTCCAACAAGGCCATGGGATAATGGATGCAGGTAGAAACATAGTCAGGAGAATAACTCTCCAACAAGGCCATGGGATAATGGATGCATGTATCAACATAGTCAGGAGAATAACTCTCCAACAAGGCCATGGGATAATGGATGCATGTATCAACATAGTCAGGAGAATAACTCTCCAACAAGGCCATGGGATAATGGATGCAGGTAGAAACACAGTTTGGAATAAATCATTTAATAAGAGGAAATACAATGACCAAGTTACACCATCATGAAGTAAATAATACATGAAAACCCTTAGCAGCAGGGCAGTTCTGTTGTTAATTACATTGATCATAGGTCCGTGTAGGTTATGACAAATGACAAGGACAAGAATACACAGCGGTTGACCAATGAGGAAATAACTCCCTTAAAATGGGTTAATTTAATTATGCTTTAAAATGTTCAAGTCAATTAATTCATTTTTTAAGCTTTCATTTAGTTCAATTAATTTATTTCCAATTAAATAGACATTAGAACGCATTAATAGCAATCCATTTTTGCTGTAATTCGGTGTGTAGAATACGGTATAATATATTCATCATATTATAAATGTTTAACAATCGCATAAGAAGTTTTAGACGATTCGAAGGTTTATCCACAATGTGTCAATTGCAACTGGCGAACGTTTTCTCAAATAATCAGTGAGGAAATGTCACAAACAAAAAAGGACTACTATTATATTATTATTGTACCATCTATACTAATAACAGTTAACATTCCAAATGAGGCCCTTAGATAGTAAGTCAGTTGATCCGTATAGAGCAATAGTACTGCAGCACTGTTCGTCTTCCATAGAGGGACTGTAGCGGCCAGTATAGAGAGGGTCTGACACACTTTCTCTCTGTGGCTTCACCCCCAGGCCCTGAGCTAATTAGGACCGTGGTTTTATTTACTGCCAGCTCCTCTGGGTCCCAGGGACTCTCTGTGTGTGTGTGTGTGTGTGTGTGTGTGTGTGTGTGTGTGTGTGTGTGTGTGTGTGTGTGTGTGTGTGTGTGTGTGTGTGTGTGTGTGTGTGTGTGTGTGTGTGTGTGTGTGTGTGTGTGTGTGTGCGTGTGTGCGTGTGTGCGGGTGCGTGGGTGCGTGTGTGTGTGTGTGTGTGTTTCATCCAACTCTCGCCCTCCCCTGTCTAAGAGCGTCCTCAGTCACACCAGTTTAGTTGGGCCCTGCCGTTTTGCCCACATTCAGCCGACGGCACAGTGATGGCAGTGGTGCTGACCATTATCTATTGAGCACAGTTCCTTCTACATGGCTACAGCGCAGGGACAGGCAGCTACAGCCCTGTGGGTAGAACTGTAATCACTGTGGCCTTAATGTGATACTGATACAGGATGGGGTCATGGGGTCACTTTCTGTTTTAGTATTAGCATCAATTGGGAGGCTTCACTACGTTAATGAGAACCCCTCTAAAAAATATGATTATTTTACATAATATAATATTTTCACAATATATTTACTGTAAATATAAAGACTAAACCAATAAATCCAGCCTTTTGTAAAGGATTGACAGTATAAGCCTGCCCAGGCAGGCCGAGGCAAGACAACTGGAGACATTTGAAAAGAAAACAAACCCTATCCTGATGAAGACCAGGGAGTAAACTGAAGTTAATTCAGGTAGTAAACTGAAGTCAATTCAGGTAGTAAACTGAAGTCAATTCAGGTAGCAAACTGAAGTTAATTTAGGGAGTAAACTGAAGTCAATTCAGGGAGTAAACTGAAGTCAATTCAGAGAGTAAACTGAAGTCAATTCAGGTCGTAAACTGAAGTCAATTCAGGTAGCAAACTGAAGTCAATTCAGGTAGTAAACTGAAGTCAATTCAGGTAGTAAACTGAAGTCAATTCAGGTAGCAAACTGACGTTAATTCAGGCAGTAAACTGAAGTCAATTCAGATAGTAAACTGAAGTCAATTCAGGGAGTAAACTGAAGTCAATTCAGGGAGTAAACTGATGTCAATTCAGAGAGTAAACTGATGTCAATTCAGAGAGTAAACTGAAGTCAATTCAGGTAGGTAAAATTAAGTCAATTCAGGTAGTAAACTGAAGTCAATTCAGGGAGTAAACTGAAGTCAATTCAGAGAGTAAACTGAAGTCAATTCAGGGAGTAAACTGAAGTCGATTCAGGGAGTAAACTCAAGTCAATTCAGGGAGTAAACTCAAGTCAATTCAGATAGTAAACTGAAGTCGATTCAGGTAGTAAACTGAAGTCAATTCAGGTAGTAAACTGAAGTCAATTCAGGTAGTAAACTGAAGTCAATTCAGGGCGTAAACTCAAGTCAATTCAGATAGTAAACTGAAGTCGATTCAGGTAGTAAACTGAAGTCAATTCAGGGAGTAAACTGAAGTCAATTCAGGGAGTAAACTGAAGTCAATTCAGATAGTAAACTGAAGTCAATTCAGGTAGCAAACTGAAGTCAATTCAGAGAGTAAACTGAAGTCAATTCAGAGAGTAAACTGAAGTCAATTCAGAGAGTAAACTGAAGTCAATTCAGAGTAAACTGAAGTCAATTCAGAGAGTAAACTGAAGTCAATTCAGAGAGTAAACTGAAGTCAATTCAGGTAGTTAACTGAAGTCAATTCAGGTAGTAAACTCAAGTCAATTCAGAGAGTAAACTGAGATTCCAAGTCAATAATTGACAAAAAGACATCCATTTCCAAAATGTGTATTTATTCAGGAAAACCCAACGAGACCAGCGTCTCATTTACAATGGTGCCCTGAGGACAACAATGCACTGAAGAGGAGAAGCTATTTATTTCAAAACACTTCCTGATTTGCGTGACTTTACCCCAACCCTGATGAAGGCTATAACAAAACCCCAAATCCAGCAAACAGTGAACTACTGCAATATCTACTGGGTCCTTTATTCCTCTCCATTTATAAACAAGGACATTACATTTCTCCTGGTTGTTGAAGTTGATCAAACAGGACCACAACACTCCAGCTCCCCCACTGACCACAACAGTACCTCAGCATGCCCTCTCTGCAGGTCTCTCTGCAGGTCTCCACTGAGGCTCCACTTGTTGGTGACAGCGTTGCCACGGCGTTAACACAGCACACTCCCTGACACCCTCCCTCACCCAGCAGTAGTGTTCCCATGTGCAGCACACCATGAATTCCAGTTAATAAACCACAGGGGGTTGGACACAACAACACTAATGGTGGCCTTCCAAGGCGCTCAACTCCAGGAGTGGAGAACACAGCCAGCTTGTACTACAGTGGGATTGTGGCCAGGGGTTGAGGTGAGTCCTGGATCTGCTGGGCTCTGAAGTCATGGGAAAGAGACAGACAGACAGACACTATGGAACTCAGTCCTGGTAAATGATGGGCTGTTGTTTCCGACGGCGACGGTGGTGCTACTGTTACGTGGAGCCAATGACCCAACTGACCCACCCAGCAAGGCATGGCCCTAACAGCTGTGGTTACCATAGCAATTTAACCCAATGAAATTACACACTCTGAGATGTGTGTGTGTTTCTTTGTGTGTGTGTGTGTGTATATATATGTGCATGTGTGTCTGTGTGTGTGTGTGTGCGTATGTGTGTGTGTGTGTGTGTGTGTGTGTGTGTGTGTGTGTGTGTGTGTGTGTGTGTGTGTGTGTGTGTGTGTGTGTGTGTGTGTGTGTGTGTGTGTGTGTGTGTGTGTGTGTGTGTGTGTCTGTGTGTAGGGTCTCTACAGATGATTACCATCAAACAGTGAGCTACAAGCTGACAACAGAGAGCTATGGGTAATTTCCCATCATGCCTCATCAGGAACA
>NC_092090.1:17117494-17289994 GCF_045679555.1 Salvelinus alpinus
AGACATATATAGAGAGATGGAGACATATCTAGTGAGATAGAGACATATCTAGAGAGATAGGGGTATATCTAGAGAGATAGAGACATATCTAGTGAGATAGAGACATATCTAGAGAGATAGAGACATATCTAGAGAGATATAGACATATCTAGAGAGATAGAGACATATCTAGAGAGATAGAGACATATCTGGAGAGATAGAGACATATCTAGAGAGATAGAGACATATCTAGAGAGATAGAGACATATCTGGAGAGATAGAGACATATCTAGAGAGATAGAGACATATCTAGAGAGAGAGACATATCTAGAGAGATAGAGACATATCTAGAGAGATAGAGACATGTCTGACTGACAGGCCTAGTTACTGACAGGCCTAGTTACTGACAGGCCTACTGACTGACAGGGCTACTGACTGACAGGCTTAGTTACTGATAGACCTAGTTACTGACAGGCCTACTGACTGACAGGCCGAGTTACTGACAGGCCTACTGACTGACATGCCTAGTTACTGACAGGCCTACTGACTGACAGTCCTACTGACTGACAGGCCTACTGACTGACAGGCCTAGTTACTGATAGGCCTACTGACTGACAGGCCTACTGACTGACAGGTTAGTTACTGACAGGCCTACTGACTGACAGGCCTACTGACTGACAGGCCTAGTTACTGAAGCAGTATTGATTAAGGTGAAACTGGGGTCCTGACATCAGAGAACTGGACAAATTGAAATATAACGCTACCACAGTAAAAACAGAGTTAACCTCTCCTCCCCTCTCTCTCTTCTTCCTTACTAAGTAGCCATGATGGTGTCACATCGATCTGTGACTCTGGATTGATTCAGTTGATCCTCGGAGGACAGGCTCAATCAGTGCCCTCCACTTCCCAAGATGCACCTGGGTTGTTGTTCCGGGGGGTTACATGGTTTCCAGGTTTCCAGGTGTTTGATGCCGTTCCATTTGCTCCATTCCGGTCATTAACAGCCTCCTGTGATACACACTGTTCAGGGTAAACTCAGCTGTCATTGTAACTGACAAGCTTACGCTGATGCTCAGTTAGTTCAGTACAGCCCTGCAGACCCATTCAGACCCATTCAAACCCATTCCGACCAATGGAGGCTTGAAACCTCAAAAATGTATTATTATTGACAAGTAACAAAGTGAAGAAAAAAAATGGCTTTAATAAGAAACAGCGGGAAGTGAGAGGGATGGTCATAAATTATATTACAGCCCATGTGTAAATCATAGGTTGGGTAGCTATCTCTCCTCTCTGTCTAGACCTCCCTCTAGACCTTAGTATTCCTCTGTGTGTGTGTGTGTGTGTGTGTGTGTGTGTGTGTGTGTGTGTGTGTGTGTGTGTGTGTGTGTGTGTGTGTGTGTGTGTGTGTGTGTGTGTGTGTGTGTGTGTGTGTGTGTTCGTGTGTGTGTGTGTGTGTGTGTGTGTGTGTGTGTGTGTGTGTGTGTGTGTGTGTGTGTGTGTGTTCGTGTGTGTGTGTGTGTGTTCGTGTGTGTGTGTGTGTGTGTGTGTGTGTGTGTGTGTGTGTGTGTGTGTGTGTGTGTGTGTGTGTGTGTGTGTGTGTGTGTGTGTGTGTGTGTGTGTTTTTTATTGTAGTTATTGTAGATATTGATGATATTGTTGATATTGTAGTTATTGTAGATATTGATGATATTGTAGTTATTGTAGATGTTGTAGTTATTGATGATATTGATGATATTGTAGTTATTGTAGATATTGTAGTTATTGTAGATATTGTAGTTATTGTAGTTATTGTAGATATTGATGATATTGTAGTTATTGTAGATATTGTAGTTATTGTAGATAGTGTAGTTATTGTAGTTATTGTAGATATTGATGATATTGTAGATATTGTAGTTATTGATGATATTGATGATATTGTAGTTATTGTAGATATTCTAGTTATTGTAGTTATTGTAGTTATTGTAGATATTGATGATATTGTAGTTATTGTAGATATTGATGATATTGTAGTTATTGTAGTTGTTATACAACATCTACAATAACTACAATAACTACAGTAACTACAATAACTACAATAACTACAATATCTACAATAACTACAATATCTACAATAACCATAATAACTACAATAACTACTATAACTACAATATCTACAATAACTACAATAACTGCAATATCTACAATAACTACTATAACTACAACATCTACAATAACTACAATAACTACTATAACTACAACATATTCAATAACTACAATAACTACTACATCTACAATAACTACAATAACTACTATAACTACAACATCTACAATAACTACAATAACTACTATAACTACAACATCTACAATAACTACTACATCTACAATAACTACAATAACTACAACATCTACAATAACTACAATAACTACAGCATCTACAATAACTACAGTAACTACAGTATATGCCACTCCCTTTGGTTCCTTCCACTACTACGTCTACCGTAACTACAGTAACTACTACATCTACAGTAACTACTACATCTACAGTAACTACTACATCTACAGTAACTACTACATCTACAGTAACTACTACATCTACAGTAACTACTACATCTACAGTAACTACTACATCTACAGTAACTACTACATCTACAGTAACTACTACATCTACAGTAACTACTACATCTACAGTAACTACTACATCTACAGTAACTACTACATCTACAGTAACTACTACATCTACAGTAACTACTACATCTACAGTAACTACTACATCTACAGTAACTACTACATCTACAGTAACTACTACATCTACAGTAACTACTACATCTACAGTAACTACTACATCTACAGTAACTACTACATCTACAGTAACTACTACATCTACAGGCGTTATTGTTTCTGACTGTTTTCCTGTTGGTGCGTTTGTATTTCCTGTTCATTCTTTCTTTTATTTATTAAAACATTCCCTCCCTGAACTTGCTTCCCGGCTCTCAGCACACTCATTACAAATATCTACAATATCATCTATTCAGCTAGTATTCACCTGGGTTCCTACACTGGACAACGTTTGAAGAGAGAGAGGGAGACTCAGGGGAGAGATGGACATATGCAAACCAGAATTTACGCTGAGTAGAGGGTCGTATTGAGCCCCCCACACACACACACACACAAACACAAACACAACACACGTGAAGAGCTACACAGACACGCCCTTGGTGAGGAAGAGAGAGAGAGAGGAAGTCTTTGCATGGATGACCCAGTTGGGCTTGTGCCAGTTAAGAAGAGCCTGGAGTCAAGGCACAGACCTGGAGACACGCAAGTATACAAATATATACTATACACTACATTTACCTTAAGATTACTCAATCAGCATAGGTATACCCTCCCTCCCTCTCTCTTTCTTCCTCTCTCTTTTCCTCCCTCTTCCCTTTCTCTCCCCTTTCTCTGTCTCTCTCTCTCACTTTCTCTTTATCCCTCTCCCTCCTCTCTCTCCCTCTCCTCTCTCTAACTCCTCTCTATCGCTCCCTCTCTCTCTTTCTCTCGTTACTTATCTCTCTACTTCTCTCTCTACTTCTCTCTCTCCCTCCCTCCTTCCTCTCTCTCCCTCCCTATCTGTCTTTCTTTTTCTCTCTACCCCTCTCTGTGTCTCTCTCTCTCCCTTTCTCTACCTCTTTCTGTGTCTCTCTCCCTCTCTCGCTCTCTGTACCCCTCTGTGTCTCTCTCCCTCTCTCTACCCCTCTCTGTGTCTCTCTCTCTCTCTCCCTTTCTCTACCCCTCTCTGTGTCTCTCTCCCTCTCTCCCTCTCTGTGTCTCTCTCCCTCTCTCTACCCCTCTCTGTGTCTCTCTCCCTCTCTCCCTTTCTCTACCCCTCTCTGTGTCTCTCTCCCTCTCTCCGTTTCTCTACCCCTCTCTGTGTCTCTCTCCCTCTCTGTGTCTCTCTCCCTCTCTCCCTTTCTCTACCCATCTCTGTGTCTCTCTCTCTCTCCCTTTCTCTACCCCTCTCTGTGTCTCTCTCCCTCTCTGTACCCCTCTCTGTGTCTCTCTCTCTACCCCTCTCTGTGTCTCTCTCCCTCTCTCTACCCCTCTCTGTGTCTCTCTCCCTTTCTCTACCCCTCTCTGTGTCTCTCTCCCTTTCTCTACCCCTCTCTGTGTCTCTCTCCCTTTCTCTATCCCTCTCTCTGTGTCTCTCTCCCTCTCTCTCTCCCTCTCTCTTCCTCTCTGTGTCTCTCTCCCTCTCTCTTCCTCTCTCTCCTGCTGTATACAGGAGTCAGTCTGACTTTTGATCCTGACATCTGTGTCTTGTATGAATGTCTGTACTCTCTCAGCCCTCTGATGGAGCTCCAGGAGCTAATGGAATGTGAAAAAGACAGACGGGCACCTAATCTGAAAAACACTGCCCTCTCTCCCTTCTGTACATGTGTGTGTGTGTGTGTGTGCGTGCGTGCGTGCGTGCGTGTGTGTGTGTGTGTGTGTGTATGTGTGTGTGTTCGCCCCCATAAACCTCCATAACCATCCAACCGTCATCTTAGCATCCCTGCGCAAGGGATGGAGGTTTACGGAGACCCTTTACTGCTCCTTGAATCAATTAAATGAACACTTTCTGTCTCACCACCTCTGTCTCTCATTATTCTTCACACGCTCTCCTTCTCTCCCCCTCTTCTCTCTCTGTCTCTCTCTCTCTCTCTCTTCTCTCTCTCTCTCTCTCTCTCTCTCTCTCTCTCTCTCTCTCTCTCTCTCTCTCTCTCTCTCTCTCTCTCTCTCTCTCTCTCTCTCTCTCTCTCTCTCTCTCTCTCTCTCTCTCTCTCTCTCTCCCCTCTTCTCTCTCTCTCTCTCTCTTGCTCTCTCTCGCTCTCTCTCGCTCTCTGTCTGTCTCTCTCTCTCTCCCTCCCTCCCTCTTCTTCTCTCTCTATATATCTCCGTCCCTCTTCTTCTCTCTCTCTGTCTCTGTCTCTCTCTCTCTCTAAGCAGTGTGAGAGGGCTTATGAGGGCGTTTACACATTACTAATCAGACTTCAAACCAAGCTTAACTCAGTGAGACATCAAAGGCAGGCGCGTGACGCCCCACTGATCCTGGTTAGGGGGATGTAGGATAGACTGGAGACACAGAGACAAGAGGAGAGAAGGACAGGTGGAAAGAGGAGGGAAAGAGGGAGAGAAGAGGATGAAGGAGAGGAGGAAACAGCTGAGATAGCTGTAGGATCCCCTGATGGCTGTCTGAGGTGATGTGTGCTCATCAAAGCCGGACATGTGATAAGGCTTCGGGGATGGATATTATACAGCCAGACGTGATAAGGCTTTGGAGATGGATATTATACAGCCAGACATGTGATAAGGCTTCGGGGATGGATATTATACAGCCAGACATGTGATAAGGCTTCGGGGATGGATATTATACAGCCAGACATGTGATAAGGCTTCGGGGATGGATATTATACAGCCAGACTTGTGATAAGGCTTTGGAGATGGATATTATACAGCCAGACATGTGATAAGGCTTCGGGGATGGATATTATACAGCCAGACTTGTGATAAGGCTTTGGGGATGGATATTATACAGCCAGACATGTGATAAGGCTTCGGGGATGGATATTATACAGCCAGACTTGTGATAAGGCTTTGGGGATGGATATTATACAGCCAGACATGTGATAAGGCTTCGGGGATGGATATTATACAGCCAGACTTGTGATAAGGCTTTGGAGATGGATATTATACAGCCAGACATGTGATAAGGCTTCGGGGATGGATATTATACAGCCAGACGTGATAAGGCTTTGGGGATGGATATTATACAGCCAGACATGTGATGATGCTTCGGGGATGGATATTATACAGCCAGACTTGTGATAAGGCTTTGGGGATGGATATTATACAGCCAGACATGTGATAAGGCTTCGGGGATGGATATTATACAGCCAGACATGTGATAAGGCTTCGGGGATGGATATTATACAGCCAGACGTGATAAGGCTTTGGGGATGGATATTATACAGCCAGACATGTGATGATGCTTCGGGGATGGATATTATACAGCCAGACTTGTGATAAGGCTTTGGGGATGGATATTATACAGCCAGACATGTGATAAGGCTTCGGGGATGGATATTATACAGCCAGACGTGATAAGGCTTCGGGGATGGATATTATACAGCCAGACTTGTGATGATGCTTCGGGGATGGATATTATACAGCCAGACTTGTGATGATGCTTCGGGGATGGATATTATACAGCCAGACTTGTGATAAGGCTTTGGGGATGGATATTATACAGCCAGACGTGATAAGGCTTCGGGGATGGATATTCTACAGCCAGACATGTGATAAGGCTTCGGGGATGGATATTATACAGCCAGACGTGATAAGGCTTCGGGGATGGATATTATACAGCCAGACATGTGATAAGGCTTCGGGGATGGATATTATACAGCCAGACATGTGATAAGGCTTCGGGGATGGATATTATACAGCCAGACTTGTGATAAGGCTTTGGGGATGGATATTATACAGCCAGACATGTGATGATGCTTCGGGGATGGATATTATACAGCCAGACTTGTGATAAGGCTTTGGGGATGGATATTATACAGCCAGACATGTGATAAGGCTTTGGGGATGGATATTATACAGCCAGACTTGTGATGATGCTTCGGGGATGGATATTATACAGCCAGACTTGTGATAAGGCTTTGGGGATGGATATTATACAGCCAGACATGTGATGATGCTTCGGGGATGGATATTATACAGCCAGACTTGTGATAAGGCTTTGGGGATGGATATTATACAGCCAGACATGTGATAAGGCTTCGGGGATGGATATTATACAGCCAGACGTGATAAGGCTTCGGGGATGGATATTATACAGCCAGACGTGATAAGGCTTCGGGGATGGATATTATACAGCCAGACGTGATAAGGCTTCGGGGATGGATATTATACAGCCAGACATGTGATAAGGCTTCGGGGATGGATATTATACAGCCAGACGTGTGATAAGGCTTCGGGGATGGATATTATACAGCCAGACATGTGATAAGGCTTCGGGGATGGATATTATACAGCCAGACGTGATAAGGCTTTGGGGATGGATATTATACAGCCAGACATGTGATGATGCTTCGGGGATGGATATTATACAGCCAGACTTGTGATAAGGCTTTGGGGATGGATATTATACAGCCAGACATGTGATAAGGCTTCGGGGATGGATATTATACAGCCAGACGTGATAAGGCTTCGGGGATGGATATTATACAGCCAGACATGTGATAAGGCTTCGGGGATGGATATTATACAGCCAGACGTGATAAGGCTTCGGGGATGGATATTATACAGCCAGACTTGTGATGATGCTTCGGGGATGGATATTATACAGCCAGACTTGTGATGATGCTTCGGGGATGGATATTATACAGCCAGACTTGTGATAAGGCTTTGGGGATGGATATTATACAGCCAGACGTGATAAGGCTTCGGGGATGGATATTCTACAGCCAGACATGTGATAAGGCTTCGGGGATGGATATTATACAGCCAGACGTGATAAGGCTTCGGGGATGGATATTATACAGCCAGACTTGTGATGATGCTTCGGGGATGGATATTATACAGCCAGACTTGTGATAAGGCTTTGGGGATGGATATTATACAGCCAGACTTGTGATGATGCTTCGGGGATGGATATTATACAGCCAGACATGTGATAAGGCTTCGGGGATGGATATTATACAGCCAGACGTGATAAGGCTTCGGGGATGGATATTATACAGCCAGACTTGTGATGATGCTTCGGGGATGGATATTATACAGCCAGATATGTGATAAGGCTTCGGGGATGGATATTATACAGCCAGACGTGTGATAAGGCTTCGGGGATGGATATTATACAGCCAGACTTGTGAAAAGATTTCGGGGATGGATATTATACAGCCAGACGTGATAAGGCTTCGGGGATGGATATTATACAGCCAGACATGTGATAAGGCTTCGGGGATGGATATTATACAGCCAGACGTGATAAGGCTTCGGGGATGGATATTATACAGCCAGACGTGATAAGGCTTCGGGGATGGATATTATACAGCCAGACGTGTGATAAGGCTTCGGGGATGGATATTATACAGCCAGACGTGATAAGGCTTCGGGGATGGATATTATACAGCCAGACTTGTGATATGGCTTTGGGGATGGATATTATACAGCCAGACTTGTGATGAGGCTTTGGGGATGGATATTATACAGCCAGACTTGTGATAAGGCTTCGGGGATGGATATTATACAGCCAGACATGTGATAAGGCTTCGGGGATGGATATTATACAGCCAGACTTGTGATGAGGCTTTGGGGATGGATATTATACAGCCAGACATGTGATAAGGCTTCGGGGATGGATATTATACAGCCAGACGTGATAAGGCTTCGGGGATGGATATTATACAGCCAGACTTGTGATGATGCTTCGGGGATGGATATTATACAGCCAGACTTGTGATGAGGCTTTGGGGATGGATATTATACAGCCAGACTTGTGATGATGCTTCGGGGATGGATATTATACAGCCAGACGTGATAAGGCTTCGGGGATGGATATTATACAGCCAGACTTGTGATAAGGCTTCGGGGATGGATATTATACAGCCAGACTTGTGATGATGCTTTGGGGATGGATATTATACAGCCAGACTTGTGATATGGCTTTGGGGATGGATATTATACAGCCAGACTTGTGATGAGGCTTCGGGGATGGATATTATACAGCCAGACTTGTGATGAGGCTTTGGGGATGGATATTATACAGCCAGACTTGTGATAAGGCTTCGGGGATGGATATTATACAGCCAGACATGTGATAAGGCTTCGGGGATGGATATTATACAGCCAGACATGTGATAAGGCTTCGGGGATGGATATTATACAGCCAGACTTGTGATGAGGCTTTGGGGATGGATATTATACAGCCAGACTTGTGATAAGGCTTCGGGGATGGATATTATACAGCCAGACTTGTGATGAGGCTTTGGGGATGGATATTATACAGCCAGACTTGTGATAAGGCTTCGGGGATGGATATTATACAGCCAGACATGTGATAAGGCTTCGGGGATGGATATTATACAGCCAGACTTGTGATGAGGCTTTGGGGATGGATATTATACAGCCAGACTTGTGATAAGGCTTTGGGGATGGATATTATACAGCCAGACTTGTGATGATGCTTCGGGGATGGATATTATACAGCCAGACTTGTGATGATGCTTCGGGGATGGATATTATACAGCCAGACATGTGAAAAGATTTCGGGGATGGATATTATACAGCCAGACGTGATAAGGCTTCGGGGATGGATATTATACAGCCAGACGTGTGATAAGGCTTCGGGGATGGATATTCTACAGCCAGACGTGATAAGGCTTTGGGGATGGATATTATACAGCCAGACTTGTGATGATCCTTTGGGGATGGATATTATACAGCCAGACTTGTGATATGGCTTTGGGGATGGATATTATACAGCCAGACTTGTGATGAGGCTTTGGGGATGGATATTATACAGCCAGACTTGTGCTACGGTTTTGGGGATGGATATTATACAGCCAGACTTGTGATATGGCTTTGGAGATGGATATTATACAGCCAGACTTGTGCTACGGTTTTGGGGATGGATATTATACAGCCAGACTTGTGATACGGCTTTGGGGATGGATATTATACAGTAAATGAAGAACACTCGGGGGGCCTCCAGAGTAGCGCAGCGGTCTAAGGCACTGCATTGCAATGCAAAAGCCATCACTACAGACCGGGGTTCGATCCCGGGCTGTATCACAACCGGCTGTGATCAGGAATCCCATGGGCGGCGCACAATTGGCCCAGCGTTGTCCGGGTTAGGGGCGGGTTTGGCCAGGGGGGCTGTACAAGTAGGCCATCATTGTAAATAAGAATTTGTTCTTGCCGTCCCTAGGAGGGGTGCGTCACTTGAGTGGGTTGAGTCACTGACGTGATCTTCCTGTCTGGGTTGGCGCCCCCCCTTGGGTTGTACCGTGTGGAGATCTTTGTGGGCTATACTCGGCCTTGTCTCAGGATGGTAAGTTGGTGGTTGAAGATATCCCTCTAGTGGTGTGGGGGCTGTGCTTTGGCAAAGTGGGTGGGGTTATAGCCTGCCTGTTTGGCCCTGTCCGGGGGTATCGTCGGATGGGGCCACAGTGTCTCCCGACCCCTCCTGTCTCAGCCTCCAGTATTTATGTTAGAGTGCTAGAGTAGTTTATGTGTCGGGGGCTAGGGTTAGTCTGTTATATCTGGAGTATTTCTCCTGTCAAATCCGGTGTCCTGTGTGAATTTAAGTATGCTCTCTCTAATTCTCTCTCTCTTTCTCTCTTTCTCTCTTTCTTTCTTTCTTTCTTTCTTTCTTTCTTTCTTTCTTTCTTTCTTTCTCTCTCTCTCTCTCTCACTCTCTCGGGGGACCTGAGCACTAGGACCATGCCTCAGGACTTCCTGGCCTGATGACTCCTTGCTGTCCCCAGTCCACCTGGCCGTGCTGCTGCTCCAGTTTCAACTGTTCTGCCTGTGGCTATGGAACCCTGACCTGTTCACCGGACATGCTACCTCTCCCAGACCTGCTGTTTTCAACTCTGTAGAGACAGCAGGAGCGGTAGAGATACTCTGAATGTGATCGGCCACGAAAAGCCAACTGACATTTACTCCTGAGGTGCTGACCTGTTGCACCCTCGACAACTACTGTGATTATTATTATTTGACCCTGTTGGTCATCTATGAACATTTAAACATCTTGGCCATGTTCTGTTATAATCTCCACCCGGCACAGCCAGAAGAGGACTGGCCACCCCTCATAGCCTGGTTCCTCTCTAGTTTTCTTCCAAGGTTTTGGCCTTTCTGGGGAGTTTTTCCTAGCCACCGTGCTTCTACACCTGCATGGCTTGCTGTTTGAAGTTTTAGGCTGGGTTTCTGTACAGCACTTTGAGATATCAGCAGATGTAAGAAGGGTTATATAAATACATTTTATTTTATTTTATTTTATTCTTAACTGACTTGCTTAGTTAAATAAATAAAACATTTAAAAGTTCAGAATCATAACACATACTCACCTTTGACTTGGAATCGAACTTCAAGTCTTTGCAGAGAGAGAGATATTCATAGTGACAGACGAAGAGTTGTTCTGAATCAGACAGGAATAGAAGTTTTACTGTCTTCTTGGAGATGTATTATAGCTATTTGATTATCTTCCATTTCAAAATATCTTTGATTACAAATAGGCCTATTGGTACTCTGTGTTGCTGTTCCAGTACTGTTATACGGTATATTAGACCTGTTACTTTTACAGTACTGTTATACTGTATATTAGACCTGTTACTGTTATACTGTACATTAGACCTGTTACTGTTATACTGTACATTAGACCTGTTACTGTTATACTGTACATTAGACCTGTTACTGTTATACTGTACATTAGACCTGTTACTGTTATACTGTACATTAGACCTGTTACTGTTATACTGTACGTTAGACCTGTTACTGTTCCAGTACTGTTATACTGTACATTAGACCTGTTACTGTTATACTGTACATTAGACCTGTTACTGTTATACTGTATATTAGACCTGTTACTGTTATACTGTACATTAGGCCTGTTACTGTTATACTGTATATTAGACCTGTTACTGTTATACTGTACATTAGACCTGTTACTGTTATACTGTACATTAGACCTGTTACTGTTATACTGTACATTAGACCTGTTACTGTTATACTGTACATTAGACCTGTTACTGTTATACTGTACATTAGACCTGTTACTGTTATACTGTACATTAGACCTGTTACTGTTATACTGTACGTTAGACCTGTTACTGTTCCAGTACTGTTATACTGTACATTAGACCTGTTACTGTTATACTGTACATTAGACCTGTTACTGTTATACTGTATATTAGACCTGTTACTGTTATACTGTACATTAGGCCTGTTACTGTTATACTGTATATTAGACCTGTTACTGTTATACTGTACATTAGACCTGTTACTGTTATACTGTACATTAGACCTGTTACTGTTATACTGTACATTAGACCTGTTACTGTTATACTGTATTTTAGACCTGTTACTGTTATACTGTACATTAGACCTGTTACTGTCCCAGTACTGTTATACTGTACATTAGACCTGTTACTGTTATACTGTACATTAGACCTGTTACTGTTATACTGTACATTAGACCTGTTACTGTTATACTGTATATTAGACCTGTTACTGTTATACTGTACATTAGGCCTGTTACTGTTATACTGTATATTAGACCTGTTACTGTTATACTGTACATTAGACCTGTTACTGTTATACTGTACATTAGACCTGTTACTGTTATACTGTACATTAGACCTGTTACTGTTATACTGTATTTTAGACCTGTTACTGTTATACTGTACATTAGACCTGTTACTGTCCCAGTACTGTTATACTGTACATTAGACCTGTTACTGTTATACTGTACATTAGACCTGTTACTGTTATACTGTATATTAGACCTGTTACTGTTATACTGTACATTAGACCTGTTACTGTTATACTGTACATTAGACCTGTTACTGTTATACTGTACATTAGACCTGTTACTGTTATACTGTACATTAGACCTGTTACTGTTATACTGTACATTAGACCTGTTACTGTTATACTGTACATTAGACCTGTTACTGTTATACTGTATATTAGACCTGTTACTGTTATACTGTACATTAGACCTGTTACTGTTACACTGTACATTAGACCTGTTACTGTTATACTGTACATTAGACCTGTTACTGTTATACTGTATATTAGACCTGTTACTGTTATACTGTACATTAGACCTGTTACTGTTATACTGTATATTAGACCTGTTACTGTTATACTGTACATTAGACCTGTTACTGTTATACTGTATATTAGACCTGTTAATGTTATACTGTACATTAGACCTGTTACTGTTATACTGTACATTAGACCTGTTACTGTTATACTGTACATTAGACCTGTTACTGTTATACTGTACATTAGACCTGTTACTGTTATACTGTACATTAGACCTGTTACTGTTATACTGTACATTAGACCTGTTACTGTTATACTGTACATTAGACCTGTTACTGTTATACTGTACATTAGACCTGTTACTGTCCCAGTACTGTTATACTGTACATTAGACCTGTTACTGTTATATTGTATATTAGACCTGTTACTGTTATACTGTACATTAGACCTGTTACTGTCCCAGTACTGTTATACTGTACATTAGACCTGTTACTGTTATACTGTACATTAGACCTGTTACTGTTATACTGTATATTAGACCTGTTACTGTTATACTGTATATTAGACCTGTTACTGTTATACTGTACATTAGACCTGTTACTGTTATACTGTACATTAGACCTGTTACTGTTATACTGTACATTAGACCTGTTACTGTTATACTGTACATTAGACCTGTTACTGTTATACTGTACATTAGACCTGTTACTGTTATACTGTATATTAGACCTGTTACTGTTATACTGTATATTAGACCTGTTACTGTTACACTGTACATTAGACCTGTTACTGTTATACTGTACATTAGACCTGTTACTGTTATACTGTATATTAGACCTGTTACTGTTATACTGTACATTAGACCTGTTACTGTCCCAGTACTGTTATACTGTACATTAGACCTGTTACTGTTATACTGTACATTAGACCTGTTACTGTCCCAGTACTGTTATACTGTACATTAGACCTGTTACTGTTATACTGTACATTAGACCTGTTACTGTTATACTGTACATTAGACCTGTTACTGTTATACTGTACATTAGACCTGTTACTGTTATACTGTATATTAGACCTGTTACTGTTATACTGTACATTAGACCTGTTACTGTTATACTGTACATTAGACCTGTTACTGTTATACTGTACATTAGACCTGTTACTGTTATACTGTACATTAGACCTGTTACTGTTATACTGTATATTAGACCTGTTACTGTTATACTGTACATTAGACCTGTTACTGTTATACTGTATATTAGACCTGTTACTGTTATACTGTATATTAGACCTGTTACTGTTATACTGTACATTAGACCTGTTACTGTTATACTGTATATTAGACCTGTTACTGTTATACTGTACATTAGACCTGTTACTGTTATACTGTACATTAGACCTGTTACTGTTATACTGTATATTAGACCTGTTACTGTTCCAGTACTGTTATACTGTACATTAGACCTGTTACTGTTATACTGTACATTAGACCTGTTACTGTTATACTGTATATTAGACCTGTTACTGTTATACTGTACATTAGACCTGTTACTGTTATACTGTATATTATACCTGTTACTGTTATACTGTACATTAGACCTGTTACTGTTATACTGTATATTAGACCTGTTACTGTTATACTGTACATTAGGCCTGTTACTGTTATACTGTATATTAGACCTGTTACTGTTATACTGTACATTAGACCTGTTACTGTTATACTGTACATTAGACCTGTTACTGTTATACTGTACATTAGACCTGTTACTGTTATACTGTACATTAGACCTGTTACTGTTATACTGTACATTAGACCTGTTACTGTTATACTGTACATTAGACCTGTTACTGTTATACTGTACGTTAGACCTGTTACTGTTCCAGTACTGTTATACTGTACATTAGACCTGTTACTGTTATACTGTACATTAGACCTGTTACTGTTATACTGTATATTAGACCTGTTACTGTTATACTGTACATTAGGCCTGTTACTGTTATACTGTATATTAGACCTGTTACTGTTATACTGTACATTAGACCTGTTACTGTTATACTGTACATTAGACCTGTTACTGTTATACTGTACATTAGACCTGTTACTGTTATACTGTATTTTAGACCTGTTACTGTTATACTGTACATTAGACCTGTTACTGTCCCAGTACTGTTATACTGTACATTAGACCTGTTACTGTTATACTGTACATTAGACCTGTTACTGTTATACTGTACATTAGACCTGTTACTGTTATACTGTATATTAGACCTGTTACTGTTATACTGTACATTAGGCCTGTTACTGTTATACTGTATATTAGACCTGTTACTGTTATACTGTACATTAGACCTGTTACTGTTATACTGTACATTAGACCTGTTACTGTTATACTGTACATTAGACCTGTTACTGTTATACTGTATTTTAGACCTGTTACTGTTATACTGTACATTAGACCTGTTACTGTCCCAGTACTGTTATACTGTACATTAGACCTGTTACTGTTATACTGTACATTAGACCTGTTACTGTTATACTGTATATTAGACCTGTTACTGTTATACTGTACATTAGACCTGTTACTGTTATACTGTACATTAGACCTGTTACTGTTATACTGTACATTAGACCTGTTACTGTTATACTGTACATTAGACCTGTTACTGTTATACTGTACATTAGACCTGTTACTGTTATACTGTACATTAGACCTGTTACTGTTATACTGTATATTAGACCTGTTACTGTTATACTGTACATTAGACCTGTTACTGTTACACTGTACATTAGACCTGTTACTGTTATACTGTACATTAGACCTGTTACTGTTATACTGTATATTAGACCTGTTACTGTTATACTGTACATTAGACCTGTTACTGTTATACTGTATATTAGACCTGTTACTGTTATACTGTACATTAGACCTGTTACTGTTATACTGTATATTAGACCTGTTAATGTTATACTGTACATTAGACCTGTTACTGTTATACTGTACATTAGACCTGTTACTGTTATACTGTACATTAGACCTGTTACTGTTATACTGTACATTAGACCTGTTACTGTTATACTGTACATTAGACCTGTTACTGTTATACTGTACATTAGACCTGTTACTGTTATACTGTACATTAGACCTGTTACTGTTATACTGTACATTAGACCTGTTACTGTCCCAGTACTGTTATACTGTACATTAGACCTGTTACTGTTATATTGTATATTAGACCTGTTACTGTTATACTGTACATTAGACCTGTTACTGTCCCAGTACTGTTATACTGTACATTAGACCTGTTACTGTTATACTGTACATTAGACCTGTTACTGTTATACTGTATATTAGACCTGTTACTGTTATACTGTATATTAGACCTGTTACTGTTATACTGTACATTAGACCTGTTACTGTTATACTGTACATTAGACCTGTTACTGTTATACTGTACATTAGACCTGTTACTGTTATACTGTACATTAGACCTGTTACTGTTATACTGTACATTAGACCTGTTACTGTTATACTGTATATTAGACCTGTTACTGTTATACTGTATATTAGACCTGTTACTGTTACACTGTACATTAGACCTGTTACTGTTATACTGTACATTAGACCTGTTACTGTTATACTGTATATTAGACCTGTTACTGTTATACTGTACATTAGACCTGTTACTGTCCCAGTACTGTTATACTGTACATTAGACCTGTTACTGTTATACTGTACATTAGACCTGTTACTGTCCCAGTACTGTTATACTGTACATTAGACCTGTTACTGTTATACTGTACATTAGACCTGTTACTGTTATACTGTACATTAGACCTGTTACTGTTATACTGTACATTAGACCTGTTACTGTTATACTGTATATTAGACCTGTTACTGTTATACTGTACATTAGACCTGTTACTGTTATACTGTACATTAGACCTGTTACTGTTATACTGTACATTAGACCTGTTACTGTTATACTGTACATTAGACCTGTTACTGTTATACTGTATATTAGACCTGTTACTGTTATACTGTACATTAGACCTGTTACTGTTATACTGTATATTAGACCTGTTACTGTTATACTGTATATTAGACCTGTTACTGTTATACTGTACATTAGACCTGTTACTGTTATACTGTATATTAGACCTGTTACTGTTATACTGTACATTAGACCTGTTACTGTTATACTGTACATTAGACCTGTTACTGTTATACTGTATATTAGACCTGTTACTGTTCCAGTACTGTTATACTGTACATTAGACCTGTTACTGTTATACTGTACATTAGACCTGTTACTGTTATACTGTATATTAGACCTGTTACTGTTATACTGTACATTAGACCTGTTACTGTTATACTGTATATTATACCTGTTACTGTTATACTGTACATTAGACCTGTTACTGTTATACTGTACATTAGACCTGTTACTGTTATACTGTATATTAGACCTGTTACTGTTATACTGTACATTAGACCTGTTACTGTTATACTGTACATTAGACCTGTTACTGTTATACTGTATATTAGACCTGTTACTGTTATACTGTACATTAGACCTGTTACTGTTATACTGTATATTAGACCTGTTACTGTTATACTGTATATTAGACCTGTTACTGTTATACTGTACATTAGACCTGTTACTGTTATACTGTACATTAGACCTGTTACTGTTATACTGTATATTAGACCTGTTACTGTTATACTGTACATTAGACCTGTTACTGTTATACTGTATATTAGACCTGTTACTGTTATACTGTATATTAGACCTGTTACTGTTATACTGTACATTAGACCCATGTTAACAGTAGCATACATAGAGGTTATCAATTTCATGCAAATGTCAAACATGTAAATATGATCATTCAGCATCTAGGAACCCAACAGTAAACAGCATGACCTCTGTCTGTCTGGTCCATGGAAAGATCATCAGGGTCAATGTTATCAATGACTTACACCATGTGATGTTCAGCAAAAGACTCCTCATCACTACCAAAGCATTTCATTAAAATGCTGAATGTCCAGCGGTTCATTCTGTCTAGTTTGTCCTAAACACACTCATTAAGAATGGTGGGTCATTTTTACATAGCTCGGATCAGATAGGTAGTGAACCAACTGTTTTGTTGCTGCAGCCTTTGTCCTGGTGAGACCTAGTCAACTAACTAATGACACAGAGTTCCTTTCCATCACAAAACATGAACGTGGATATATCTGGACGAGGGAAAACGTAGGGAAGGTCAAATTAGCCCGTAACAAATGAACAATATGGGACTAGGTCTTCCTGGCATTAATTGTCATCTAAAGAGTATGGTTCATTAGATTACTATTAAAGGGTTTGACTAAATATATTCTCTGCTCATTGGGGTATGCACGCTTTGTTATCTTCCTCCTTTGATGTAAAATGTATAAATAACGTGAATTACGAAAGCGGTGTGTCTATGAGCTATTCATGTCAGATGGATTCAGGAAGCCTATTGGCCGAGACGTTATCAAGAGGTTTGCACTATTAACAAACCTTTTGTTCTCCTTGAATACATGAAGTAATGAAAATTATATAAATTGATATCAAATGAATAGCGTGGCCGAAATGGGGACAATATAATTTGATTGAAATGGAATGAAAGTAACGGTATTAATTATTCAAGATGTATGTGTTGAATATTATTGAATACGTCTCCATGCAAAGTTATTTGTGGTTGGAGATTTGCCCCATATTTCATACTGTATTTAGATATCAGGGACAGCTATGCAAGAAAGCCTGCAGCAAACATCTGCTCTCACACACACACACACACGCGCGCATGTACTTTAAACAAACAGACATACTGTACGTATGCTCTCACACACACACACACGCAGAGACAAAAGACAGATGGAGACAAAGAAAGACTTCCGTTTGCATGTGTGTGTTTAAGAGAAAGAGCGAGAGAAAAGGAGAGAGTACGGATGTACAAGAAATTGAGAGACAGAGACAGGACTCGGGTGGACAGACATGATTCCCCCAGGTGCATGTTGGGTAAGTCTTGGATAACTAGGAGTGACAGGGAACAGAAGGAAGTGATCCCCTCTCATGTCATATCCTCTATCTCTTCTCACTTCCTGCCCACTGTCAACAGGACTTTAAACGGGTGTTTGCTGAATTGGGACGTCAGGAGCAACCAACGGAAGGATTTGTTACATCCAATGACGCTGGTGGAGAGACTCTAAACTGGTGTGTGTGCTGTTGCGTTTTACGTAGTGTGTGTGTGTGTGCGCACGCATTTGTGTGTGTGTCTTCCAGCGTGCTGTGGACACACTAACATGTTGTCGTCCAGGATTAGGGGGGACTGAGCTGGTGAGTGAGAGACAGCATCTAAAGTCCTTAGCTCCAGACATCAAGCAGCCATACTGAAGGAATAAGATTCACACAACCACCTAAAACATCAAGCAGCCATACTGAAGGAATTAGATTCACACAACCACCTAAAACTTCAAGCAGCCATACTGAAGGAATACGATTCACACAACCACCTAAAACTTCAAGCAGCCATACTGAAGGAATAAGATTCACACAACCACCTAAAACTTCAAGCAGCCATAATGAAGGAATAAGATTCACACAACCACCTAAAACATCAAGCAGCCATACTGAAGGAATAAGATTCACACAACCACCTAAAACTTCAAGCAGCCATAATGAAGGAATAAGATTCACACAACCACCTAAAACATCAAGCAGCCATACTGAAGGAATAAGATTCACACAACCACCTAAAACTTCAAGCAGCCATACTGAAGGAATAAGATTCACACAACCACCTAAAACTTCAAGCAGCCATACTGAAGGAATACGATTCACACAACCACCTAAAACTTCAAGCAGCCATACTGAAGGAATAAGATTCACACAACCACCTAAAACTTCAAGCAGCCATAATGAAGGAATAAGATTCACACAACCACCTAAAACATCAAGCAGCCATACTGACGGAATAAGATTCACACAACCACCTAAAACATCAAGCAGCCATGCTGAAGGAATAAGATTCACACAACCACCTAAAACATCAAGCAGCCATACTGAAGGAATAAGATTCACACAACCACCTAAAACATCAAGCAGCCATACTGAAGGAATAAGATTCACACAACCACCTAAAACATCAAGCAGCCATACTGAAGGAATAAGATTCACACAACCACCTAAAACATCAAGCAGCCATACTGAAGGAATAAGATTCACACAACCACCTAAAACATCAAGCAGCCATACTGAAGGAATAAGATTCACACAACCACCTAAAACATCAAGCAGCCATACTGAATGAATAAGATTCACACAACCACCTAAAACATCAAGCAGCCATACTGAAGGAATAAGATTCACACAACCACCTAAAACATCAAGAAGCCATAATGAAGGAATAAGATTCACACAACCACCTAAAACATCAAGCAGCCATAATGAGTTAATAAGATTCACACAACCACCTAAAACATCAAGCAGCCATAATGAAGGAATAAGATTCACACAACCACCTAAAACATCAAGCAACCATAATGAATGAATAAGATTCACACAACCACCTAAAACATCAAGCAGCCATACTGAAGGAATAAGATTCACACAACCACCTAAAACATCAAGCAGCCATAATGAAGGAATAAGATTCACACAACCACCTAAAACATCAAGCAGCCATACTGAAGGAATAAGATTCACACAACCACCTAAAACATCAAGCAGCCATACTGAAGGAATAAGATTCACACAACCACCTAAAACATCAAGCAGCCATAATGAAGGAATAAGATTCACACAACCACCTAAAACATCAAGCAGCCATAATGAAGGAATAAGATTCACACAACCACCTAAAACATCAAGCAGCCATACTGAATTAATAAGATTCACACAACCACCTAAACCATCAAGCAGCCATACTGACGGAATAAGATTCACACAACCACCTAAAACATCAAGCAGCCATACTGAAGGAATAAGATTCACACAACCACCTAAAACATCAAGCAGCCATAATGAAGGAATAAGATTCACACAACCACCTAAAACATCAAGCAGCCATACTGAAGGAATACGATTCACACAACCACCTAAAACATCAAGCAGCCATACTGAAGGAATAAGATTCACACAACCACAAAAAACATCAAGCAGCCATACTGACGGAATAGGATTCACACAACCACCTAAAACATCAAGCAGCCATACTGAAGGAATAAGATTCACACAACCACCTAAAACATCAAGCAGCCATACTGAAGGAATAAGATTCACACAACCACCTAAAACATCAAGCAGCCATACTGAAGGAATAAGATTCACACAACCACCTAAAACATCAAGCAGCCATACTGAATGAATAAGATTCACACAACCACCTAAAACATCAAGCAGCCATACTGAAGGAATAAGATTCACACAACCACCTAAAACATCAAGAAGCCATAATGAAGGAATAAGATTCACACAACCACCTAAAACATCAAGCAGCCATAATGAAGGAATAAGATTCACACAACCACCTAAAACATCAAGCAGCCATACTGAATGAATAAGATTCACACAACCACCTAAAACATCAAGCAGCCATACTGACGGAATAAGATTCACACAACCACCTAAAACATCAAGCAGCCATACTGAAGGAATAAGATTCACACAACCACCTAAAACATCAAGCAGCCATAATGAAGGAATAAGATTCACACAACCACCTAAAACATCAAGCAGCCATACTGAATGAATAAGATTCACACAACCACCTAAAACATCAAGCAGCCATACTGAAGGAATAAGATTCACACAACCACCTAAAACATCAAGCAGCCATACTGAAGGAATAAGATTCACACAACCACAAAAAACATCAAGCAGCCATACTGACGGAATACGATTCACACAACCACCTAAAACATCAAGCAGCCATACTGAAGGAATAAGATTCACACAACCACCTAAAACATCAAGCAGCCATACTGAAGGAATAAGATTCACACAACCACCTAAAACATCAAGCAGCCATACTGAAGGAATAAGATTCACACAACCACCTAAAACATCAAGCAGCCATACTGAAGGAATAAGATTCACACAACCACCTAAAACATCAAGCAGCCATACTGAAGGAATAAGATTCACACAACCACCTAAAACATCAAGCAGCCATACTGAATGAATAAGATTCACACAACCACCTAAAACATCAAGCAGCCATACTGAAGGAATAAGATTCACACAACCACCTAAAACATCAAGCAGCCATACTGAAGGAATAAGATTCACACAACCACCTAAAACATCAAGCAGCCATACTGAAGGAATAAGATTCACACAACCACCTAAAACATCAAGCAGCCATACTGAAGGAATAAGATTCACACAACCACCTAAAACATCAAGCAGCCATACTGAAGGAATAAGATTCACACAACCACCTAAAACATCAAGCAGCCATACTGAAGGAATAAGATTCACACAACCACCTAAAACATCAAGCAGCCATACTGAAGGAATAAGATTCACACAACCACCTAAAACATCAAGCAGCCATATTGAATGAATAAGATTCACACAACCACCTAAAACATCAAGCAGCCATACTGAAGGAATAAGATTCACACAACCACCTAAAACATCTAGCAGCCATACTGAAGGAATAAGATTCACACAACCACCTAAAACATCAAGCAGCCATAATGAGTTAATAAGATTCACACAACCACCTAAAACATCAAGCAGCCATAATGAAGGAATAAGATTCACACAACCACCTAAAACATCAAGCAGCCATAATGAAGGAATAAGATTCACACAACCACCTAAAATATCAAGCAGCCATACTGAAGGAATAAGATTCACACAACCACCTAAAACATCAAGCAGCCATAATGAAGGAATAAGATTCACACAACCACCTAAAATATCAAGCAGCCATACTGAAGGAATAAGATTCACACAACCACCTAAAACATCAAGCAGCCATACTGAAGGAATAAGATTCACACAACCACCTAAAACATCAAGCAGCCATACTGAAGGAATAAGATTCACACAACCACCTAAAACATCAAGCAGCCATACTGAAGGAATAAGATTCACACAACCACAAAAAACATCAAGCAGCCATACTGACGGAATACGATTCACACAACCACCTAAAACATCAAGCAGCCATACTGAAGGAATAAGATTCACACAACCACCTAAAACATCAAGCAGCCATACTGAAGGAATAAGATTCACACAACCACCTAAAACATCAAGCAGCCATACTGAAGGAATAAGATTCACACAACCACCTAAAACATCAAGCAGCCATACTGAATGAATAAGATTCACACAACCACCTAAAACATCAAGCAGCCATACTGAAGGAATAAGATTCACACAACCACCTAAAACATCAAGCAGCCATACTGAAGGAATAAGATTCACACAACCACCTAAAACATCAAGCAGCCATACTGAAGGAATAAGATTCACACAACCACCTAAAACATCAAGCAGCCATACTGAAGGAATAAGATTCACACAACCACCTAAAACATCAAGCAGCCATACTGAAGGAATAAGATTCACACAACCACCTAAAACATCAAGCAGCCATACTGAAGGAATAAGATTCACACAACCACCTAAAACATCAAGCAGCCATACGGAAGGAATAAGTTTTAGGTTTTATTTATTCGCACCAAAGAAAAGAAGTGAAAGACAAAACAATAGAGATTAAAAGCTGGTAAAACCAGGAAGCAGGTGGGGTTGGAAGCCCAAAAGAGCTGATACAAACGTGATCCATCTGTCATCCATTCAGTGGGCTGTCATCGTTGGCTTCGTTGGACAGAGTCCAGGATACGTATGTAAAAGAGAACGGTATCACCCCACAAGGCACACGGTCAAATGTAAAAGAGAATGGTATCAGCCCACACGGCACGCGGTCAAATGATTTGCTGCTGATAAATAGGCATAACACAAACTCATCATTACACTATTGTCTTTCTAAATTAAATCAACCTCTTCAACCTCATTATCATTCAGTTAGGCCTTATTTAAATTAAATCAAACTCTTCACCCTCATTATCATTCAGTTAGGCCTAATTTAAATAAAATCAACTTCTTCACCCTCATTATCATTCAGTTAGGCCTAATTTAAATAAAATCAACTTCTTCACCCTCATTATCATTCAGTTAGGCCTAATTTAAATAAAATCAACTTCTTCACCCTCATTATCATTCAGTTAGGCCTAATTTAAATAAAATCAACTTCTTCACCCTCATTATCATTCAGTTAGGCCTAATTTAAATTAAATCAACTTCTTCACCCGCATTATCATTCAGTTAGGCCTAATTTAAATTAAATCAACTTCTTCACCCTCATTTATAATTCAGTTAGGCCTAATTTAAATTAAATCAACCTTTCACCCTAATTATCATTCAGTTAGGTATAATTTAAATAAAATCAACCTCTTCACTCTCATTATCATTCAGTTAGGCCTAATTTAAATTAAATTGTGAAGTAGGTGCACAATTATCGACCATTTATCTATTTGTTATTCATTCAGGAAAGGAGCAGGACCTAGGTTAATTTTGTTTAAAAACAATTCTAGTGTTAAAACATCCAGCAGCCATACTGAAGGAATAGGATATACACAATTACTATTTCTAACCACTGTCCTTCTTAGCCCCACTGGAGTCTCCTGAACCATGTTGAATATAGATCTGACCACACTGGAGCCTCCTGAACCATGTTTAATATAGATCTGATGACACTGGAGTCTCCTGAACGATGTTGAATATAGATCTGACCACACTGGAGTCTCCTGAACCATGTTGAATATAGATCTGATGACACTGGAGTCTCCTGAACCATGTTGAATATAGATCTGATGACACTGGAGTCTCCTGAACCATGTTGAATATAGATCTGACCACACTGGAGTCTCCTGAACCATGTTGAATATAGATCTGATGACACTGGAGTCTCCTGAACCATGTTTAATATAGATCTGATGACACTGGAGTCTCCTGAACGATGTTGAATATAGATCTGACCACACTGGAGTCTCCTGAACCATGTTGAATATAGATCTGATGACACTGGAGTCTCCTGAACCATGTTGAATATAGATCTGATGACACTGGAGTCTCCTGAACCATGTTGAATATAGATCTGACCACACTGGAGTCTCCTGAACCATGTTGAATATAGATCTGATGACACTGGAGTCTCCTGAACCATGTTGAATATAGATCTGATGACACTGGAGTCTCCTGAACCATGTTGAATATAGATCTGATGACACTGGAGTCTCCTGAACCATGTTTAATATAGATCTGATGACACTGGAGTCTCCTGAAGGATGTTGAATATAGATCTGACCACACTGGAGTTTCCTGAACCATGTTGAATATAGATCTGATGACATTGGAGTCTCCTGAACCTTGTTGAATATAGATCTGATGACATTGGAGTCTCCTGAACCATGTTGAATATAGATCTGATGACACTGGAGTCTCCTGAACCATGTTGAATATAGATCTGATGACATTGGAGTCTCCTGAACGTTGTTGAATATAGATCTGACCACACTGGAGTCTCCTGAACCATGTTGAATATAGATCTGATGACACTGGAGTCTCCTGAACCATGTTGAATATAGATCTGACCACACCGGAGTCTCCTGAACCATGTTGAATATAGATCTAACCACATTGGAGTCTCCTGAACCATGTTGAATATAGAACTGATGACACTGGAGTCTCCTGAACCATGTTGAATATAGATCTGATGACACTGGAGTCTCCTGAACCATGTTGAATATAGATCTGACCACACTGGAGTCTCCTGAACCATGTTGAATATAGATCTGACCACACTGGAGTCTCCTGAACGATGTTGAATATAGATCTGATGACACTGGAGTCTCCTGAACCATGTTTAATATAGATCTGACCACACTGGAGTTTCCTGAACCATGTTGAATATAGATCTGATGACACCGGAGTCTCCTGAACGATGTTGAATATAGATCTGACCACAATGGAGTTTCCTGAACCATGTTGAATATAGATCTGACCACACTGGAGTCTCCTGAACCATGTTGAATATAGATCTGATGACATTGGAGTCTCCTGAACCTTGTTGAATATAGATCTGATGACATTGGAGTCTCCTGAACCATGTTGAATATAGATCTGATGACATTGGAGTCTCCTGAACGATGTTGAATATAGATCTGACCACACTGGAGTCTCCTGAACAATGTTGGATACAGATCTGATGACACTGGAGTCTCCTGAACCATGTTGAATATAGATCTGACCACACTGGAGTCTCCTGAACCATGTTGAATATAGATCAGATGACATTGGAGTCTCCTGAACCATGTTGAATATAGATCTGATGACACTGGAGTCTCCTGAACCATGTTGAATATAGATCTGATGACATTGGAGTCTCCTGAACGATGTTGAATATAGATCTGACCACACTGGAGTCTCCTGAACCATGTTGAATATAGATCTGATGACACTGGAGTCTCCTGAACCATGTTGAATATAGATCTGACCACACTGGAGTCTCCTGAACCATGTTGAATATAGATCTAACCACATTGGAGTCTCCTGAACCATGTTGAATATAGAACTGATGACACTGGAGTCTCCTGAACCATGTTGAATATAGATCTGATGACACTGGAGTCTCCTGAACCATGTTGAATATAGATCTGACCACACTGGAGTCTCCTGAACCATGTTGAATATAGATCTAACCACACTGGAGTCTCCTGAACCATGTTGAATATAGATCTGATGACACTGGAGTCTCCTGAACCATGTTGAATATAGATCTGATGACACTGGAGTTTCCTGAACCATGTTGAATATAGATCTGACCACACTGGAGTTTCCTGAACCATGTTGAATATAGATCTAACCACACTGGAGTCTCCTGAACCATGTTGAATATAGATCTGATGACACTGGAGTCTCCTGAACCATGTTGAATATAGATCTGATGACACTGGAGTCTCCTGAACCATGTTGAATATAGATCTGACCACACTGGAGTTTCCTGAACCATGTTGAATATATATCTGATGACACTGGAGTCTCGTGAACGATGTTGAATATAGATCTGACCACACTGGAGTCTCCTGAACCATGTTGAATATAGATCTGACCACACTGGAGTCTCCTGAACCATTTTTAATATAGATCTGATGACACTGGAGTCTCCTGAACGATGTTGAATATAGATCTGACCACAATGGAGTTTCCTGAACCATGTTGAATATAGATCTGACCACACTGGAGTCTCCTGAACCATGTTGAATATAGATCTGATGACATTGGAGTCTCCTGAACCTTGTTGAATATAGATCTGATGACATTGGATTCTCCTGAACCATGTTGAATATAGATCTGATGACATTGGAGTCTCCTGAACGATGTTGAATATAGATCTGACCACACTGGAGTCTCCTGGACAATGTTGAATACAGATCTGATGACACTGGAGTCTCCTGAACCATGTTGAATATAGATCTGACCACACTGGAGTCTCCTGAACCATGTTGAATATAGAACTGATGACACTGGAGTCTCCTGAACCATGTTGAATATAGATCTGACCACACTGGAGTCTCCTGAACCATGTTGAATATAGATCTGACCACACTGGAGTCTCCTGAACCATGTTGAATATAGATCTAACCACACTGGAGTCTCCTGAACCATGTTGAATATAGATCTGACCACACTGGAGTCTCCTGAACCATGTTGAATATAGATCTAACCACACTGGAGTCTCCTGAACCATGTTGAATATAGATCTAACCACACCGGAGTCTCCTGAACCATGTTGAATATAGATCTGATGACACTGGAGTCTCCTGAACCATGTTGAATATAGATCTGATGACACTGGAGTTTCCTGAACCATGTTGAATATAGATCTGACCACACTGGAGTCTCCTGATCCATTTTTTATATAGATCTGATGACACTGGAGTCTCCTGAACCATGTTGAATATAGATCTGACCACACTGGAGTTTCCTGAACCATGTTGAATATAGATCTAACCACACTGGAGTCTCCTGAACCATGTTGAATATAGATCTGATGACATTGGAGTCTCCTGAACCTTGTTGAATATAGATCTGATGACATTGGAGTCTCCTGAACCATGTTGAATATAGATCTGATGACACTGGAGTCTCCTGAACCATGTTGAATATAGATCTGATGACATTGGAGTCTCCTGAACGATGTTGAATACAGATCTGACCACACTGGAGTCTCCTGAACCATGTTGAATATAGATCTGATGACACTGGAGTCTCCTGAACCATGTTGAATATAGATCTGACCACACTGGAGTCTCCTGAACCATGTTGAATATAGATCTGACCACACTGGAGTCTCCTGAACCATGTTGAATATAGATCTAACCACACTGGAGTCTCCTGAACCATGTTGAATATAGATCTGATGACACTGGAGTCTCCTGAACCATGTTTAATATAGAACTGATGACACTGGAGTCTCCTGAACCATGTTGAATATAGATCTGACCACACTGGAGTCTCCTGAACCATGTTGAATATAGATCTGACCACACTGGAGTCTCCTGAACCATGTTGAATATAGATCTGATGACACTGGAGTTTCCTGAACCATGTTGAATATAGATCTGACCACACTGGAGTCTCCTGAACCATTTTTATATAGATCTGATGACACTGGAGTCTCCTGAACCATGTTGAATATAGATCTGACCACACTGGAGTTTCCTGAACCATGTTGAATATAGATCTAACCACACTGGAGTCTCCTGAACCATGTTGAATATAGATCTGATGACATTGGAGTCTCCTGAACCTTGTTGAATATAGATCTGATGACATTGGAGTCTCCTGAACCATGTTGAATATAGATCTGATGACACTGGAGTCTCCTGAACCATGTTGAATATAGATCTGATGACATTGGAGTCTCCTGAACGATGTTGAATATAGATCTGACCACACTGGAGTCTCCTGAACCATGTTGAATATAGATCTGATGACACTGGAGTCTCCTGAACCATGTTGAATATAGATCTGACCACACTG
Source organism: Salvelinus alpinus (assembly GCF_045679555.1). Classification (NCBI taxonomy): domain Eukaryota; kingdom Metazoa; phylum Chordata; class Actinopteri; order Salmoniformes; family Salmonidae; genus Salvelinus; species Salvelinus alpinus. The sequence goes on from NC_092090.1 coordinate 17,146,394, forward strand.
GAGTCTCCTGAACCATGTTGAATATAGATCTGACCACACTGGAGTCTCCTGAACCATGTTGAATATAGATCTAACCACACTGGAGTCTCCTGAACCATGTTGAATATAGATCTGATGACACTGGAGTCTCCTGAACCATGTTTAATATAGATCTGATGACACTGGAGTCTCCTGAACCATGTTGAATATAGATCTGACCACACTGGAGTCTCCTGAACCATGTTGAATATAGATCTGATGACACTGGAGTCTCCTGAACCATGTTGAATATAGATCTGATGACACTGGAGTCTCCTGAACCATGTTGAATATAGATCTGACCACACTGGAGTCTCCTGAACCATGTTCAATACAGATCTAACCACACTGGAGTCTCCTGAACCATGTTGAATATAGATCTAACCACACTGGAGTCTCCTGAACCATGTTGAATATAGATCTGATGACACTGGAGTCTCCTGAACCATGTTGAATATAGATCTGATGACACTGGAGTTTCCTGAACCATGTTGAATATAGATCTGACTACACTGGAGTCTCCTGAACCATTTTTTATATAGATCTGATGACACTGGAGTCTCCTGAACCATGTTGAATATAGATCTGACGACACTGGAGTTTCCTGAACCATGTTGAATATAGATCTAACCACACTGGAGTCTCCTGAACCATGTTGAATATAGATCTGATGACATTGGAGTCTCCTGAACCTTGTTGAATATAGATCTGATGACATTGGAGTCTCCTGAACCATGTTGAATATAGATCTGATGACACTGGAGTCTCCTGAACCATGTTGAATATAGATCTGATGACATTGGAGTCTCCTGAACGATGTTGAATATAGATCTGACCACACTGGAGTCTCCTGAACCATGTTGAATATAGATCTGATGACACTGGAGTCTCCTGAACCATGTTGAATATAGATCTGACCACACTGGAGTCTCCTGAACCATGTTGAATATAGATCTGACCACACTGGAGTCTCCTGAACCATGTTGAATATAGATCTAACCACACTGGAGTCTCCTGAACCATGTTGAATATAGATCTGATGACACTGGAGTCTCCTGAACCATGTTTAATATAGATCTGACCACACTGGAGTCTCCTGAACCATGTTGAATATAGATCTAACCACACTGGAGTCTCCTGAACTATGTTGAATATAGATCTGATGACACTGGAGTCTCCTGAACCATGTTGAATATAGATCTGACCACACTGGAGTCTCCTGAACCATGTTGAATATAGATCTGACCACACTGGAGTTTCCTGAACGATGCTGAATATAGATCTGATGACACTGGAGTCTCCTGAACCATGCTGAATATAGATCTGACCACACTGGAGTCTCCTGAACCATGTTGAATATAGATCTAACCACACTGGAGTCTCCTGAACCATGCTGAATATAGATCTGATGACACTGGAGTCTCCTGAACCATGCTGAATATAGATCTGACCACACTGGAGTCTCCTGAACCATGTTGAATATAGATCTGATGACACTGGAGTCTCCTGAACCATGTTGAATATAGATCTAACCACACTGGAGTCTCCTGAACCATGTTGAATATAGATCTGACCACACTGGAGTCTCCTGAACCATGTTGAATATAGATCTGACCACACTGGAGTCTCCTGAACCATGTTGAATATAGATCTGATGACACTGGAGTCTCCTGAACCATGTTGAATATAGATGTGACCACACTGGAGTCTCCTGAACCATGTTGACTATAGATCTGACCACACTGGAGTCTCCTGAACCATGTTGAATATAGATCTGACCACACTGGGGTCTCCTGAACGATGTTGAATATAGATCCCCTGGAGCATCCAGTGTACACCCCTGTCTGTGGAGCAGGTCCACCCTGTCTGTCTCTCCAGGAACCTACCGATGAGTACTGCCCCTGGACAATCCTGTTAATCACTCAACCCTAAACAAGCCCTTCTAAACGACCTCAGTGAGGAGACTAGAGACAGACAGAGCACACAGCCAAACAAGGCCCTCAGGCCCAGTACCAATCTGCTGGATGTCCCAATTAACCTTCCATTTTGTCCTTTTTTGTTTTTCTTGTGTGTGTGCGTGTTTGTTTGTGTGTATCAGACAACCAGTTCCATATACTAACAACAGAAGTCATGCCCTGTGTGAGTCTATGTATGTTGTCCCTATTAGTGTGTGTGATATTGTTTTGACTGCTATTGTTAGTCATCAGAGAAAATGACCTATAACTGTACAAAAGAATACAGGGCCAAATAACCCTCATTGTCAATGTCTCTCTACATAACAAGGGGATACCTTTAAAAATAAGCATTAAAGCCACACTCCAGAGGTTGGGACAGTGCAATACCTACCAGATATTGCAGATGGAGTAGTTATAATGACATTTATGACATGTTTGGCAGTTACCTGTCTGTACATTATGTCATGTTCTTTCTACATTTTACATGACATGTGCCATGCTCTAACAACGCAGTCAATCTGTACAACCTGTCCATAGCTTTATGTAGCAATGTCTGTATGTACCCCCCCCCCCCCCCCCCCCATTAGGAGTGCAGTTGGATCCTCCTCCCCCTCACCTCTAACTCCAGGGTTCCCATGGCGGCAGGTCAAACAGACCCCACCTGAACTGACCATTTCTGGTTCACAGGTGAGCCCCCTCTCTCTGTTTCTATCTCCTGCCTTCTTTCTAGACATCCCCCCATCCCTCTACCTCTCTGATGGTAGATGAGTGCAGGTCAGGATGAGTTCTTCTGTCGGCCAGGTGGGATCAAAGGGAAGGGCATTTGGTAGATGACCCACCTGATGCAACATATTGCAGCTAATCCCTAACGTACACAAACACACACATGTGCATCCACTTCAAATGTTTTCACAGTACGCAACAACGCACATCCAGCAATATCTAGAATAAAAATCCAGTGCTGTTATTGTGAAGGGCTGACATACTGCTGAATAGAGGTGTTCAGTAATCACTGCCGCTCTGTTTACACGAGCAAGATCAAATCCCACAAAGACTCATTTTCCCAGAGTCCTCTAGGGGGCAGTGTTGCCATGTCAACAACCAACCGAGCTTCCAAGCCACATAAATCCCTATAACATAGAATCTGTGTATGATTTGAGCTGCCGAGTCACATAGCTACATTGGTTCTCCTGAGTGGCACAGCGTTCTAAGGGGTTCGATCCCGGGCTGTAGAACAACCGGCCGTGATCGAGAGTCCCATAGGGCGGTGCACAATTGGCCCAGCGTCGTCCGGGTTAGGGGAGGGTTTGGCCGGGGGGGGCTTTACAAGTAGGCCGTCATTGTAGATAATAATTTGTTCTTAACTGACTTGCCTAGTTTAATAAAGGTTAAATAATATAAACATAAATAGCCCCATAACATAGAATCTATCTATGATTTGAACTGCCAAGCCACACAGCCATATAACATAGAATCTATCTATGACTTTAACCCCAATCATCCACACACCTTTTTATAATGACAGGAATACTGTGAACACAGCTAAAGACTGATTATTGGAAACACCTTCTCTCTAACTCTACATCCCCTTCTCTGTTAACCAGTCCTCGAAACTCAACTCAACACGCACGCACGCACGCACGCACGCACGCACGCACGCACGCACGCACGCACAGTCTTGTACATCTAACCTTGTGGGGACACACAATTCAGTCCCATCCCCCTAAGCCTAGCTCCGAACCCTAACTCCTCACCCTAACACTAAAACGAACCCTAGCTCCTAAGCCTAGCTCCTAACCCTAACACTAAAACTAACCCTAGCTCCTAAGCCTAGCTCCTAACCCTAACCCTAACACTAAAACTAACCCTAGCTCCTAACCCTAACCCTAAGCCTAATTCTAACCCTAACACTAATTCTAACCCTAACACTAATTCTAACCTTAACCCTAAACCCCCTAGAAATAGAATTTGACCTTGTGGGGAATAACAAAATGTCCCCAGTTGGTCAAATTTTTGTGAGTTTACTATTTACTATTCTACTCACAAGAATAGTTAAACATGTCCACATAAGCCCGCACACATGCACGCACGCACGCACGCACGCACGCACGCACGCACGCACGCACACACACACACACACACACACACACACACACACACACACACACACACACACACACACACACTCAATATTGTTTGTGTATTTCAGCATAGAGTCGGACATATTGTGTGAAGTTTAGCATGTTCTATTTGCAGTATACAGTTCCAGCTGAAAGTTTCTCTCAACCAGCTTCATGAGGTAGTCACATGGAATGCATTTCAATGAACAGGTGTGCCTTGTTTAAAGTTAGTTTGTGGAATTTCTTTCCTTCTTAATGCGATTGAGCCAATCAGTTGTGTTGTGACAAGGTAGGGGGGGTATACAGAAGATATACTATTTGGTAAAAGAACAAGTCCATATTATGGCAAGAACAGCTCAAATAAGCAAAGAGAAATGACAGTACATCCTTACTTTAAGACATGAAGGTCAGTCAATGCGGAAAATGTGCAAAGCTGTCACCAAGGCAAAGGGTGACTACTTTGAAGAATCTAAAATCTAAAATCTTATTTTTATTTGTTGAACACTTTTTTGGTTATTACATGATTCTATGTGTAGTATTTCATAGTTTTGATGTCTTTAGTATTATTCTACAATGTGGAAAATAATAAAAATAAAGAAAAACCCTTGAATGAGTAGGTGTGTCTGAACTTTTAACTAGTATTGTACATTATGTACAGCAGGGTATGTTCATACTGTAGGCTGGGGTGTGAACTGAACAACCCATCCATACAGTTAAATGGACTCTTCAACCCCAACGGCATCTTAACAATCTATATGAGAGAACACATTTACATTTTACATTTAAGTCATTTAGCAGACGCTCTTATCCAGAGCGACTTACAAATTGGAAAGTTCATACATATTCATCCTACACCATACAACCTTCATACAACACCAACCATAGAGATCCTATTAAATGACTAATTCCTAACTCTGTGATGCCAACCTGGCCCTATGCATGAGAGTATCCTCCTCTCTTCCCAATCCTAAGGAAGTGGTTTCTATTGAAGCCACCACAAACATGTGAATGTGTAATTATGTAACAACATGTATCTTCTCTTGTGTGACACTGAGGCAGTGCTGTTTTCACATGCCAATTCATTCTGTTTGGACAGGAATGTGTTCCACTGGCCTTAGGGCGACCCTTCGTTGCCGTAACGATAGATGGCCACTGGATTTTAACCCCTCTACTGTACATTCTATGGTTGATGACACAAGCACAAAATACCACTCATGAAGCCATGGTTATTGCTGAAAATAACAGCTAATTTAAACAAGTGAGTGACTAGGTTGTGAGGCCTACAAAGTGAAGGAGTCAACAGGATTGAATAATGTTAATGTATCTTATCATCCTGACATGGCCATCAGTCTGTGGTGAGTTTTTTGGTTAGAGGTTTCTGTCTTAAAGGCCCAGTGCAGTCAAAAACTCGAGTTTCCTGTTTTCATATATATTTCCACACTATGAGGTTGGAATAACGCCCTTTTAGTTTAAGAGCTGTTTTAGTGGTATGGAGTTTTGGCCTGCCTGGTGACATCACCAATACGAAAGAGAGTTCCAAACCTCTCTGCTAGTATTCAGTGTTCCCCTCCCCACTCAGACCACTCCCAGACAGTCCTAGCAACATTTTTGCTTGACAAATTGCTCTTTGCTAAGGTAGTTAATTCTTTCCCAGAAATGATTTGATATTCAAATGAAAACGTCTGCATTGGACCTTCAAACTCAGAGGCCCAACCCCTATTTGTGGGCTAAGAGAGAAAGAGAGGGAGGGGGCAGTGTGAGAAAAGAGACAGAGAGATAGCGAGAGAGAGAGACAGGTGGGGTGGAATAACGATTGCGTGCAAAGCAGTGCTCTGATGGGAAAAGTGAGAGGGAGACGAGTCGAAATCAGGCACGTGACAATGTGGACAACAAAGAGACACACAATTAGACTCATTATTGTTGCTGGGAGATCAGAAAGCTGCATTGTGGGTGCCCCCTGCTGTGTCCTGGCACTCCAACTGGCAGGAAGTCACGTACCCACGTAGCTTCATCTAGAGGTTACCTGGGAAACACATTCCTCATTCACACGCCATCACACTCACTCAGTACTCATCTATAAAACACCATCAAATCACATTCACTCGCTAATCATCTATAAAACACCATCAAATCACACTCACTCGCTAATCATCTATAAAACACCATCAAATCACACTCACTCGCTTTCCTGCCATCCGCCCTCCAGCTGGTGCTCTCTGTCAGCCAGACTCTCTCCAACACAAGTCCCTGGTGCTCTCTGTCAGTCAGACTCTCTCCAACACAAGACCCTGGTGCTCTCTGTCAGTCAGACTCTCTCCAACACAAGACCCTGGTGCTCTCTGTCAGCCAGACTCTCTCCAACACAAGACCTTGGTGCTCTCTGTCAGCCAGACTCTCTCCAACACAAGACCCTGGTGCTCTCTGTCAGCCAGACTCTCTCCAACACAAGACCCTGGTGCTCTCTGTCAGCCAGACTCTCTCCAACACAAGACCCTGGTGCTCTCTGTCAGCCAGACTCTCTCTAACACAAGGCCCTGGTGCTCTCTGTCAGCCAGACTCTCTCCAACACAAGACCCTGGTGCTCTCTGTCAGCCAGACGCTCTCCAACACAAGGCCCTGGTGCTCTCTGTCAGCCAGACTCTCTCCAACACAAGACCCTGGTGCTCTCTGTCAGCCAGACTCTCTCCAACACAAGGCCCTGGTGCTCTCTGTCAGCCAGACTCTCTCCAACACAAGACCCTGGTGCTCTCTGTCAGCCAGACTCTCTCCAACACAAGGCCCTGGTGCTCTCTGTCAGTCAGACTCTCTCCAACACAAGACCCTGGTGCTCTCTGTCAGCCAGACTCTCTCCAACACAAGACCCTGGTGCTCTCTGTCAGCCAGACTCTCTCCAACACAAGACCCTGGTGCTCTCTGTCAGCCAGACTCTCTCCAACACAAGACCCTGGTGCTCTCTGTCAGCCAGACTCTCTCCAACACAAGACCCTGGTGCTCTCTGTCAGCCAGACTCTCTCCAACACAAGACCCTGGTGCTCTCTGTCAGCCAGACTCTCTCCAACACAAGACCCTGGTGTCCTCTGTCAGCCAGACTCTCTCCAACACAAGACCCTGGTGTCCTCTGTCAGCCAGACTCTCTTCAACACAAGACCCTGGTGCTCTCTGTCAGCCAGACTCTCTCCAACACAAGACCCTGGTGCTCTCTGTCAGCCAGACTCTCTCCAACACAAGACCCTGGTGCTCTCTGTCAGTCAGACTCTCTCCAACACAAGACCCTGGTGCTCTCTGTCAGCCAGACTCTCTCCAACACAAGACCCTGGTGCTCTCTGTCAGCCAGACTCTCTCCAACACAAGACCCTGGTGCTCTCTGTCAGCCAGACTCTCTCCAACACAAGACCCTGGTGCTCTCTGTCAGCCAGACTCTCTCCAACACAAGACCCTGGTGCTCTCTGTCAGCCAGACTCTCTCCAACACAAGACCCTGGTGCTCTCTGTCAGCCAGACTCTCTCCAACACAAGACCCTGGTGTCCTCTGTCAGCCAGACTCTCTCCAACACAAGGCCCTGGTGCTACCTGTCAGCCAGACTCTCTCCAACACAAGACCCTGGTGCTCTCTATCAGCCAGACTTTCTCCAACACAAGACCCTGGTGCTCTCTGTCAGCCAGACTTTCTCCAACACAAGACCCTGGTGTCCTCTGTCAGCCAGACTCTCTCCAACACAAGGCCCAGGTGATGATCCCCATGCTGGGTAAAGCTTCCAGTCCCTTAAGTTAGCATGGCACTCACCCACCATTGCACATTGTACTGAATGGTAGGTTGGACTTCACTTTATATGCGCAGAAAGATACATTTGTATGTGTTCATCTACAAAGGCCTTTTGGGTAAAAACCCTCTTTACCTCTGTAGTCTGGTCTCCTTCACCACCAGCAGGTAAACTCCCTCTTTACCTCTGTAGTCTGGTCTCCTTCACCACCAGCAGGTAAACTCCCTCTTTACCTCTGTAGTCTGGTCTCCTTCACCACCAGCAGGTAAACTCCCTCTTTACCTCTGTAGTCTGGTCTCCTTCACCACCAGCAGGTAAACTCCCTCTTTACCTCTGTAGTCTGGTCTCCTTCACCACCAGCAGGTAAACTCCCTTTTTACCTCTGTAGTCTGGTCTCCTTCACCACCAGCAGGTAAACTCCCTATTTATCTCTGTAGTCTGGTCTCCTTCACCACCAGCAGGTAAACTCCCTTTTTACCTCTGTAGTCTGGTCTCCTTCACCACCAGCAGGTAAACTCCCTATTTATCTCTGTAGTCTGGTCTCCTTCACCACCAGCAGGTAAACTCCCTCTTTATCTCTGTAGTCTGGTCTCCTTCACCACCAGCAGGTAAACTCCCTCTTTACCTCTGTAGTCTGGTCTCCTTCACCACCAGCAGGTAAACTCCCTCTTTACCTCTGTAGTCTGGTCTCCTTCACCACCAGCAGTTACCATACCCAATCTGCTAGGTGGTTGCTACTTAAAGTCCCCAGGACATTCACAGTATTAGGCCAGACTGCCTTCTCTTCTTGTGCACCAGACACATGGAATAATCTACAATCCATGCTTCATCTAGATATGTTAGTACCACTGAATGAATTTAAAATATTGATGGTAGACTCTGTTACAGAGGAGTGTAAATGCTTTTCTTAGGCTGGATTATGTTGTTGTATTGTATTGTTGTATGTTTTAATTCTGTAATGTATTGATTGTTGCTGTCTTCTTAGCCAGGTCTCCCTTGAAAAAGAGACTCTGGGTCTCAATGGGCTTTTCCTGGTTAAATAAAGGTTAAATATAATAAAAAATGTAGCAATCTGGAACCTGGAGTGATCCTGGGTCTGCCTCATTATAGTGTCCTGGTCTGCCTCATTATAGTGATCCTTGGTCTGCCTCATTATAGTGTCCTGGTCTGCCTCATTATAGTGTCCTGGTCTGCCTCATTATAGTGATCCTTGGTCTGCCTCATTATAGTGTCCTGGTCTGCCTCATTATAGTGTCCTGGTCTGCCTCATTATAGTGTCCTGGTCTGCCTCATTATAGTGTCCTGGGTCTGCCTCATTATAGTGTCCTGGTCTGCCTCATTATAGTGTCCTGGGTCTGCCTCATTATAGTGTCCTGGTCTGCCTCATTATAGTGTCCTGGTCTGTCTCATTATAGTGTCCTGGTCTGCCTCATTATAGTGTCCTGGTCTGTCTCATTATAGTGTCCTGGGTCTGCCTCATTATAGTGTCCTGGTCTGCCTCATTATAGTGTCCTGGTCTGTCTCATTATAGTGTCCTGGTCTGCCTCATTATAGTGTCCTGGTCTGTCTCATTATAGTGTCCTGGTCTGCCTCATTATAGTGTCCTGGTCTGTCTCATTATAGTGTCCTGGTATGCCTCATTATAGTGTCCTGGTCTGCCTCATTATAGTGTCCTGGTCTGCCTCATTATAGTGTCCTGGTCTGCCTCATTATAGTGTCCTGGTCTGCCTCATTATAGTGTCCTGGTCTGTCTCATTATAGTGGCCTGGTCTGTCTCATTATAGTGTCCTGGTCTGTCTCATTATAGTGTCCTGGTCTGTCTCATTATAGTGTCCTGGTCTGTCTCATTATAGTGTCCTGGTCTGTCTCATTATAGTGTTCTGGTCTGCCTCATTATAGTGTCCTGGTCTGTCTCATTATAGTGACCTGGTCTGTCTCATTATAGTGTCCTGGTCTGCCTCATTATAGTGTCCTGGTCTGCCTCATTATAGTGTCCTGGTCTGCCTCATTATAGTGTCCTGGTCTGCCTCATTATAGTGTCCTGGTCTGTCTCATTATAGTGTCCTGGTCTGTCTCATTATAGTGTCCTGGTCTGTCTCATTATAGTGTCCTTGTCTGTCTCATTATAGTGTCCTGGTCTGTCTCATTATAGTGTCCTGGTCTGTCTCATTGTAGTGTCCTGGTCTGTCTCATTATAGTGTCCTGGTCTGTCTCATTATAGTGTCCTGGTCTGTCTCATTATAGTGTCCTGGGTCTGCCTCATTATAGTGTCCTGGTTTGTCTCATTATAGTGTCTTGATCTGTCTCATTATAGTGTCCTGGTCTGTCTCATTATAGTGTCCTGGTCTGTCTCATTATAGTGTCCTGGTCTGTCTCATTATAGTGTCTTGGTCTGTCTCATTATAGTGTCCTGGTCTGTCTCATTATAGTGTCCTGGGTCTGCCTCATTATAGTGTCCTGGTCTGTCTCATTATAGTGTCCTGGTCTGTCTCATTATCGTGACCTGGTCTGCCTCATTATAGTGTCCTGGTCTGTCTCATTATAGTCACCTGGTCTGTCCCATTATAGTGACCTGGTCTGTCTCATTATAGTGACCTGGTCTGTCTCATTATAGTCACCTGGTCTGTCTCATTATAGTGTCCTGGTCTGTCTCATTATAGTGTCCTGGTCTGTCTCATTATAGTGACCTGGTCTGTCTCATTATAGTGTCCTGGTCTGTCTCATTATATTATCCTGGTCTGTCTCATTATCGTGACCTGTTCTGCCTCATTATAGTGTCCTGGTCTGTCTCATTATAGTCACCTGGTCTGTCCCATTATAGTGACCTGGTCTGTCTCATTATAGTGACCTGGTCTGTCTCATTATAGTCACCTGGTCTGTCTCATTATAGTGTCCTGGTCTGTCTCATTATAGTGTCCTGGTCTGTCTCATTATAGTGTCCTGACCTGTCTCATTGTATTGTCCTGATCTGTCTCATTGTAGTGTCCCGATCTGTCCCATTGTATTGTCCTGATCTGTCCCATTGTAGTGTCCTGGTCTGTCTCATTATAGTCACCTGGTCTGTCTCATTGTAGTGTCCTGATCTGTCTCATTATAGTCACCTGGTCTGTCTCATTATAGTCACCTGGTCTGTCTCATTATAGTCACCTGGTCTGTCTCATTATAGTCACCTGGTCTGTCTCATTATAGTCACCTGGTCTGTCTCATTATAGTCTCCTGGTCTGTCTCATTATAGTGACCTGGTCTGTCTCATTGTAATGTCCTGATCTGTCCCATTGTAGGCACCTGGTCTGTCTCATTATAGTCACCTGATCTGTCTCATTGTAGTGTTCTGATCTGTCCCATTATAGTGACCTGGTCTGTCTCATTGTAGTGACCTGGTCTGTCCCTGTCACGACTTCCACCGAAGGTAGCTCCTCTCCCTGTTCGGGCAGCACTCGGCGGTCGGCGTCGCCGGTCTACTAACCATCACCGATCCCTTTTCCTTTTCTGTTTGTTTTGTCTTTGGTTCTTTCACACCTGGTTTCATTTGCCTTCATTTCTGTGTGTATATATGTACCCTGTTGCCTGCCTAGGTTTGTGCGGGATTATTATTTTATTGTGATGTAGCTCGGTGAGGTTATGCCCTATTTCTTGTTTTCACGGATTTAACAAGAGTGTGTTATTGTCGGAGCTATGTTTGTTCCTCCGTGCGTTTGTACGGAGGAACCCAGCCTCCTACGTTCTCCCTCTCCTCCCAGCCTCCGCCTGTCTCCCTCTCCTCCCAGCCTCCTCCGGTCTCCCTCTCCTTCCAACCTCCTCCGGTCTCCCTCTCCTCCCAGCCTCCGCCTGTCTCCCTCTCCTCCCAGCCTCCGCCTGTCCCCCTCTCCTCACAGCCTCCTCCGGTCTCCCTCTCCTCCCAGCCTCCTCCGGTCTCCCTCTCCTCCCAGCCTCCTCCTGTCTCCCTCTCCTCCCAGCCTCCTCCGGTCTCCCTCTCCTCCCAGCCTCCTCCTGGCTCCCTCTCCTCCCAACCTCCTCCTGTCTCCCTCTCCTCCCAGCCTCCTCCTGTCTCCCTCTCCTCCCAGCCTCCGCCTGTCTCCCTCTCCTCCCAGCCTCCTCTGGTCTGCCTCTCCTCCCAACCTCCTCCGGTCTCCCTCTCCTCCCAGCCTCCGCCTGTCTCCCTCTCCTCCCAGCCTCCTCCGGTCTCCCTCTCCTCCCAGCCTCCTCCGGTCTCCCTCTCCTCCCAGCCTCCTCCGGTCTCCCTCTCCTCCCAGCCTCCTCCGGTCTCCCTCTCCTCCCAGCCTCCTCCTGGCTCCCTCTCCTCCCAACCTCCTCCTGTCTCCCTCTCCTCCCAGCCTCCTCCTGTCTCCCTCTCCTCCCAGCCTCCTCCGGTCTCCCTCTCCTCCCATCCTCCTCCTGGCTCCCTCTCCTCCCAACCTCCTCCTGTCTCCCTCTCCTCCCAGCCTCCTCCTGTCTCCCTCTCCTCCCAGCCTCCTCCTGTCTCCCTCTCCTCCCAGCCTCCTCCGGTCTCCCTCTCCTCCCAGCCTCCTCCGGTCTCCCTCTCCTCCCAGCCTCCTCCGGTCTCCCTCTCCTCCTGTCTCCCTCTCCTCCCAGGCTCCTCCTGTCTCCCTCTCCTCCCAGGCTCCTCCTGTCTCCCTCTCCTCCCAGCCTCCTCTGGTCTCCCTCTCCTCCCAGCCTCCTCTGGTCTCCCTCTCCCCCCAGCCTCCCTGTGTGAAGGACTAGTGGGAGTGCCTGTATTACACTCCCCATAGAGCTCTACACTGGTAGCTAACAGTTCACTGTATCATCATGGTGTGTACTGATCGGCTTATCCTCTCATTTATCCCAGTTGAATTGGACCCAGCCTTGCTGAATTCAGCCAAGCGTGTAGACAGACACATCATTCTGCTGTTATTGAGCCTTCAGGAACAAGTGTGTGAAAACAGACAAGTACAAAGATTGTTGAAATCAAAGCTCAGTGTCAAATTGCACATATCAGTTCACTAAAGCCCCACTGTACGTTCAGTAACAGGATTGCATTGTACTGATGGTCGTCCGGGGTAACGGTGCAAGAGTCAAGAAGCAATTACAGGATTCAGGTATGTTTTGGCTGCACATAAAATGACAGTATTTAGCTGACCTCAGACAATGCCAGCACATAAAATGACAGTATTTACACTGTAACTACATTCAGACAATGCCAGCACAGGTGGTGGTTTGGTGACCATCACATTTCTACAATACATGCCCAAAGCCTAATGCCCATATCCAGGCTGGTTCCACCTGATTGGCTAAGAATTGTGCATGCCTTCACCTGATTGGCTAAGCATTGCACGTTCCCTCAGATCATCCAGACTATTAAGTATGGCTGTTTCCAAACCATTCGATTTGTTTCTGAATTGCCTCTAATGCCTTTGGTGCTTAAATGTTTTAAATTGCACTGACCACCAGTATGAATGGAGTGGTTTGTAGTGTAAAGCTGTCTGTCCTGGTTGGTTTGTAGTGTAAAGCTGTCTGTCCTGGTTGGTTTGTAGTGTAAAGCTGTCTGTCCAGGTTGGTTTGTAGTGTAAAGCTGTCTGTCCTGGTTGGTTTGTAGTGTAAAGCTGTCTGTCCTGGTTGGTTTGTAGTGTAAAGCTGTCTGTCCAGGTTGGTTTGTAGTGTAAAGCTGTCTGTCCAGGTTGGTTTGTAGTGTAAAGCTGTCTGTCCTGGTTGGTTTGTAGTGTAAAGCTGTCTGTCCTGGTTGGTTTGTAGTGTAAAGCTGTCTGTCCAGGTTGGTTGGTAGTGTAAAGCTGTCTGTCCAGGTTGGTTTGTAGTGTAAAGCTGTCTGTCCTGGTTGGTTTGTAGTGTAAAGCTGTCTGTCCTGGTTGGTTTGTAGTGTAAAGCTGTCTGTCCTGGTTGGTTTGTAGTGTAAAGCTGTCTGTCCAGGTTGGTTTGTAGTGTAAAGCTGTCTGTCCAGGTTGGTTTGTAGTGTAAAGCTGTCTGTTCTGGTTGGTTTGTAGTGTAAAGCTGTCTGTCCAGGTTGGTTTGTAGAGTAAAGCTGTCTGTCCAGGTTGGTTTGTAGTGTAAAGCTGTCTGTCCTGGTTGGTTTGTAGTGTAAAGCTGTCTGTCCAGGTTGGTTTGTAGTGTAAAGCTGTCTGTCCAGGTTGGTTTGTAGTGTAAAGCTGTCTGTCCTGGTTGGTTTGTAGCGTAAAGCTGTCTGTCCAGGTTGGTTTGTAGTGTAAACCTGTCTGTCCTGGTTGGTTTGTAGTGTAAAGCTGTCTGTCCTGGTTGGTTTGTAGTGTAAAGCTGTCTGTCCAGGTTGGTTTGTAGTGTAAAGCTGTCTGTTCTGGTTGGTTTGTAGTGTAAAGCTGTCTGTCCAGGTTGGTTTGTAGAGTAAAGCTGTCTGTCCAGGTTGGTTTGTAGTGTAAAGCTGTCTGTCCTGGTTGGTTTGTAGTGTAAAGCTGTCTGTCCAGGTTGGTTTGTAGTGTAAAGCTGTCTTTCCAGGTTGGTTTGTAGTGTAAAGCTGTCTGTCCTGGTTGGTTTGTAGTGTAAAGCTGTCTGTCCTGGTTGGTTTGTAGTGTAAAGCTGTCTGTCCAGGTTGGTTTGTAGTGTAAAGCTGTCTGTCCAGGTTGGTTTGTAGTGTAAAGCTGTCTGTCCAGGTTGGTTTGTAGTGTAAAGCCGTCTGTCCAGGTTGGTTTGTAGTGTAAAGCTGTCTGTCCTGGTTGGTTTGTAGTGTAAAGCTGTCTGTCCAGGTTGGTTTGTAGTGTAAAGCTGTCTGTCCTGGTTGGTTTGTAGTGTAAAGCTGTCTGTCCAGGTTGGTTTGTAGTGTAAAGCTGTCTGTCCTGGTTGGTTTGTAGTGTAAAGCTGTCTGTCCTGGTTGGTTTGTAGTGTAAAGCTGTCTGTCCAGGTTGGTTGGTAGTGTAAAGCTGTCTGTCCAGGTTGGTTTGTAGTGTACAGCTGTCTGTCCTGGTTAGTTTGTAGTGTAAAGCTGTCTGTCCAGTTTGGTTTGTAGTGTGCATCTGTCTGTCCTGGTTGGTTTGTAGTGTAAAGCTGTCTGTCCTGGTTGGTTTGTAGTGTAAAGCTGTCTGTCCTGGTTGGTTTGTAGTGTAAAGCTGTCTGTCCAGGTTGGTTTGTAGTGTAAAGCTGTCTGTCCAGGTTGGTTTGTAGTGTAAAGCTGTCTGTCCTGGTTGGTTTGTAGTGTAAAGCTGTCTGTCCAGGTTGGTTTGTAGTGTAAACCTGTCTGTCCTGGTTGGTTTGTAGTGTAAAGCTGTCTGTCCTGGTTGGTTTGTAGTGTAAAGCTGTCTGTCCAGGTTGGTTTGTAGTGTAAAGCTGTCTGTCCAGGTTGGTTTGTAGTGTAAAGCTGTCTGTCCAGGTTGGTTTGTAGTGTAAAGCTGTCTGTCCTGGTTGGTTTGTAGTGTAAAGCTGTCTGTCCAGGTTGGTTTGTAGTGTAAAGCTGTCTGTTCTGGTTGGTTTGTAGTGTAAAGCTGTCTGTCCAGGTTGGTTTGTAGAGTAAAGCTGTCTGTCCAGGTTGGTTTGTAGTGTAAAGCTGTCTGTCCTGGTTGGTTTGTAGTGTAAAGCTGTCTGTCCTGGTTGGTTTGTAGTGTAAAGCTGTCTGTCCAGGTTGGTTTGTAGTGTAAAGCTGTCTGTCCAGGTTGGTTTGTAGTGTAAAGCTGTCTGTCCTGGTTGGTTTGTAGTGTAAAGCTGTCTGTCCTGGTTGGTTTGTAGTGTAAAGCTGTCTGTCCAGGTTGGTTTGTAGTGTAAAGCTGTCTGTCCAGGTTGGTTTGTAGTGTAAAGCTGTCTGTCCTGGTTGGTTTGTAGTGTAAAGCTGTCTGTCCTGGTTGGTTTGTAGTGTAAAGCTGTCTGTCCAGGTTGGTTTGTAGTGTAAAGCTGTCTGTCCAGGTTGGTTTGTAGTGTAAAGCTGTCTGTCCAGGTTGGTTTGTAGTGTAAAGCCGTCTGTCCAGGTTGGTTTGTAGTGTAAAGCTGTCTGTCCTGGTTGGTTTGTAGTGTAAAGCTGTCTGTCCAGGTTGGTTTGTAGTGTAAAGCTGTCTGTCCTGGTTGGTTTGTAGTGTAAAGCTGTCTGTCCAGGTTGGTTTGTAGTGTAAAGCTGTCTGTCCTGGTTGGTTTTGTAGTGTAAAGCTGTCTGTCCTGGTTGGTTTGTAGTGTAAAGCTGTCTGTCCAGGTTGGTTGGTAGTGTAAAGCTGTCTGTCCAGGTTGGTTTGTAGTGTACAGCTGTCTGTCCTGGTTAGTTTGTAGTGTAAAGCTGTCTGTCCAGTTTGGTTTGTAGTGTAAAGCTGTCTGTCCTGGTTGGTTTGTAGTGTAAAGATGTCTGTCCAGGTTGGTTTGTAGTGTAAAGCTGTCTGTCCTGGTTGGTTTGTAGTGTAAAGCTGTCTGTCCTGGTTGGTTTGTAGTGTAAAGCTGTCTGTCCAGGTTGGTTTATAGTGTAAAGCTGTCTGTTCTGGTTGGTTTGTAGTGTAAAGCTGTCTGTCCAGGTTGGTTTGTAGAGTAAAGCTGTCTGTCCAGGTTGGTTTGTAATGTAAAGCTGTCTGTCCAGGTTGGTTTGTAGTGTAAAGCTGTCTGTCCAGGTTGGTTTGTAGTGTAAAGCTGTCTGTCCTGGTTGGTTTGTAGTGTAAAGCTGTCTGTCCTGGTTGGTTTGTAGTGTAAAGCTGTCTGTCCAGGTTGGTTTGTAGTGTAAAGCTGTCTGTCCAGGTTGGTTTGTAGTGTAAAGCTGTCTGTCCAGGTTGGTTTGTAGTGTAAAGCCGTCTGTCCAGGTTGGTTTGTAGTGTAAAGCTGTCTGTCCTGGTTGGTTTGTAGTGTAAAGCTGCCTGTCCAGGTTGGTTTGTAGTGTAAAGCTTTCTGTCCTGGTTGGTTTGTAGTGTAAAGCTGTCTGTCCAGGTTGGTTTGTAGTGTAAAGCTGTCTGTCCTGGTTGGTTTGTAGTGTAAAGCTGTCTGTCCTGGTTGGTTTGTAGTGTAAAGCTGTCTGTCCAGGTTGGTTGGTAGTGTAAAGCTGTCTGTCCAGGTTGGTTTGTAGTGTACAGCTGTCTGTCCTGGTTAGTTTGTAGTGTAAAGCTGTCTGTCCAGTTTGGTTTGTAGTGTGCATCTGTCTGTCCTGGTTGGTTTGTAGTGTAAAGCTGTCTGTCCTGGTTGGTTTGTAGTGTAAAGCTGTCTGTCCTGGTTGGTTTGTAGTGTAAAGCTGTCTGTCCAGGTTGGTTTGTAGTGTAAAGCTGTCTGTCCAGGTTGGTTTGTAGTGTAAAGCTGTCTGTCCTGGTTGGTTTGTAGTGTAAAGCTGTCTGTCCAGGTTGGTTTGTAGTGTAAACCTGTCTGTCCTGGTTGGTTTGTAGTGTAAAGCTGTCTGTCCTGGTTGGTTTGTAGTGTAAAGCTGTCTGTCCAGGTTGGTTTGTAGTGTAAAGCTGTCTGTCCAGGTTGGTTTGTAGTGTAAAGCTGTCTGTCCAGGTTGGTTTGTAGTGTAAAGCTGTCTGTCCTGGTTGGTTTGTAGTGTAAAGCTGTCTGTCCAGGTTGGTTTGTAGTGTAAAGCTGTCTGTTCTGGTTGGTTTGTAGTGTAAAGCTGTCTGTCCAGGTTGGTTTGTAGAGTAAAGCTGTCTGTCCAGGTTGGTTTGTAGTGTAAAGCTGTCTGTCCTGGTTGGTTTGTAGTGTAAAGCTGTCTGTCCTGGTTGGTTTGTAGTGTAAAGCTGTCTGTCCAGGTTGGTTTGTAGTGTAAAGCTGTCTGTCCAGGTTGGTTTGTAGTGTAAAGCTGTCTGTCCTGGTTGGATGGTAGTGTAAAGCTGTCTGTCCTGGTTGGTTTGTAGTGTAAAGCTGTCTGTCCAGGTTGGTTTGTAGTGTAAAGCTGTCTGTCCAGGTTGGTTTGTAGTGTAAAGCTGTCTGTCCTGGTTGGTTTGTAGTGTAAAGCTGTCTGTCCTGGTTGGTTTGTAGTGTAAAGCTGTCTGTCCAGGTTGGTTTGTAGTGTAAAGCTGTCTGTCCAGGTTGGTTTGTAGTGTAAAGCTGTCTGTCCAGGTTGGTTTGTAGTGTAAAGCCGTCTGTCCAGGTTGGTTTGTAGTGTAAAGCTGTCTGTCCTGGTTGGTTTGTAGTGTAAAGCTGTCTGTCCAGGTTGGTTTGTAGTGTAAAGCTGTCTGTCCTGGTTGGTTTGTAGTGTAAAGCTGTCTGTCCAGGTTGGTTTGTAGTGTAAAGCTGTCTGTCCTGGTTGGTTTTGTAGTGTAAAGCTGTCTGTCCTGGTTGGTTTGTAGTGTAAAGCTGTCTGTCCAGGTTGGTTGGTAGTGTAAAGCTGTCTGTTCTGGTTGGTTTGTAGTGTAAAGCTGTCTGTCCAGGTTGGTTTGTAGAGTAAAGCTGTCTGTCCAGGTTGGTTTGTAATGTAAAGCTGTCTGTCCTGGTTGGTTTGTAGTGTAAAGCTGTCTGTCCAGGTTGGTTTGTAGTGTAAAGCTGTCTGTCTTGGTTGGTTTGTAGTGTAAAGCTGTCTGTCCTGGTTGGTTTGTAGTGTAAAGCTGTCTGTCCAGGTTGGTTTGTAGTGTAAAGCTGTCTGTCCAGGTTGGTTTGTAGTGTAAAGCTGTCTGTCCAGGTTGGTTTGTAGTGTAAAGCCGTCTGTCCAGGTTGGTTTGTAGTGTAAAGCTGTCTGTCCAGGTTGGTTTGTAGTGTAAAGCTGTCTGTCTTGGTTGGTTTGTAGTGTAAAGCTGTCTGTCCTGGTTGGTTTGTAGTGTAAAGCTGTCTGTCCAGGTTGGTTTGTAGTGTAAAGCTGTCTGTCCAGGTTGGTTTGTAGTGTAAAGCTGTCTGTCCAGGTTGGTTTGTAGTGTAAAGCCGTCTGTCCAGGTTGGTTTGTAGTGTAAAGCTGTCTGTCCTGGTTGGTTTGTAGTGTAAAGCTGTCTGTCCAGGTTGGTTTGTAGTGTAAAGCTGTCTGTCCTGGTTGGTTTGTAGTGTAAAGCTGTCTGTCCAGGTTGGTTTGTAGTGTAAACCTGTCTGTCCTGGTTGGTTTGTAGTGTAAAGCTGTCTGTCCAGGTTGGTTTGTAGAGTAAAGCTGTCTGTCCAGGTTGGTTTGTAGTGTAAAGCTGTCTGTCCAGGTTGGTTTGTAGTGTAAAGCTGTCTGTCCTGGTTGGTTTGTAGTGTAAAGCTGTCTGTCTAGGTTGGTTTGTAGTGTAAAGCTGTCTGTCCTGGTTGGTTTGTAGTGTAAAGCTGTCTGTCTAGGTTGGTTTGTAGTGTAAAGCTGTCTGTCCTGGTTGGTTTGTAGTGTAAAGCTGTCTGTCCAGGTTGGTTTGTAGTGTAAAGCTGTCTGTCCTGGTTGGTTTGTAGTGTAAAGATGTCTGTCCTGGTTGGTTTGTAGTGTAAAGCTGTCTGTCCAGGTTGGTTTGTAGTGTAAAGCTGTCTGTCCAGGTTGGTTTGTAGTGTAAAGCTGTCTGTCCAGGTTGGTTTGTAGTGTAAAGCTGTCTGTCCAGGTTGGTTTGTAGTGTAAAGCTGTCTGTCCAGGTTGGTTTGTAGTGTAAAGCTGTCTGTCCAGGTTGGTTTGTAGTGTAAAGCTGTCTGTCCTGGTTGGTTTGTAGTGTAAAGCTGTCTGTCCAGGTTGGTTTGTAGTGTAAAGCTGTCTGTCCTGGTTGGTTTGTAGTGTAAAGCTGTCTGTCCAGGTTGGTTTGTAGTGTAAAGCTGTCTGTCCTGGTTGGTTTGTAGTGTCAAAATGTCTGTCCTGGTTGGTTTGTAGTGTAAAGCTGTCTGTCCAGGTTGGTTTGTAGTGTAAAGCTGTCTGTCCTGGTTGGTTTGTAGTGTAAAGATGTCTGTCCTGGTTGGTCTGTAGTGTAAAGCTGTCTGTCCAGGTTGGTTTGTAGTGTAAAGCTGTCTGTCCAGGTTGGTTTGTAGTGTAAAGCTGTCTGTCCAGGTTGGTTTGTAGTGTAAAGCTGTCTGTCCTGGTTGGTTTGTAGTGTAAAGCTGTCTGTCCAGGTTGGTTTGTAGTGTTAAGATGTCTGTCCAGGTTGGTTTGTAGTGTAAAGCTGTCTGTCCTGGTTGGTTTGTAGTGTAAAGCTGTCTGTCCTGGTTGGTTTGTAGTGTAAAGCTGTCTGTCCTGGTTGGTTTGTAGTGTAAAGCTGTCTGTCCTGGTTGGTTTGTAGTGTAAAGCTGTCTGTCCTGGTTGGTTTGTAGTGTAAAGCTGTCTGTCCTGGTTGGTTTGTAGTGTAAAGCTGTCTGTCCAGGTTGGTTTTGTAGTGTAAAGCTGTCTGTCCAGGTTGGTTTGTAGTGTAAAGCTGTCTGTCCAGGTTGGTTTGTAGTGTAAAGCTGTCTGTCCAGGTTGGTTTGTAGTGTAAAGCTGTCTGTCCTGGTTGGTTTGTAGTGTAAAGCTGTCTGTCCAGGTTGGTTTGTAGTGTAAAGCTGTCTGTCCTGGTTGGTTTGTTGTGTAAAGCTGTCTGTCCAGGTTGGTTTGTAGTGTAAATCTGTCTGTCCTGGTTGGTTTGTAGTGTAAAGCTGTCTGTCCAGGTTGGTTTGTAGTGTAAAGATGTCTGTCCTGGTTGGTTTGTAGTGTAAAGCTGTCTGTCCAGGTTGGTTTGTAGTGTAAAGCTGTCTGTCCAGGTTGGTTTGTAGTGTAAAGATGTCTGTCCAGGTTGGTTTATAGTGTAAAGATGTCTGTCCAGGTTGGTTTGTAGTGTAAAGCTGTCTGTCCTGGTTGGTTTGTAGTGTAAAGCTGTCTGTCCAGGTTGGTTCGTAGTGTAAAGCTGTCTGTCCTGGTTGGTTTGTAGTGTAAAGCTGTCTGTCCTGGTTGGTTTGTAGTGTAAAGCTGTCTGTCCAGGTTGGTTTGTAGTGTAAAGCTGTCTGTCCAGGTTGGTTTGTAGTGTAAAGATGTCTGTCCAGTTTGGTTTGTAGTGTACATCTGTCTGTCCAGGTTGGTTTGTAGTGTAAAGCTGTCTGTCCAGGTTGGTTTGTAGTGTAAAGCTGTCTGTCCTGGTTGGTTTGTAGTGTAAAGCTGTCTGTCCAGGTTGGTTTGTAGTGTAAAGCTGTCTGTCCTGGTTGGTTTGTAGTGTAAAGCTGTCTGTCCTGGTTGGTTTGTAGTGTAAAGCTGTCTGTCGTGGTTGGTTTGTAGTGTAAAGCTGTCTGTCCTGGTTGGTTTGTAGTGTAAAGCTGTCTGTCCTGGTTGGTTTGTAGTGTAAAGCTGTCTGTCCTGGTTGGTTTGTAGTGTAAAGCTGTCTGTCCAGGTTGGTTTGTAGTGTAAAGCTGTCTGTCCTGGTTAGTTTGTAGTGTAAAGCTGTCTGTCCAGGTTGGTTTGTAGTGTAAAGCTGTCTGTCCAGGTTGGTTTGTAGTGTAAAGCTGTCTGTCCAGGTTGGTTTGTAGTGTAAAGCTGTCTGTCCTGGTTAGTTTGTAGTGTAAAGCTGTCTGTCCAGGTTGGTTTGTAGTGTAAAGCTGTCTGTCCAGGTTGGTTTGTAGTGTAAAGCTGTCTGTCCAGGTTGGTTTGTAGTGTAAACCTGTCTGTCCAGGTTGGTTTGTAGTGTACAGCTGTCTGTCCAGTTTGGTTTGTAGTGTACATCTGTCTGTCCTGGTTGGTTTGTAGTGTAAAGCTGTCTGTCCAGGTTGGTTTGTAGTGTAAAGCTGTCTGTCCTGGTTAGTTTGTAGTGTAAAGCTGTCTGTCCAGGTTGGTTTGTAGTGTAAAGCTGTCTGTCCTGGTTAGTTTTGTAGTGTAAAGCTGTCTGTCCAGGTTGGTTTGTAGTGTAAAGCTGTCTGTCCAGGTTTGGTTTGTACACAACCCAGTACTGCTGTCCCCTGTCAAAGCTAATTTAGGTAAACAATGACGTCTGTCTGGCAGAGCAGAGTGACAGGCACATGACCGAGGTACTTAGAAGCAGCCCTTCTCAGCCGCTCTCCCTCTCTGTCTCCCAATGATATTGCTCCATACTGATATTCTCTCTCTCTCTCTCAATACTGGTATACTGTATGCATACTGTGTGCATATTCTGTCTATCTCTCTCATAACCTACTCCAGCGGACAGAGCAACCCTTTGGTCATCAAAGAGTATGGGAGCCTCTTTTTAAAAGCTGTGTGTCTCTCTCTCTTCTCCTCTTGAAGACTGCAGAACAGTACCAAAACCTCTTTAAAGTGAGCGGTAAAAGACATGAAATATGCGTCCACGTCATCTGCTCGGGCGAGTGGACTGAATCCGTATGAATGGCTAATGTGTTGCAGTGACGGCAAGCGGCGCCAGATTGATCACTCATGATGATATCTGCTCCATTGGCCATTAACACCCAGGAGGACCACAGCCCCATCACACACCAGGATTCAATTGAGAGTGAAGAAGAAATGTGTCTGAGAGAAAGAGAGTGTGTGTTTCCAGGATCCACTTACAGTACAGCAACGATACATGGTCAGAAGAAGGGTATAGGGAGAGAAGAGAGAGAGAGAGACAGAGAGAGAGAGAGACAGAGAGAGAGAGACAGACAGAGAGAGAGATGCAGAGAGAGATGCAGAGAGAGAGAGAGATGCAGAGAGAGAGACAGAGAGAGAGACAGAGAGAGAGAGATAGAGACAGAGAGAGATGCAGAGAGAGAGAGAGAGACAGAGAGAGAGAGAGAGAGAGAGAGAGAGAGAGATAGAGACAGAGAGAGACAGAGACAGAGAGAGACAGAGACAGAGAGAGAGAGATGCAGAGAGAGAGAGAGAGACAGAGAGAGAGAGAGAGAGACAGAGAGAGATAGAGACAGAGAGAGAGACAGAGAGAGAGAGATGCAGAGAGAGAGAGAGACAGATAGAGATAGAGAGACAGAGAGAGAGAGAGACAGAGAGAGAGAGATGCAGAGAGAGAGAGAGAGACAGAGAGAGATAGATAGAGAGACAGAGAGAGAGAGAGACAGAGAGAGAGAGATGCAGAGAGAGAGAGAGACAGAGAGAGAGAGATGTAGAGAGAGTACACAAACAACAAGTGTGCGGTTAAAATTGGCAAAAAACACACACATTTCTTCACACAGGGTCGTGGGGTGAGACAGGGATGCAGCTTAAGCCCCACCCTCTTCAACATATATATCAACGAATTGGCGCGGGCACTAGAACAGTCTGCAGCACCCGGTCTCACCCTACTAGAATCCGAAGTCAAATGTCTACTGTTTGCTGATGATCTGGTGCTTCTGTCACCAACCAAGGAGGGCCTACAGCAGCACCTAGATCTTCTGCACAGATTCTGTCAGACCTGGGCCCTGACAGTAAATCTCAGTAAGACCAAAATAATGGTGTTCCAAAAAAGGTCCAGTCACCAGGACCACAAATTCCATCTAGACACCGTTGCCCTAGAGCACACAAAAAACTATACATACCTCGGCCTAAACATCAGCACCACAGGTAACTTCCACAAAGCTGTGAACGATCTGAGAGACAAGGCAAGAAGGGCCTTCTATGCCATCAAAAGGAACATAAATTTCAACATACCAATTAGGATCTGGCTAAAAATACTTGAATCAGTCATAGAGCCCATTGCCCTTTATGGTTGTGAGGTCTGGGGTCCGCTCACCAACCAAGATTTCACAAAATGGGACAAACACCAAATTGAGACTCTGCATGCAGAATTCTGCAAAAATATCCTCCGTGTACAACGTAGAACACCAAATAATGCATGCAGAGCAGAATTAGGCCGATACCCACTAATTATCAAAATCCAGAAAAGAGCCGTTAAATTCTACAACCACCTAAAAGGAAGCGATTCCCAAACCTTCCATAACAAAGCCATCACCTACAGAGAGATGAACCTGGAGAAGAGTCCCCTAAGCAAGCTGGTCCTAGGGCTCTGTTCACAAACACAAACACACCCCACAGAGCCCCAGGACAACAGCACAATTAGACCCAACCAAATCATGAGAAAACAAAAAGATAATTACTTGACACATTGGAAAGAATTAACAAAAAAACAGAGCAAACTAGAATGCTATTTGGCCCTAAACAGAGAGTACACAGTGGCAGAATACCTGACCACTGTGACTGACCCAAACTTAAGGAAAGCTTTGACTATGTACAGACTCAGTGAGCATAGCCTTGCTATTGAGAAAGGCCGCCGTAGGCAGACATGGCTCTCAAGAGAAGACAGGCTATGTGCACACTGCCCACAAAATGAGGTGGAAACTGAGCTGCACTTCCTAACCTCCTGCCCAATGTATGACCATATTAGAGAGACATATTTCCCTCAGATTACACAGATCCACAAAGAATTCGAAAACAAATCCAATTTTGATAAACTCCCATATCTACTGGGTGAAATTCCACAGTGTGCCATCACAGCAGCAAGATTTGTGACCTGTTGCCACAAGAAAAGGGCAACCAGTGAAGAACAAACACCACTGTAAATACAACCCATATTTATGTTTATTTATTTTAACTTGTGTGCTTTAACCATTTGTACATTGTTACAACACTGCATATATATAATATGACATTTGTAATGTCTTTATTGTTTTGAAACTTCTGTATGTGTAATGTTTACTGTTCATTTTTATTGTTTATTTGACTTTTGTATATTACCTACCTCACTTGCTTTGGCAATGTTAACACATGTTTCCCATGCCAATAAAGCCCCTTGAATTGAATTGAATTGAATTGAGATGCAGAGAGAGAGAGATGCAGAGAGAGAGAGAGAGATGTAAAGAGAGAGAGAGATGCAGAGAGAGAGAGATGCAGAGAGAGCACGTTAAAGGTCCAGGTGTCTTGTATGTTTGTAACCAGGTCTCTCATCAGGGATACAGTGTCCTGCATTTATCACAGTGACTAAACACACAAAGACACAGTATGTCAGAACAGATCAAAGCCTCATTAACACAGATGGTTGTTGAATAGATGAACGTGATATTATTAGATTTAGCCTGGTTTCTGGATGTTTTGACCAAACCAATGGATGGTCATAGTTCTGAGTTGGATCATCTCCCGCCCTGGATGCCCCGGCTCACAGCTGATCCACGGAGTGAATGAGACAAATGTAAACCCAAGAGCAAGTTAGGAGGTGTTTCTCTTCAAACGACAAACGCTGCAGGGCTGTTGACGAGAGAGCAGAATTTAATAACCTGGCTTTGACACCTGACACACACACACACACACACACACACACACACACACACACACACACACACACACACACACACACACACACACACACACACACACACACACACACACACACACACACACACACACACACACACACACACACACACACACACACACACACACACACATTCTCACATACTCACACTTATTTACGCACACAGACATACGCAAGTGCACGCAAGCACATACACACCTGCCTCATGTGAGGGATTGATTGCTATTACATACAGTCCATTAAACCTGTCAATCATCCAATAGTGCAGCTGTCTGTTTTTTGTGTGACCCGTCTGCATTCCTACAGAGATTAACTGTGGACCTCTCAGACAAAATGTTTTAAAACAAAAACTGAGACAAAAGTTCTAAAATATGTTGTATTGTCACATACACCAGGTAGGTGCAGTGAAATGTGTTGTTTTACAGGGTCAGCCATAGTAGTACAGTGCCCCTGGAGCAAATTAGGGTTAAGTGCCTTGCTCAAGGGCACATCAACAGATTTTTGACCTTGTCGGCTCAGGTATTCGAACCAGCGACCTTTCTGTTACTGGCCCAACTCTCTAACTGCTAGGCTACCTGCCGCCCACTCATGCCTAGGGCCAGGGGCCTAAAGTTTTCCTGATGCTATGACCTGATGGGGAAAACCTCTGGGCCTTAGTCATGCCACATACAGCAGTTGTAAGTGATCAATTTTTTTTTTAGGGATGTACTAAACTAAAAGGTCAAAGGTCATAGCTAGCACCATGTTACAACCTCTGAGAGAGAGGGGAGCTCTTGAATTAATGAATTAATGAGGGGGAGGCTCATATTAACCATCTCCATGCTCATAACAAAGCTCAAACCACTGCTGTCATACATGATGGGACTGCAATGAATGATGGGAATGTCTGTGCTTGTTTTGCCGGTGTCTGTCTGGCTAATAGAGAAACACAACAGAATACAGGAGTTTCTCAACTGTCAGGGATAGAAAGAGCGATTAGAGACATGAACAGACATGTACACACATTCACAAATACATACAGCACACACACGTATGGGACACATTCAGACACACACACACTCACAAACAAGAAATCCAGGAAACCACTAGAGTCCTATTGTCCCACACCCACTAGTCAGTGCTTCGATCACACACTGTCAGAACTTGTTAGCTCAGAGGACGTACACTGGAAAACTCAGAGTGACAGGTGACTCTCTCCTCCACACACACACCTCTTTCCACACTCATACAGGACATACACAAATGCACGCGTGCGCACACACACCACACCACACCACACACACACACACCACACCACACCACACCACACCACACCACACCACACCACACCACACACACACACACCACACCACACCACACCATACACACACCACACCACACCACACACACACACCACACCACACACACACACGATACCACACCACACCACACCACACCACACACACACCACACCACATCACACACCACACACCACACCACACCACACACCACACACACCACACCACACACACACACACACACAAACCACACCACACACACACCACACCACACACCACACCACACACACACACACCACACCACATTACACCACACCACACCACACCACACCACATTACACACACCACACCACACACACACCACATTACACCACACCACACACACACACACACACACACACACACACACACACACACACACACACACACACACACACACACACACACACACACACACACACACACACACACACACACACACACACACACACACACACCACATCACACCACACACACACCACACCACACACACACCACACCACACCACCTGGAGGAGTTTTCAACACCAGATTGGAGGTGCAGACAACTTCCCCAGAGAACTGTAGCGTGGCAGTGCCCAAAGACCGGCCATGTGTGTCATCATGGAAACCAGGCCTCGTCGGTAGTAGTTCAAGAGGTATGAGGAGAGAGTTGGAGCTCGGTGACAAAACTCCTTAAATAACCACGAGGGTAGGATGGTACTACTGTAGGCCAAGGACAAAGACAAAAAACAGACAGACAATATACCCACACACACACAGACACACACACACACACACACATATCACTCACATGCACTAACTAGATTAGACACTGAACTTTAAAAGACTTCTATGTTTGCGCTAGAATGAACTGTGTCTGAAAAAGAAGAAGAGGGGATCCTGCTTTTCCAGATTAGTAAAGGCTGTGAAGTGTTGTCTTTGTGGTGATGTCAGAGTTGACATGAGTCCTGTTTACTCTTCTCTGCTCTCTCCATGGTCTCTGTTTACACACACAGGCCTCATACAGGGCGAGGGGACCCCTATTCAACCCATCCCAAAGACCACTCTGATGGGATAGCCTCTTCCAGGGGAGAGAGGGGGCATAGTGTCTGCCAAGGTTGTGTGGAAGTCCTTGTGTAGATAATAGCAGTCGGCAGGGGAACAAAGTAACATTGGCACCATGCCAGACTGCTGTCACTCAGTCAGATCCTCTACTCTCCCCTGCACCCGTCGTCTCTCTTTTCTCTTACAACAGTTTCTTCTCCTCTTCACTCTACTCCCTCTCTCTCTCTTCTTTCCTGTGCTGACCCTCTGCTCTCTCTCACCCTCTATCCACAAATCTTATTTCCTACTTTCATGTCTTCTATCCACTCTTCCACTTCTAACCTCTGAACCCAGAATGGACCAGAATGGACCAGAATGGACTTGAATGGACCAGAATGGACATGAATGGACCAGAATGGACTTGAGTGGACTAGAATGGACATGAATGGACCAGAATGGACTTGAGTGGACCAGAATGGACTTGAATGGACCAGAATGGACTTGAATGGACCAGAATGGACTTGAATGGACCAGAATGGACTTGAGTGGTGCAGAATGGACTTGAGTGGACCAGAATGGACTTGAATGGACCAGAATGGACTTGAGTGGACCAGAATGGACCAGAGTGGACCAGAATGGACCAGAATGGACTTGAATGGACCAGAATGGACTTGAATGGACCAGAATGGACTTGAGTGGTGCAGAATGGACTTGAATGGACCAGAATGGACCTGAGTGGACCAGAATGGACTTGAGTGGACCAGAATGGACTTGAATGGACCAGAATGGACTTGAGTGGACCAGAATGGACTTGAATGGACCAGAATGGACTTGAGTGGACCAGAATGGACTTGAATGGACCAGAATGGACTTGAGTGGTGCAGAATGGACCTGAGTGGACCAGAATGGACATGAATGGACCAGAATGGACATGAATGGACCAGAATGGACTTGAATGGACCAGAATGGACTTGAGTGGACCAGAATGGACCTGAGTGGACCAGAATGGACATGAATGGACCAGAATGGACTTGAATGGACCAGAATGGACTTGAGTGGACCAGAATGGACCAGAGTGGACCAAAATGGACCAGAATGGACTTGAGTGGACCAGAATAGACTTGCGTGGACCAGAATGGACTTGAATGGACTTGAGTGGACCAGAATGTACTTGAATGGACTTGTGTGGACCAGAATGGACTTGAGTGGACCAAAATGGACCAGAATGGACCAGAATGGACTTGAGTGGACCAGAATGGACTTGCGTGGACCAGAATGGACCAGAATGGACCAGAATGGACTTGAGTGGACCAGAATGGACCAGAATGGACCAGAATAGACTTGCGTGGACCAGAATGGACTTGAATGGACTTGAGTGGACCAGAATAGACTTGCGTGGACCAGAATGGACTTGAATGGACTTGAGTGGACCAGAATAGACTTGCGTGGACCAGAATGGACTTGAATGGACTTGAGTGGACCAGAATAGACTTGCGTGGACCAGAATGGACTTGAATGGACTTGAGTGGACCAGAATGGACCAGAATGGACTTGAGTGGACCAGAATGGACTTGAATGGACCAGAATGGACCAGAATGGACTTGAGTGGACCAGAATGGACTTGAATGGACCAGAATGGACTTGCTGTGACATTGTGTCTCCTCACAGTGGATATTGGCTCCAGTCATTATCTACGAGGGCGTCTCTGTCTCTCTATAAACTTCAGCTGCATTCTGGAGTGAAACACGACTAATGTGCAGTAAACGTGCTGGGGCACGAAACTCCAACAGGCATCGATTAAACCACAGTTGAAGATAAACATTAATTATAGCTCATTAGGGAAAAAATGTGTTTTAAACGGGTCAACAGTCTCCTACTTGTAGGGTCATCTGAGATGAAATAATCAAATAAAACTAGGGTCAGAATGTTCCACCACATTCTACTCTCTCGTCTGTTCTCTCCACCTCTCCCCTTCCCACAATCCCACAACAAACAACTATTAACGATTGTTCATCTCTAATATCTAGTTAGTAATCACCAGAATGATAATTAAACCGTTGTGCAGTGGCATGAAACAAAATGCCAGGAGGATAAACAACCACTTCCTCATCAGTTGTTCCCTTCAATCCCAATCATCCCTTTCAAACAACAAAAACAGATCACTTGGAAACAAGAACAGGAAGGAGATTAAAGGGGTGACGTTTGATGGAAGGGTTGCGTCTTGTGCCAGCGTGGCGTCATCAGCATGCTCAACGTTCCTCAAACATTCAAAGAATTCCACGAGGCTTTGAGGTTGAAACCTTTCGTTAGTATTGAAGGAACTTAAGTTCTGAGGTTAGGAAGGTGACAAGTATTGAATAGGAAGATGACAGGTACGGCATATTAAGGTGACAGGTATGGCATACGGATGACTGGAATGGATGGCACCAAGGAGAGTGTGTGCCAGTATGTTTCAGTCTATAATCGGATTACAACAAGGTCAACTGTTTTAAGAGAGAAGACTATGTACTGAATGTATCTGGTTTGTAACACACATTCAGTACCAGGTGTTACCATGAGGAAAGAGAGGCATTAGCAAGCAAAGAGCCTTACATTATAATAATAATAATAATACTAATTTATTCAACTTGTATAATGCTTTTCATTACAGAAAATAATCTCAAAGCGAATAAAAATCAAACCAAACCAACAACAAATAGAAATTGAGATGGTAGAGATGGAGATTGAATGTCTATTTATATATTTATTGATGTATATATTTCATCGGCCCTATAGTGACCATTATCCAACACCAACACATTTCACTATAATCTCATTCATTACTGTTCTACTTATCATAAAGTGAAAAGGTACTGAGCTGAACTTCAGACTGGATACAGAGGCAGAACTACAGTTTATCACACATTTCTCCAAGTTAAAAACGAAAGAGAAAACCAGCCCTAAAACGTCTGAGAGAAGCACCTCATTTCCTGTTCCACATTCCCTTCCAGCATCCTGGGCTGTTGAAACCCAGAGCTCACTTTGGGAGACAAACAGTCATCTCTGTAAATGCCAGCCAAGTTTAGATGGCGAGGCGCATTTGCTTGGGAGATGTCACCGTATCCCTGAGAGACTGGAGAGTAACACCACACGTGTCCTTTAGACTAGCACTCTCCCATCACCACCGCCTGGTATGACAGCTACCAGGAGGCACCACGTGTGTGTGTGTGTGTGTGTGTGTGTGTGTGTGTGTGTGTGTGTGTGTGTGTGTGTGTGTGTGTGTGTGTGTGTGTGTGTGTGTGTGTGTGTGTGTGTGTGTGTGTGTGCGTGCGTGCGTGCGTGCGTGAGTGCGTGCGTGCGTGCGTGCGTGCGTGCGTGCGTGCGTGCGTGCGTGCGTGCGTGCGTGCGTGCGTGCCTGTGTGTATGTGTAGAACCACTCATAGCCTTCAGCAAACAGTGAATAATGGACATTTCCAAGAAACGCTCTTTAAATCATTCTAAATGTGTGATGCTACTAAGCATCCAATTCCAGGAAAGAGACATGAAACACATTGACAGTCTTTTGTGACATACAGTAGGATGGCTGAGAACACCAAATCATTGATTTCACATTTGACGAGGGTATGTAGCCTAGGTTAAGTAACCAAAGATGGTGGATAAATGAAGATAGTTCATTCAGGCCATTAACCATTTAAAAAAAATGTTTATGGTCAGTTCTGTTCTGCTTAACAGGGTGGCTCTCCCATAGACACCAGTGCAATAGCAGCTGGGTCTGGTCTACTTAGTTCATTGACTTATGAACCAGAAAACACATAGAGTGGGATGTCTAGATTCCTCTTCCGTCTCTGAAGTAACTATACAAATACAAGTATAAAGTTGCATGAGTCACCACGACAACCATGGAATGTATTATGGGATGGATCAGTCCAATCAAAGGAGAACGTCACTGCTTCACAGTACTTTGAAGTTTGTGTACACTGAGTGTACTAAACTTTAGGAACACCTTTGGGCCTCAGAACAGCCTCAGTTCGTTGGGGCGTGCTCTACAAGGTGTGGAAAGCGTTCCACAGGGATGCTGGACCATTGTTACGAACCCCCTTTTCCCAGCAGTCTAGGGGGGCGGGGGGGCGAGACCAGTTACATATCTCATGCAAATCACAACAGTGAAAAGGAACAGTGAGAACTAAAAGAAATCCACAGACAATCTAAACCTACCGTCAAACACTTTAGGTTTATTAAACACACGGTAATGGGGTGTGGGACAAAGGGGCTGAGCTGGACCCAAGCTGGACCCAGTTCTAACTAGGGTATTTAGACAAAGTTTTCCTATGGGTAATGTATGCCCAAGGGCGACTTGGCTGGTTATCCTCTTTCCCACCAACAAACCAACAATAATACACCACAGCAGTTCATACTCACATGATAACAGACAATGTGAGATGTATCCGCACAAACACACTAAACTGTGGGGTATGAAAGAATATGTGGTTTTCAGCAAATCCAAAGAAAGAAAAAAAGAAAAAGAGAGAGAGAGAAAGAAAGAAAGAAAAAAAGAGAGAGAGAAAGAGAGAGAGAGAGAGAGAAAGAGAAAGAGAAAGAGAGAGAGAGAGAGAGAGAGAGAGAGAGAGAGAGAGAGAGAGAGAGAGAGAGAGAGAGAGAGAGAGAGAGAGAGAGAGAGAGAGAGAGAGAGAGAGAGAGAGAGAGAGAGAGAGAGAGAGAGAGAGAGAGAGAGAGAGAGAGAAAGAGAGTCTGGGAAAACAACTGACTGGGTTTTTAAACCAAGGGAAAGGGGATGTGATTGGTTAAGGGAAACAGGAGGAGGTGTGTCTTCAGATTGATGCGACTGATGACTGATGACTGCTACCTGTTACTAGGACAGAGGAGAAATACAAATACCCCCAGGATACCTGTATCCGTAACACTCCCATCCTTAAAAAAAAAAGCAAACCAATAAGGATTGCGACCAAAGTATTTACAACGAATACTAACAAGTTCAACAAGTAAAAGCAACCTAACGAGACATACAAAAATCATAAATGTTTAAACACGAGACAAAGCATCTGCCAATACATTTTCAGAACCCTTTTTGTGGCGGATCTCCAAATGATAATTCTGCACAATAAGCGCCCAACGCATCAGGCGCTGGTTCTGGTTGTACATCCGGTGGAGAAACACTAAGGGGTTATGGTCAGTATCACTGGTAGGGCACTGGAACCAATACATACTTCAAAGTATTGCAGAGCTAACAACAAAGCTAGAGCTTCTTGTTCGATGGTTGCATAGTTAGCCTGACATTTGTTAAACTTTCGAGAAAAATAACAAACAGGATGATCCACTCCACTCTTGTCCTGCTGCAGTAGAAAAGCACCAGCACCTCTGGCACTAACATCTACCTCAAGTTTAAACGGTCGTTCAAAATCCGGAGCAGCAAGTACAGGGGTATTACATAAGAGTGCTTTAGCAGTATCAAAAGCTACCTGACAATCAGGGGACCACTCAAATGATCTAGCCGGACTGAGCAAATCGGTCAATGGAGCAACTACCGCAGAGACATTTCTACAGAAACTATGGTAGTAGCCAACCATCCCTAAAAAGCGGCGTAGCTCTCGTCTGGCGGTAGGTGCGGGGAATGCAGTTATAGCCAAGACCTTGGCATCAACAGGGCGCACCTGTCCATGGCCGACCTCTTTGGCGAGATAGGTAACAGTGGCCTTCCCAAACTCGCACTTTGTCAAGTTCAGGGTTGACTCCAATGCTTCCCAAAGTTGTATCAAGTTGGCTGGATTTCCTTTTGGTGGTGGATCATTCTTGATACACACAGGAAACTGTTGCGCGTGGAAACCCCGGAAGAGTTCTTGACACAATCAAACCGGTGCGCCTGGCACCTACTACCATACGCCGTTTAAAGGCACTTAAATCTTTTGTCTCGCCCATTCACCCTCTGAATGGCACACATACACATCCACGTCTCAATTGTCTCAAGGCTTAAAAATCCTTCTTTAACCTGTCTCCTCCCCTTCAACTACACTGATTGAAGTGGATTTAACAAGTGACATTAATAAGGGATCATAGTTTCCACCTGGATTCACCTGGTCAGTCTGTCATGGAAAGAGCAGGTATTGTTAATATGTTGTACACTCAGTGTTATCCTCTGCAGCACTATATGTGAATACAGCAGCATGTACGTGTCAGAGAGTGAATAAGGTAAAAAAAAAAAAACGCCAGACTCATGAAATATACCACGCAGATGATCTTCACACACACACACACACACACACACACACACACACACACACACACACACACACACACACACACACACACACACACACACACACACACACACACACACACACACACACACACACACACACACACACACAGCTTATATGTACGGTGCAGTACCTGAAAATCATAGTGTATCTTAATAGTGTCTGATTGAAACCATTGAAGCCTTATGTTTACATAGCTAGGATACTGTTCATGTGTAGAGGATAATGTCCACCCGTAGAGGATAATGTCCATGTGTAGAGGATCATGTCTGTCTGTATATGATGATGTCCATGTGTAGAGGATCATGTCCGCCTGTATATGATCATGTCCATGTGTAGAGGATAATGTCCGTATGTATATGATAATGGCCATGTGTAGAGGATAATGTCCATCTGTAGAGGATAAGGTCTACCCGTAGAGGATAATGTCCATATGTAGAGGATCATGTCCACCCGTAGAGGATAATGTCCATATGTAGAGGATCATGTAGAGGATAATGTCCGCCTGTAGAGGATGTCCACCCGTAGAGGATAATGCCCATGCGTAGATGATAATGCCTGTCTGTATATGATAATGTCCATGTGTATAGGATAATGTCCGCCTGTATATGATAATGTCCATCTGTATATGATCATGTCCGTCTGTATATGATCATGTCCACCTGTAGAGGATTTTATTATATTTTATTTATGTCACCTTTATTTAACCAGGTAGGCTAGTTGAGAACAAGTTCTCATTTACAACTGCGACCTGGCCAAGATAAAGCAAAGCAGTGTGACACATACAACAACACAGAGTTACACATGGAACAACATGGAATCAACAATAAACAAGCCAATGACACAGTAGAAAAAAAGAAAGTATATATACAATGTGTGCAAAAGGCATGAGGAGGTAGGCAATAAATAGGCCATAGTAGCGAAGAATTACAATTTAGCAGATTAACACTGGAGTGATAAATGAGCAGATGATGATGTGCAAGTAGTGATACTGGTGTGCAAAAGAGCAGAAAAGTAAATAAAAACAGTATGGGGATGAGGTAGGTAGATTGGGTGGGCTATTTGCAGATGGACTATGTATAGCTGCAGAGATCGGTTAGCTGCTCAGATAGCTGATGTTTAAAGTTGGTAAGGCTTCAGCGATTTTTGCAATTCGTTCCAGTCACTGGCAGCAGAGAACTGGAAGGAAAGGCGGCCAAATGAGGTGTTGGCTTTGGGGATGATCAGTGAGATATACCTGCTGGAACGTGTGCTACAGGTGGATGTTGTTATCGTGACCAGTGAGCTGAGATAAGGCGGAGCTTTACCTAGGATACACTTATAGATGACCTGGAGCCAGTGGGTCTGGCGACGAATATGTAGCGAGGGCCAGCCGACTATAATGCCCACCTGTATATGATAACATCCACCTGCAGAGGATAATGTCCACCTGTTGATGATATTGTCCACCCGTAGAGGATAATGTCCACCCGTAGAAGATAATGTCCACTTGTAGATGATAATGTCCACCTGTAGAGGATAATGTCCACCCGTAGAGGATGATGTCCACCCGTAGAGGATGATGTCCACCCGTAGAGGATAATGTCCACCCGTAGAGGATAATGTCCACCTGTAGAGGATAATGTCCACCCGTAGAGGATGATGTCCACCCGTAGAGGATGATGTCCACCCGTAGAGGATAATGTCCACCCGTAGAGGATCATGTCCACCCGTAGAGGATCATGTCCACCCGTAGAGGATCATGTCCACCCGTAGAGGATCATGTCCACCCGTAGAGGATAGTTTCCACCCGTAGAGGATAATGTCCACTTGTAGATGATAATGTATATGTATCATGTCCACCCGTAGAGGATAATGTACATCTGTAGAGGATCATGTCCACCCGCATATGATCATGTTCACCGATAGAGGATAATGTCCACCGTAGAGGAGAATGTTCACTCGTATAGGATAATGTCTACCCGTAGAGGATAATGTCCATCCGCATAGGATAATGTCCACCCATAGAGGATAATGTCCACCCGTATATGATAATGCCCACCGGGAGAGTATAATGTCCACCTGTAGAGGATCATGTCCATCTGTAGAGGATAATGACCACGCGTAGAGGATACTGTTCATGTGTAAAGGATCATGTCCACACTTAGAGGATAATGGTCACCCGTAGAGGATAATGTCCATCTGTTGATGATAATGGCTGCCGGTAGAGGATAATGTCTGCTTGTAGAGGTTAATGTTCACATGTATATGGTAATGTCCACCTGTAGAGGATACTGTCCACCTGTAGATGATAATGACCACGTGTAGAGGATATTGTCCACTTGTAAAGGATAATAACCACGTGTAGAGGATAATGTCCACCTGTATAGGAGTTTCAGATTGGATGGGGTTTTTCTGCCTGAAATATGATGAGTGTGAAGAAACCTCTCAGGCCTTCCTTCGTTAATGAATTTCCCCATATTAGAGTGCATTGCAGGGAAGTTAGTATTTCTCTCTCTCTCACACTTTGTTTCATCCCTTCCCCTCTGTTGTCTTCCACTGTTTTTATGTCATATCATGTGGTGTGTACTATACTGGACAAGCCAATACTGGACAAGACAAAAGCTTTTAACATTGTCCAGGACTTCCAGCCAAAGGCATTAACTATATTCATCCACCAATGCACCTCTCAATCCATATAGTTGGGAGTGGATGTAAACCTCTTTGAGGATGGTGTCCACTCTGACCCTTTAATGTAAATTAAATCAATGGCCACCCGTTGGTGTTGTGTTAAATGTGGCAGAAGATACTTCAAGTCAGTTAGCTTGTTGTTAATTAAAGGGAGACCTTGAGGGGAAAATCCTGAGAGTCTGATGAGGGTATTTTCTGTCCTCCTTGAGGTGACCCTGTAAGCACCTTTCTAAACTCCTCTTTTACTTCAACAGCCTCTTCCATGGTCATTCAGTTGTTTGGACTCTCTGCCCTCGGAAGCAATTTTATCTGACACCCATTTTTAATAGAGCAGCAAAGCACTTTGCATCTACAGAATGGATAGAGCACCCTTTTTACAACAGCAGAAATGCCACCTGGGTCGGATCCCAAGCTCAACAAGCCCCTTTAATGATCAAGTCTCTGAACCCAGGCATGGGGTTGATTTTTGTCTTGTACCGTGGCTGATGTCTCCTCCACCCTCCCACTCCATCCTTTCAAGTCTACCCGTTTGACAAAGTGAAAACAGCAACAAAAACACAAACAAAAACCTCTCCTCCAAAAGAGCAGGCACGCACAGCCAACCAAGACATTCTAATTCATTTTAAAAGTAATTGCTTGAAATGATTAGTTGAGTTGGGCCACTCTCCCGTTACCTCTGAATTGGAAATATAATTGTGGTGGACAGTAATTGGCCAGGCCGAGACTGTTGGTTATTGTAGTCTGCTGTGGCCGACTGCATCATTACCCTGCCTTGGACACGGTTCAGCTTTTGAACTGCAGTGACCGAAGAGGAACACAAACACACACACACGCAATGCTCTGCTTCCCTGTGCCAGAACTCCATCACCACTCAGCCCCATGCCCCGCTCTAAGGATCTGTTTTCCATCTCCTCCTTCACTCCTGCCCCCTCTCCCTGCCCTCCTCTAACCCAGGGGCATTGTGGGCCACAGCAGACCACCTTTCTCTAATAGACGGAGGCACAACTCAAAGATTACGGAGGACAAATTAGAGAGATAGAGAAGGAGAGAGCGATAGAAAGAGGAGGAAAGAGAGAATAATAGAGAGAGAGAGTGAAGGAGAGAGAGAGAGGGTGAGAAGGAGAGAGAGAGCGAGAGAGAGAAAAGAGAGAGAGAGAAAGAGAGAGAGGGTGAGAAGGAGAGAGATAGAGGAGGAGAGAGAGGGTGAGAAGGAGAGAGAGGAGGAGGAGAGAGAGAGAGAGAGAGAGAGAGAGAGAGAGAGAGAGATGTGAGACTCAGTCCTCCTCAGGCCATTCCAGTCTCGTCAATCAAACACTATCCATCCCCTCTTCTACACTGTTAACATCCTTACCATCTAGTAGAACTACAGTGTAAACATCCTTACCATCTAGTAGAATACGCTGTAAACATCCTTACCATCTAGTAGAACTACGCTGTAAACATCCTTACCATCTAGTAGAACTACGCTGTAAACATTCTTACCATCTAGTAGAACTACGCTGTAAACATCCATACCATCTAGTAGAACTACGCTGTAAACATTCTTACCATCTAGTAGAACTACGCTGTAAACATCCTTACCATCTAGTAGAACTACGCTGTAAACATTCTTACCATCTAGTAGAACTACGCTGTAAACATTCTTACCATCTAGTAGAACTACGCTGTAAACATCCTTACCATCTAGTAGAATACGCTGTAAACATCCTTACCATCTAGTAGAACTACGCTGTAAACATCCTTACCATCTAGTAGAACTACGCTGTAAACATCCTTACCATCTAGTAGAACTACGCTGTAAACATCCTTACCATCTAGTAGAACTACGCTGTAAACATTCTTACCATCTAGTAGAATACGCTGTAAACATCCTTACCATCTAGTAGAATACGCTGTAAACATCCTTACCATCTAGTAGAACTACGCTGTAAACATCCTTACCATCTAGTAGAACTACGCTGTAAACATTCTTACCATCTAGTAGAACTACACTGTAAACATTCTTACCATCTAGTAGAACTACGCTGTAAACATCCTTACCATCTAGTAGAATACGCTGTAAACATCCTTACCATCTAGTAGAACTACGCTGTAAACATCCTTACCATCTAGTAGAACTACGCTGTAAACATTCTTACCATCTAGTAGAATACGCTGTAAACATCCTTACCATCTAGTAGAACTACGCTGTGAACATCCTTACCATCTAGTAGAATACGCTGTAAACATCCTTACCATCTAGTAGAATACGCTGTAAACATCCTTACCATCTAGTAGAATACGCTGTAAACATCCTTACCATCTAGTAGAATACGCTGTAAACATCCTTACCATCTAGTAGAATACGCTGTAAACATCATACCATCTAGTAGAATACACTGTAAACGTCCTTAACATCTAGTAGAATACGCTGTAAACATCCTTACCATCTAGTAGAATACGCTGTAAACATTCTTACCATCTAGTAGAACTACGCTGTAAACATCCATACCATCTAGTAGAATGTCACGCCCTGACCAGAGTTTGCTTTGTATGTTTTATGTTTTGGTTGATCAGGGTGTGATCTGTGTGGGCATTCTATGTTGTTTGTCTGGTTTGTCTATTTCTGTGTTTGGCCTGATATGGTTCTCAATCAGAGACAGGTGTTTTGCGTTGTCTCTGATTGGGAACCATATTTAGGTAGCCTGTTTTGTATTGTGGGTTGTGGGTTATTGTCTATGTCTATGTGTAGTGTTTGTGTCAGCACTAGTTTTCATTAGCTTCACGTTCGTCGTTTATTGTTTTGTATTAGTTTGTCAAGTGTTCTTCATTTTCGTCTTTGTTAAATAAATCAAGTATGTATTCATCAAACCACGCTGCGCTTTGGTCCGATCCTTACTCCTCCTCAGACGAGGAGGATTACGACGTTCGTGACATAGAACTACACTGTAAAACATCCTTACCATCTAGCAGAACTACACTGTACACATCTCTGCGTGTTTACTCTTCTCTCAAGCCAAGGTTGAGTAAAGCCTGTGAGTAAGAAAGCTTGCTTTTGTTCCCACTGTTTTGTAACGAAGGGACAAGAGAGCATAAGAGAGAGCAGAGAATACATGGCCAATCCTCCAAAACAGAGCAGAGAATACATCCTCCAAAACAGAGCAGAGAATACATGGGCAATCCTCCAAAACAGAGCAGAGAATACATGGGCAATCCTCCAAAACAGAGCAGAGAATACATGGGCAATCCTCCAAAACAGAGCAGAGAATACATGGGCAATCCTCCAAAACAGAGCAGAGAATACATCCTCCAAAACAGAGCAGAGAATACATGGCCAATCCTCCAAAACAGAGCAGAGAATACATCCTCCAAAACAGAGCAGAGAATACATGGCCAATCCTCCAAAACAGAGCAGAGAATACATGGCCAATCCTCCAAAACAGAGCAGAGAATACATGGCCAATCCTCCAAAACAGAGCAGAGAGAAGAAGAAACCCCCAAAATAAAAGTGGTGTCCCAGATGAGAGGGTTGGATTCTTTCCCTCTACTACAGAAAACACTTTATTAGCAAAGTGTGTGTGTATGTATGCGCATGAGATAGTGCGTGTGTGTGTGTTCTAGTCAGTGTATGTGTAACTGTTGGGTGAGTGGGGGTATATAGGTCAGGCATGTCAGACCAAGGCTGCCATCACCCACCCCCCTTCACCCCCCCCCATGCCCTGCAGATAGAGGTCCCATAGCTTTCCATTAGGACTCTCTATGAGAGTACAAGCCCCCCCCCCCCACCCCCACACACACAGTACGTCCCAACATTTGAAGAAGTACAAATAGTGTTGACTGCCTTTAGGGGGAAACACCAGCCGTGACAGGAACATGTACCATGCTGGATGGAAGACTATTACAGAGGAAAAGCTTCTGCATTAGATATTGCATTAGGGAAAGGATTAGCACCTATTGTCTCTCCATGTTATGTGTCCAGTTACTATAGACCAGGGATGGGCAACTCCAGTCCTCGAGTGCCGGAGTGATGTCACACAGCTGATTAAACTAATTACATTCTAAACTGAAGATCTTGATCAGTTGATTATTGGAGTCAGGTGTGTTAGAAGGGGCTGGGGCAAAAGTGTGACACCAGTCAGGCCCCTGAGGACCAGAGTTTCCCATAGCTGCTATATAGATGCTGTTTTCAGGCTCACTTTGTGGCTCACTTTGCCGACGTCCTATTGAAACAACAACAACAGAAAGAAGTAGTTTGCATCATGTAGTTATTAAAACGCATATAAATAGAATGAATCTATTCTATGTTAAAACTACACTACATGACCAACAGTAAGAGGACAGCTGCTACTCGAACATCTCCTTCCAAAATCATGGACATTAATATTGGAGTTGGTCCCCCCTGTGCTGCTATAACAGCCTCCACTCTTCTGGGAAGGCTTTCCACTAGATGTTGGAACATTGCTGCGGGGATTGCTTCCATTCAGTCACAAGAGCATTAGTGAGGTCTGGCACTGATGTTGGGCGGTTAGGCCTGGCTCGCAGTCGCCAATCCAATTCGTCACAAAAGTGTTCGATGGGGTTGAGGTCAGGGCTCTGTGCAGGCCAGTCAAGTTCTTCCACACCTATACCTGTATGGACCTCGCTTTGTCATTGTCATGCTGAAACAGGAAAGGGCCTTCCCCAAGCTGTTGCCACAAAGTTGGAAGCACAGAATCATCTATAATGTCACTGTATGCTGTAGCGTTAAGATCTCCCTTAACTGAAACTAAAGGGGCCCGAACAATGGAAAACAGCCCCAGACCACTATTCCTCCTCCACCAAACTTTACAGTTGGCACTATGCATTCGGACAGGTAGCGTTCTCCTGGCATCTGACAAACCCAGATTAGTCCGTCGGACTGCCAGAGGACGAAGCGTGATTCATCACTCCAGAGAACACGTTTCCACTGCTCCAGGGTCCAATCCGGCGAGCTTTACACCCCTCCAGCCGATGCTTGGCATTGCACATGGTGATCTTAGGCTTGTGTGCCGCTGCTCGGCCATGGAAATCCATTTCATGAAGCTCCCGACGAACAGTTATTGTGTGGATGTTGCTTCCAGAGGCAGTTTGGAACTCGATAGTGAGTGTTTCAACCGAGGACAGACGATTTTTGCGCGCTATGCGGTTCAGCACTCAGCGGTTCTGTGAGCTTATGTGGCCTACCACTTCACGGCTGAGCCGTTGTTGCTCCTAGACGTTTCCACTTCACAATAACAGCACTTACAGTTGACTGGGGCAGCTCTAGCAGGGCAGACATTTTACGAACTGACTTGTTGGAAAGGTGGCATCCTGTGACGGTGCCACAATGAAAGTCACTGAGCCAAATCCACTCATTTGAAGGGTGTCCACATACTTTTGTAAAAATTGTGTATTTGGAATGCTCTTCCTCGTGTTTCAGCATTTCAGCTTTTCATTACATTTCCCATTTTTAGCTGTGCTGGATTAAGATAGTGTTTGTGTTGTGCTGCTGCTTTGATCAGTGGGCTGTGAGTAGACAACCTTGTGTTGTCTGATCACAACAAACAGACATCCCAGCCATCCCCCTGAGCACACCAATACCATCTGTCTTGTATGGATCTCTGGGGCTGCCTGAGTGTGTGTGTGTGTTTGGGAAGTCTGTGTGTGTGTGTGAGCAACTTCAAACTGACAACAGAAGTGTAACTCCTCTGTTCTGATGTTTGCCCCTCGACACAGGCGGGAACACGCACACACACGCATGCGCACGCACACACAGAGCTGAAATCTGCTGTGTTCAAACAGGACTGTGAAGTCTTAATTAAGAAGCTCTAACGAAGGAGTGATTCAAAGAAGAACCTGAAAGGATTCGTTAATGAAAGGAGTGATTCCCTCATCAGCTAAAAGAGAGGAGGGGAAGGAGAAGAGAGGGATGAGAGAGAGGAGGGGTAACAGAGATGAGGGGAAGGAGAAGAGAGGGATGAGAGAGAGGAGGGGTAACAGAGATGAGGGGGAGGGATGGAGAGAAGGAAAGAGATAAAGAGCGAGAAAGGAGGAGTAAAGGAAGATGATATTATATCTTATCTTCCTGAGTGGAGCAGTTGTCCCCTGTGTTGCTATAGGAGTGATATGGCCAGGGTAAATAAGACTGTTTACACAAAGAGCAATGTCTGATAACTATTTGAAACAGATTGTACTATTGACCTCCCTCCTGGTTCTATTTGTTTGGGAGAGCGATATACTATGTCTCAGGGCTCTCCAACCCTGTTCCTGGAGAGCTACCCTCCTGTAGGTTTTAACTCCAACCCTGTTCCTGGAGAGCTACCCTCCTGTAGGTTGAACTGGCCTGTAGATTGAACTGGCCTGAATGCCAAGCGTCACGTCTGGAGAAAACCTTTTACCATTCCTACGGGGAAACATGGTGGTGGTACTGTAGCATCATGCTGTGGGGATGTTTTCAGTGGATTATATGAGGTACATCTCTGCCACGTCATCTCTTCAGTGATTATGTGAGGTACATCTCTTCAGTGGTTATGTGAGGTACATCTCTTCAGTGGTTATGTGAGGTACATCTCTGCCCCGCCATCTCTTCAGTGATTATGTGAGGTACATCTCTTCAGTGATTATGTGAGGTACATCTCTTCAGTGGTTATGTGAGGTACATCTCTGCCACGTCATCTCTTCAGTGATTATGTGAGGTACATCTCTTCAGTGATTATGTGAGGTACATCTCTTCAGTGATTATGTGAGGTACATCTCTTCAGTGATTATGTGAGGTACATCTCTTCAGTGATTATGTGAGGTACATCTCTTCAGTGATTATGTGAGGTACATCTCTTCAGTGATTATGTGAGGTACATCTCTGCCACGGCATCTCTTCAGTGATTATGTGAGGTACATCTCTTCAGTGATTATGTGAGGTACATCTCTTCAGTGGTTATGTGAGGTACATCTCTGCCACGTCATCTCTTCAGTGATTATGTGAGGTACATCTCTTCAGTGATTATGTGAGGTACATCTCTTCAGTGATTATGTGAGGTACATCTCTTCAGTGATTATGTGAGGTACATCTCTGCCACGTCATCTCTTCAGTGATTATGTGAGGTACATCTCTTCAGTGATTATGTGAGGTACATCTCTTCAGTGATTATGTGAGGTACATCTCTTCAGTGGTTATGTGAGGTACATCTCTGCCCCGCCATCTCTTCAGTGATTATGTGAGGTACATCTCTTCAGTGATTATGTGAGGTACATCTCTTCAGTGATTATGTGAGGTACATCTCTTCAGTGGTTATGTGAGGTACATCTCTGCCCCGCCATCTCTTCAGTGATTATGTGAGGTACATCTCTTCAGTGATTATGTGAGGTACATCTCTTCAGTGATTATGTGAGGTACATCTCTTCAGTGATTATGTGAGGTACATCTCTTCAGTGATTATGTGAGGTACATCTCTTCAGTGATTATGTGAGGTACATCTCTTCAGTGATTATGTGAGGTACATCTCTTCCCCGTCATCTCTTCAGTGATTATGTGAGGTACATCTCTTCAGTGATTATGTGAGGTACATCTCTTCAGTGATTATGTGAGGTACATCTCTTCAGTGATTATGTGAGGTACATCTCTTCAGTGGTTATGTGAGGTACATCTCTGCCCCGCCATCTCTTCAGTGATTATGTGAGGTACATCTCTTCAGTGATTATGTGAGGTACATCTCTTCAGTGATTATGTGAGGTACATCTCTTCAGTGATTATGTGAGGTACATCTCTGCCACGTCATCTCTTCAGTGATTATGTGAGGTACATCTCTTCAGTGATTATGTGAGGTACATCTCTTCAGTGGTTATGTGAGGTACATCTCTGCCACGTCATCTCTTCAGTGATTATGTGAGGTACATCTCTGCCACGTCATCTCTTCAGTGATTATGTGAGGTACATCTCTTCAGTGATTATGTGAGGTACATCTCTTCAGTGATTATGTGAGGTACATCTCTTCAGTGATTATGTGAGGTACATCTCTTCAG
Organism: Salvelinus alpinus; assembly: GCF_045679555.1. NCBI lineage: Eukaryota > Metazoa > Chordata > Actinopteri > Salmoniformes > Salmonidae > Salvelinus > Salvelinus alpinus. The sequence continues at coordinate 17,190,510 of NC_092090.1, forward strand.
TGATTATGTGAGGTACATCTCTTCAGTGGTTATGTGAGGTACATCTCTTCCCCGTCATCTCTTCAGTGATTATGTGAGGTACATCTCTTCAGTGATTATGTGAGGTACATCTCTGCCACGGCATCTCTTCAGTGATTATGTGAGGTACATCTCTTCAGTGATTATGTGAGGTACATCTCTTCAGTGATTATGTGAGGTACATCTCTTCAGTGGTTATGTGAGGTACATCTCTGCCCCGCCATCTCTTCAGTGATTATGTGAGGTACATCTCTTCAGTGATTATGTGAGGTACATCTCTTCAGTGATTATGTGAGGTACATCTCTTCAGTGGTTATGTGAGGTACATCTCTGCCCCGCCATCTCTTCAGTGATTATGTGAGGTACATCTCTTCAGTGATTATGTGAGGTACATCTCTTCAGTGATTATGTGAGGTACATCTCTTCAGTGATTATGTGAGGTACATCTCTTCAGTGATTATGTGAGGTACATCTCTGCCACGTCATCTCTTCAGTGATTATGTGAGGTACATCTCTTCAGTGATTATGTGAGGTACATCTCTTCAGTGATTATGTGAGGTACATCTCTTCAGTGATTATGTGAGGTACATCTCTTCAGTGATTATGTGAGGTACATCTCTGCCACGTCATCTCTTCAGTGATTATGTGAGGTACATCTCTTCAGTGATTATGTGAGGTACATCTCTGCCACGCCATCTCTTCAGTGATTATGTGAGGTTGTACAGCTGTGTGGGCGGGTGTCATTGCTGGAATTCAACTTCATTAAATAAAGTGACTTTGGGACTTTGGGGTCAGTAGACCTGCCATTAAATAGAGATCAATTATGGTCAATCACTTTACAGTCATATGGAATTGCATGTCTGTATTTCAAACGTGGTGGAATTCAATTTAAACTGTTAAAGGTAGACAGGAATGATCTCCTAGTAGTAAATTAAGTGTTATATGCCTAGTTATATGCTCATCATCTATCTGTGGGAGCTAATCCCCAAGTTCACAGTATCCACCATCTGTGGGAGCTAATCCCCAAGTTAACAGTATCCACCATCTGTGGGAGCTAATCCCCAAATTAACAGTATCCACCATCTGTGGGAGCTAATTCCCAAGTTAACAGTTTCCACCATCTGTGGGAGCTAATCCCCAAGTTAACAGTTTCCACCATCTGTGGGAGCTAATCCCCAAGTTAACAGTATCCACCATCTGTGGGAGCTAATTCCCAAGTTAACAGTTTCCACCATCTGTGGGAGATAATCCCCAAATTAACAGTATCCACCATCTGTGGGAGCTAATCCCCAAGTTAACAGTTTCCACCATCTGTGGGAGCTAATCCCCAAGTTAACAGTTTCCACCATCTGTGGGAGCTAATCCCCAAATTAACAATTTCCACCATCTGTGGGAGCTAATCCCCAAGTTAACAGTATCCACCATCTGTGGGAGCTAATCCCCAAGTTAACAGTTTCCACCATCTGTGGGAGCTAATCCCCAAGTTAACAGTTTCCACCATCTGTGGGAGCTAATCCCCAAGTTAACAGTTTCCACCATCTGTGGGAGCTAATCCCCAAGTTAACAGTTTCCACCATCTGTGGGAGCTAATCCCCAAGTTAACAGTTTCCACCATCTGTGGGAGCTAATCCCCAAGTTAACAGTATCCACCATTGCTTGTGCAGCAGAACACAGTGCTATTCTCCCTCTAGTCCTCAAGATGCAGAAGGACAGGGAGCTCCCTCTATGGGGCACTAGGTTATAAAAACATAAACAGATTCCCTGTGTCAGCATTTCACTTGGACACTGGCACTGTGTTGACACACAGCAGATGAAGTTCAAATAGGAAACATAGATGTGCTTCAAGCCAAAGCCTCTCTGCTACTGTAAATAAAACATGTATACACACACATATGCAAATGATGTCACGCACACAAACACACGAGCGGCCCTCCCAGGAGGCACGATCACACTCAAGCAGAGAATTCAGTGTCACAGAAAGCCAGTTTCTGACCCTACATCCCCGCCAGACAGATGAGGCAGCTGGACAGGGACGGGCAGCCGTCTGGCCCTCACAGCCCCTGGGGAACTGTGAGGAGAGGCCCTCTCTCTTCTGGAGAGTGACCAGCTGAGCTGCTTTACTAGGTGTATGAGAACGCCGTCATGTCCTTAGGTCAGGGCTGTCTAAGCAGGATACACAGTGGGCTTTGAACTACTGCCGAAGAAGGCCTTGTGGAGGAGCCAGCCCAGTCTTTATACTGGTGTCATAAAAATCCTGGTTGACTGACAGTTGGGCTACATACAGTCCTAGTTCACCTCTTGACAAACCAAATCATAGTTGTTGAGGAAAATGTGTTTAATAATATATTTGTCTGCATTATGTTAAATAGGTACATTTGTACTGCAGCACATATAGTGCATTCGGAAAGTATTCAGACCCCTTGACGTTTTCCACATTTTGTTACGTTACAGCCGTATTCTTAAACACATTATTTTTTTTAAATCCCCAATCTACACACAATACCCCATTATGACAAAGGTTTTAAGAAATTTTTGCTAAATAATTTAAAATAAAACACAGAAATACCTCCATACACATATACCTTATTTACATAAGTATTCAGACCCTTTGCTATGAGACTCAAAACTGAGCTCAGGTGCATCCTGTTTCCATTGGTTTCTACAACTTGATTGGAGTCCACCTGTGGTAAATTCAATTGATTAGACGGGATTTGGAAAGGCACACATCTGTCTATATAAGGTCCCACACTTGACAGTGCTGTAGCATCATGCTGTGGGGATGTTTTTCAGTGGCAGGGACTGGGAGACTAGCCAGGATCGAGGGAAAGATGAACGGAGCAAAGTACAGAGAGATCCTTGATGAAAACCTGCTCTAGAGCGCTCAGGACTTCACTGGGGTGAAGGTTCACCTTCCAACAGGACAACAACCCTAAATATACAGCCAATACAAAGCAGGAGTGGCTTTCGAACAAATCTCTGAATGTCCTTGAGTGGCCCAGCCAGAGCCTGGACTTGAACCCGATCGGACATCTCTGGAAAGACCTGAAAATAGCTGTGTAGTGACGCTCACCATCCAACCTGACAGAGCTTGAGAGGATCTGCAGAGAAGAATGGGAGAAACTCCCCAAATACAGATGTGCCAAGCTTGTAGCGTCATACCCAAGAAGACTCGAGGCTGTAATCGCTGCCAAAGGTGCTTCAACAAGGTACTGAGTAAATGGTCTGAAAACTTACATAATTGTGATATGTATTTTTAATACATTTGCAAACATTTCTAAAAACCTGTTATTGAGGAGGAAAAACAACAATTTAATCAATTTTTTGAACGAGGCCGTAACGTAACAAAATGTGGGAAGGTGAAGGGATCTGAGTACTTTCCAAATGCAGTCATATTTTCAGCGGCTGATGGAGCCCACTTTGTGCTGGTGGACTGGACATGTTATACGTTTGATATTAAAGATATTTAGTGTATTTGCAGTTGACCCTGAAAACTTGTCACACAGATTGCAAAGCATTCCCAAAAACAGCAAACATCCCTCTTCCTCCCCACCTCAATAGAATAGTAGTGTAGAGTGTATACACTAACTATTCAGCTGTGAGCTTTGCCTTACTAAGTGCTTATAAATATTGAATGGCTAAATGGGAAATGTTAACATTTGTCCAATTGCCTTGTTGGCCCAATGAAATATTAATCGCCAAGAAAAGCTTTTGTTTTACCACAACAGTGAGAAAAGGTAAACCTGAAATGAATAACACTTTTTTGTATCCCTTTGTAGATGTTGAGCTTCTTTGATCCCTCTTGATGCCCATTTTCCATGTCTGTCAGGGATGATACATACAGCACGCCCTGCATTGTGGGCCAGTCAATTATACATGTAGAGATTCTAAAAGTAGGCATCTCAGATCTACAGTGGCAGAAGACGTCAATTCCAGGACAATTCAACTGATTTAAATGAATACTTCAGGATGCTGGATTTCAGCTATTCACTGTAATCTGTTGAGTTAGCTGGGTCAGAGGTGATTTCTTCTGTCATCCCAAGAAATTCATTTAGTCCAAAATCATACCAAAGTGGAGCGTGAGAGAAACAGCTCTCTCATTCTCCTCCCCTCCTCTACCACTAGCAGCTCCAGAGAGGCACAGTTTAACTCCCTCCTTACACGATGCTGTTCCTACAGAGCAGGGTGCTGCTCCTGCCAACACACTGGAACCCCCAGATTACTATGCCTGGTACGTTATCAACCTGCAGATCAGTTATCCATGGATTTTCACATTTGACTCAAACATACCCTACAATTCAACCCAAATTAACTCAAGAATTGTCAGTCAAATTGAGAGAGACAAAATTCTTCATGATAAATATGCCTTTAATTGGAAAATATGACAAAATGATGCATGTACACAGATCAGTAGACTCAGTCACTCCTTTTTACAACTCGTCCTGTGGGACTTTGGTTGAGGGCACCAACATGATGTAGAGGCCAGAGCTGGAAAGAGAGAAAAACACCAAAACAAACAAAGGAGAAGGAGAAGACAGAAGACGTTGGGTTAAAAGGGTAATAGGGCTCTCATAAAAGAAGAACAAACAACATTTATCCATTACATAATGTGTTTATCATGACTATTCCAACATCCTCACTTCCTGGATACACTTGGTAACGTGGATTTTAATGATGTATGCGACTTCATAAAACTGTCGTCAGGTCTCGTCATTGGGCCCCCAGTGGACGGCTGCTGTCCAGTCAAACGGATAGAAGGTTGGCTGACCTGTTTCCAGGGTCATGGTTGCTATGACATCCAGAGACATGACAACACAGCAGAATGGACAGCTAGACAATAGGTTGCCCAGGCCTTGGTCTACGAGACAGATCTGCCGTGAACTTCCAACTTGTTTGAGTGTTTGCATTTACTCAACTTGCCACAGAATGGGGGATAAGGAATATTTTGAATCCAGGCAAAGCACCAGTAAACCTACAATCGATTTCAGTGCAAGGCATTTAATATTTCATCATGGCCATGGGCAAAGTCAAAAGGAGGCTGTGATATCGTAAAAGTGGCACAGATTTCTCTTTATACAGACCAGACCATTAAACTAACTCTTTATGCACACCAGACCATTAAAATAACTCTTTATGCAGACCAGACCATTAAACTAACTCTTTATGCAGACCAGACCATTATACTAACTCTTTATACAGACCAGACCATTCTACTAACTCTTCATACAGACCAGACCATTAAACTAACTCTTTATGCAGACCATTCTACAAACTCTTCATACAGACCAGACCATTAAACTAACTCTTTATACAGACCATTCTACTAACTCTTTATGCAGACCATTAAACTAACTCTTTATACAGACCAGACCATTAAACTAACTCTTTATGCAGACCAGACCATTATACTAACTCTTTATAAAGACCATTCTACTAACTCTTTATACAGACCAGACCATTCTACTAACTCTTTATACAGACCAGACCATTCTACTAACTCTTTATACAGACCAGACCATTAAACTAACTCTTTATGCAGACCAGACCATTAAACTAACTCTTTTTGCAGACCAGACCATTATACTAACTCTTTATGCAGACCAGACCATTCTACTAACTCTTTATGCAGACCAGACCATTCTACTAACTCTTTATGCAGACCATTATACTAACTCTTCCTACAGACCAGACCATTAAAATAACTCTTTATGCAGACCATTCTACTAACTCTTCATACAGACCAGACCATTAAACTAACTCTTTATACAGACCATTATACTAACTCTTTATACAGACCAGACCATTCTACTAACTCTTTATACAGACCAGACCATTAAACTAACTCTTTATGCAGACCAGACCATTATACTAACTCTTTATGCAGACCATTATACTAACTCTTTATACAGACCAGACCATTCTACTAACTCTTTATACAGACCAGACCATTAAACTAACTCTTTATGCAGACCAGACCATTAAACTAACTCTTTATGCAGACCAGACCATTAAACTAACTCTTTATACAGACCAGAGCATTCTACTAACTCTTTATGCAGACCAGACCATTCTACTAACTCTTTATACAGACCAGACCATTAAACTAACTCTTTATGCAGACCAGACCATTATACTAACTCTTTATGCAGACCATTATACTAACTCTTTATACAGACCAGACCATTATACTAACTCTTTATGCAGACCATTATACTAACTCTTTATACAGACCAGACCATTATACTAACTCTTTATGCAGACCAGACTATTATACTAACTCTTTATGCAGACCAGACCATTATACTGACTCTTTATACAGACCACACCATTCTACTAACTCTTTATACAGACCAGACCATTCTACTAACTCTTTACACAGACCAGACCATTCTACTAACTCTTTATACAGACCAGACCATTAAACTAACTCTTTATGCAGACCAGACCATTATACTAACTCTTTATGCAGACCAGAGCATTCTACTAACTCGTTATGCAGACCAGAGCATTCTACTAACTCTTTATGCAGACCAGACCATTATACTAACTCTTTATACAGACCAGACCATTATACTAACTCTTTATACAGACCAGACCATTAAACTAACTCTTTATACAGACCAGACCATTAAACTAACTCTTTATGCAGACCAGACCATTCTACTAACTCTTTATACAGACCAGACCATTCTACTAACTCTTTATACAGACCAGACCATTATACTAACTCTTTATGCAGACCATTATACTAACTCTTTATACAGACCAGACCATTATACTAACTCTTTATACAGACCAGACCATTCTACTAACTCTTTATACAGACCAGACCATTCTACTAACTCTTTATACAGACCAGACCATTCTACTAACTCTTTATGCAGACCAGACCAGTAAACTAACTCTTTATGCAGACCAGACCATTATACTAACTCTTTATGCAGACCAGATCATTCTACTAACTCTTTATGCAGACCAGACCATTCTACTAACTCTTTATGCAGACCATTATACTAACTCTTCATACAGACCAGACCATTAAACTAACTCTTTATGCAGACCATTAAACTAACTCTTCATACAGACCAGACCATTAAACTAACTCTTTATACAGACCATTCTACTAACTCTTTATACAGACCAGACCATTAAAATAACTCTTTATACAGACCAGACCATTAAAATAACTCTTTATGCAGACCAGACCATTAAACTAACTCTTTATGCAGACCAGACCATTATACTAACTCTTTATACAGACCAGACCATTCTACTAACTCTTTATGCAGACCAGACCATTCTACTAACTCTTTATACAGACCAGACCATTCTACTAACTCTTTATGCAGACCAGACCATTCTACTAACTCTTTATACAGACCAGACCATTCTACTAACTCTTTATACAGACCAGACCATTAAACTAACTCTTTATGCAGACCAGACCATTATACTAACTCTTTATGCAGACCACTATACTAACTCTTTATACAGACCAGACCATTATACTAACTCTTTATGCAGACCAGACCATTAAACTAACTCTTTATGCAGACCAGACCATTATACTAACTCTTTATACAGACCAGAGCATTCTACTAACTCTTTATGCAGACCAGAGCATTCTACTAACTCTTTATGCAGACCAGAGCATTCTACTAACTCTTTATGCAGACCAGACCATTGTACTAACTCTTTATACAGACCATTATACTAACTCTTTATACAGACCAGACCATTATACTAACTCTTTATACAGACCAGACCATTAAACTAACTCTTTATACAGACCAGACCATTAAACTAACTCTTTATGCAGACCAGACCATTATACTAACTCTTTATACAGACCAGACCATTCTACTAACTCTTTATACAGACCAGACCATTAAACTAACTCTTTATGCAGACCAGACCATTATACTAACTCTTTATGCAGACCATTATACTAACTCTTTATACAGACCAGACCATTATACTAACTCTTTATGCAGACCAGACCATTAAACTAACTCTTTATGCAGACCAGACCGTTATACTAACTCTTTACACAGACCAGACCATTCTACGAACTCTTTACACAGACCAGACCATTCTACTAACTCTTTATACAGACCAGACCATTCTACTAACTCTTCATACAGACCAGACCATTAAACTAACTCTTTATGCAGACCATTCTACTAACTCTTCATACAGACCAGACCATTAAACTAACTCTTTATACAGACCATTATACTAACTCTTTATACAGACCAGACCATTCTACTAACTCTTTATACAGACCAGACCATTAAACTAACTCTTTATGCAGACCAGACCATTATACTAACTCTTTATGCAGACCATTATACTAACTCTTTATGCAGACCAGACCATTATACTAACTCTTTATACAGACCAGACCATTCTACTAACTCTTTATGCAGACCAGACCATTCTACTAACTCTTTATACAGACCAGACCATTCTACTAACTCTTTATGCAGACCAGACCATTCTACTAACTCTTTATACAGACCAGACCATTCTACTAACTCTTTATACAGACCAGACCATTAAACTAACTCTTTATGCAGACCAGACCATTATACTAACTCTTTATGTAGACCACTATACTAACTCTTTATACAGACCAGACCATTATACTAACTCTTTATGCAGACCAGACCATTAAACTAACTCTTTATGCAGACCAGACCATTATACTAACTCTTTATACAGACCAGAGCATTCTACTAACTCTTTATGCAGACCAGAGCATTCTACTAACTCTTTATGCAGACCAGAGCATTCTACTAACTCTTTATGCAGACCAGACCATTGTACTAACTCTTTATACAGACCATTATACTAACTCTTTATACAGACCAGACCATTATACTAACTCTTTATACAGACCAGACCATTAAACTAACTCTTTATACAGACCAGACCATTAAACTAACTCTTTATGCAGACCAGACCATTATACTAACTCTTTATACAGACCAGACCATTCTACTAACTCTTTATACAGACCAGACCATTAAACTAACTCTTTATGCAGACCAGACCATTATACTAACTCTTTATGCAGACCATTATACTAACTCTTTATACAGACCAGACCATTATACTAACTCTTTATGCAGACCAGACCATTAAACTAACTCTTTATGCAGACCAGACCATTATACTAACTCTTTACACAGACCAGACCATTCTACGAACTCTTTACACAGACCAGACCATTCTACTAACTCTTTATACAGACCAGACCATTCTACTAACTCTTTATACAGACCAGACCATTCTACTAACTCTTCATACAGACCAGACCATTAAACTAACTCTTTATGCAGACCATTCTACTAACTCTTCATACAGACCAGACCATTAAACTAACTCTTTATACAGACCATTATACTAACTCTTTATACAGACCAGACCATTCTACTAACTCTTTATACAGACCAGACCATTAAAGTAACTCTTTATGCAGACCAGACCATTATACTAACTCTTTATGCAGACCATTATACTAACTCTTTATACAGACCAGACCATTCTACTAACTCTTTATACAGACCAGACCATTAAACTAACTCTTTATGCAGACCAGACCATTAAACTAACTCTTTATGCAGACCAGACCATTAAACTAACTCTTTATACAGACCAGAGCATTCTACTAACTCTTTATGCAGACCAGACCATTCTACTAACTCTTTATACAGACCAGACCATTAAACTAACTCTTTATGCAGACCAGACCATTATACTAACTCTTTATGCAGACCATTATACTAACTCTTTATGCAGACCAGACTATTATACTAACTCTTTATGCAGACCAGACTATTATACTAACTCTTTATGCAGACCAGACCATTATACTGACTCTTTATACAGACCACACCATTCTACTAACTCTTTATACAGACCAGACCATTCTACTAACTCTTTACACAGACCAGACCATTCTACTAACTCTTTATACAGACCAGACCATTAAACTAACTCTTTATGCAGACCAGACCATTATACTAACTCTTTATGCAGACCAGAGCATTCTACTAACTCTTTATGCAGACCAGAGCATTCTACTAACTCTTTATGCAGACCAGACCATTATACTAACTCTTTATACAGACCAGACCATTATACTAACTCTTTATACAGACCAGACCATTAAACTAACTCTTTATACAGACCAGACCATTAAACTAACTCTTTATGCAGACCAGACCATTCTACTAACTCTTTATACAGACCAGACCATTCTACTAACTCTTTATACAGACCAGAACATTATACTAACTCTTTATGCAGACCATTATACTAACTCTTTATACAGACCAGACCATTATACTAACTCTTTATACAGACCAGACCATTAAACTAACTCTTTATACAGACCAGACCATTAAACTAACTCTTTATGCAGACCAGACCATTAAACTAACTCTTTATGCAGACCAGACCATTATACTAACTCTTTATACAGACCAGACCATTCTACTAACTCTTTATACAGACCAGACCATTCTACTAACTCTTTATACAGACCAGACCATTCTACTAACTCTTTATGCAGACCAGACCATTAAACTAACTCTTTATGCAGACCAGACCATTATACTAACTCTTTATGCAGACCAGACCATTTTACTAACTCTTTATGCAGACCAGACCATTCTACTAACTCTTTATGCAGACCATTATACTAACTCTTCATACAGACCAGACCATTAAACTAACTCTTTATGCAGACCATTAAACTAACTCTTCATACAGACCAGACCATTAAACTAACTCTTTATACAGACCATTCTACTAACTCTTTATACAGACCAGACCATTAAAATAACTCTTTATACAGACCAGACAATTAAAATAACTCTTTATGCAGACCAGACCATTAAACTAACTCTTTATGCAGACCAGACCATTATACTAACTCTTTATACAGACCAGACCATTCTACTAACTCTTTATGCAGACCAGACCATTCTACTAACTCTTTATACAGACCAGACCATTCTACTAACTCTTTATGCAGACCAGACCATTCTACTAACTCTTTATACAGACCAGACCATTCTACTAACTCTTTATACAGACCAGACCATTAAACTAACTCTTTATGCAGACCAGACCATTATACTAACTCTTTATGCAGACCACTATACTAACTCTTTATACAGACCAGACCATTATACTAACTCTTTATGCAGACCAGACCATTAAACTAACTCTTTATGCAGACCAGACCATTATACTAACTCTTTATACAGACCAGAGTACCTACTAACTCTTTATGCAGACCAGAGCATTCTACTAACTCTTTATGCAGACCAGAGCATTCTACTAACTCTTTATGCAGACCAGACCATTGTACTAACTCTTTATACAGACCATTATACTAACTCTTTATACAGACCAGACCATTATACTAACTCTTTATACAGACCAGACCATTAAACTAACTCTTTATACAGACCAGACCATTAAACTAACTCTTTATGCAGACCAGACCATTATACTAACTCTTTATACAGACCAGACCATTCTACTAACTCTTTATACAGACCAGACCATTAAACTAACTCTTTATGCAGACCAGACCATTATACTAACTCTTTATGCAGACCATTATACTAACTCTTTATACAGACCAGACCATTATACTAACTCTTTATGCAGACCAGACCATTAAACTAACTCTTTATGCAGACCAGACCATTATACTAACTCTTTACACAGACCAGACCATTCTACGAACTCTTTACACAGACCAGACCATTCTACTAACTCTTTATACAGACCAGACCATTCTACTAACTCTTTATACAGACCAGACCATTAAACTAACTCTTTATGCAGACCAGACCATTATACTAACTCTTTATGCAGACCATTATGCTAACTCTTTATACAGACCAGACCATTATACTAACTCTTTATGCAGACCAGACCATTAAACTAACTCTTTATGCAGACCAGACCATTAAACTAACTCTTTATGCAGACCAGACCATTATACTAACTCTTTACACAGACCAGACCATTCTACGAACTCTTTACACAGACCAGACCATTCTACTAACTCTTTATACAGACCAGACCATTCTACTAACTCTAGATAAAGACCAGACCATTAAACTAACTCTTTATACAGACCATTCTACTAACTCTTTATACAGACCATTACACTAACTCTTTATACAGACCATTAAACTAACTCTTTATACAGACCAGACCATTATACTAACTCTTTATACAGACCAGACCATTCTACTAACTCTTTATACAGACCAGACCATTCTACTAACTCTTTATAAAGACCAGACCTTTATACTAACTCTTTATACAGACCATTAAACTAACTCTTTATACAGACCAGACCATTCTACTAACTCTTTATACAGACCAGACGATTAAACTAACTCTTTATACAGACCATTATACTAACTCTTTATACAGACCAGACCATTATACTAACTCTTTATGCAGACCAGACCATTAAACTAACTCTTTATACAGACCATTATACTAACTCTTTATACAGACCAGACCATTCTACTAACTCTTTATACAGACCATTATACTAACTCTTTATACAGACCAGACCATTATACCAACTCTTTATATAGACCAGACCATTATACTAACTCTTTATGCAGACCAGACCATTATACTAACTCTTTATGCAGACCACTATACTAACTCTTTATACAGACCAGACCATTATACTAACTCTTTATGCAGACCAGACCATTAAACTAACTCTTTATGCAGACCAGACCATTATACTAACTCTTTATACAGACCAGAGCATTCTACTAACTCTTTATGCAGACCAGAGCATTCTACTAACTCTTTATGCAGAGCAGACCATTGTACTAACTCTTTATACAGACCATTATACTAACTCTTTATACAGACCAGACCATTATACTAACTCTTTATACAGACCACACCATTAAACTAACTCTTTATACAGACCAGACCATTAAACTAACTCTTTATGCAGACCAGACCATTATACTAACTCTTTATACAGACCAGACCATTCTACTAACTCTTTATACAGACCAGACCATTAAACTAACTCTTTATGCAGACCAGACCATTATACTAACTCTTTATGCAGACCATTATACTAACTCTTTATACAGACCAGACCATTATACTAACTCTTTATGCAGACCAGACCATTAAACTAACTCTTTATGCAGACCAGACCATTATACTAACTCTTTACACAGACCAGACCATTCTACGAACTCTTTACACAGACCAGACCATTCTACTAACTCTTTATACAGACCAGACCATTCTACTAACTCTTTATACAGACCAGACCATTAAACTAACTCTTTATGCAGACCAGACCATTATACTAACTCTTTATGCAGACCATTATACTAACTCTTTATACAGACCAGACCATTATACTAACTCTTTATGCAGACCAGACCATTAAACTAACTCTTTATGCAGACCAGACCATTAAACTAACTCTTTATGCAGACCAGACCATTATACTAACTCTTTACACAGACCAGACCATTCTACGAACTCTTTACACAGACCAGACCATTCTACTAACTCTTTATACAGACCAGACCATTCTACTAACTCTAGATATAGACCAGACCATTAAACTAACTCTTTATACAGACCATTCTACTAACTCTTTATACAGACCATTACACTAACTCTTTATACAGACCATTAAACTAACTCTTTATACAGACCAGACCATTATACTAACTCTTTATACAGACCAGACCATTCTACTAACTCTTTATACAGACCAGACCATTCTACTAACTCTTTATACAGACCAGACCTTTATACTAACTCTTTATACAGACCATTAAACTAACTCTTTATACAGACCATTCTACTAACTCTTTATACAGACCAGACGATTAAACTAACTCTTTATACAGACCATTATACTAACTCTTTATACAGACCAGACCATTATACTAACTCTTTATGCAGACCAGACCATTAAACTAACTCTTTATACAGACCATTATACTAACTCTTTATACAGACCAGACCATTCTACTAACTCTTTATACAGACCATTATACTAACTCTTTATACAGACCAGACCATTATACCAACTCTTTATATAGACCAGACCATTATACTAACTCTTTATGCAGACCAGACCATTAAACTAACTCTTTATACAGACCATTATACTAACTCTTTATGCAGACCAGACCATTAAACTAACTCTTTATACAGACCATTAAACTAACTCTTTATACAGACCATTAAACTAACTCTTTATACAGACCATTAAACCAACTCTTTATATAGACCAGACCATTATACTAACTCTTTATACAGACCAGACCATTAAACTAACTCTTTATACAGACCATTATACTAACTCTTTATACAGACCATTAAACTAACTCTTTATACAGACCATTAAACTAACTCTTTATACAGACCAGACCATTCTACTAACTCTTTATACAGACCAGACCATTATACTAACTCTTTATACAGACCAGACCATTAAACTAACTCTTTATACAGACCATTAAACTAACTCTTTATACAGACCATTAAATGAACTCTTTATACAGACCATTAAATGAACTCTTTATACAGACTATTAAACTAACTCTTTATACAGACTATTAAACTAACTCTTTATACAGACTATTAAACTAACTCTTTATACAGACCAGACCTTTAAACTAACTCTTTATACAGACCATTATACTAACTCTTTATACAGACCATTATACTAACTCTAAAGCTTCAAATTAATGTGAGATGGGTCGGGCGATGTTCCCCTCCTTACCTTTAAGCAGACACGGCCTCGAATCAGAGCATAGGGAACTGGGCCGTAGCTCCTGGAGTCTGTGGAATTCCGAAGATTATCCCCTTCCAGCCACACGTGCCCTTTTGGAACCTAGACACACACCCACGGCAAGACACACACCCACGTGATGACACGGGAAAAAACACAACGATAGAAAATATTGAATTTGTTCCACGACGACTGCAACAGCCAGTTATACTGTAAACAACACCATTCCCTGACCTAGCTTTTAAACGTTGTTTACATGAAGGAGTGAGACACTACAGCGCTAGCACCCTCCACCCACCATTATGTAAAGAGAGCCCACCTCAGCCACCTCACCCCCTACCATCCCTCACCCAACTGAACATCCCCCCCTACCATCCCTCACCCAACTGAACATCCCCCCTACCTTCCCTCAACCAACTGAACATCCCCCCTACCTTCCCTCACCCAACTGAACATCCCCCCTACCATCCCTCACCCAACTGAACATCCCCCCCCTACCATCCCTCACCCAACTGAACATCCCCCCTACCATCCCTCACCCAACTGAACATCCCCCCCTACCATCCCTCACCCAACTGAACATCCCCCCTACCATCCCTCACCCAACTGAACATCCCCCCTACCTTCCCTCACCCAACTGAACATCCCCCCTACCTTCCCTCACCCAACTGAACATCCCCACTACCTTCCCTCACCCAACTGAACATCCCCCCTACCTTCCCTCACCCAACTGAACATCCCCCCTACCTTCCCTCACCCCAACTTAACGTCAACCCCTGGCCTGTCCTCCTTTAACCCCGGACGGTCATAGGAGCAAGGGGTCATGGGTAACGGGGAAGGGTCAGGGTCAGGGGTAACGGGGAAGGGTCAGGGTCAGGGTCAGGGGGATTTAGTGGGACTTCAAAAGGGGCCATTAGGCTGTTGGCTGAGATCTAACCCCCTCTTACCAAGGGAGATATAAAGGGGGAGAGAGAGGGGCCAGTGCTGAAGCTTTTCAGTCAGAATCGTCCACGGGTCTCCACTAGTGAGGCCCAAGCTGCCAGTGGGGCGGCCAATCGGAGCGAGCGCTAATCCACAGTGACACCAATTATGATTAATCTCATCACTTTACTAGAGTAATATTGTCAAGGCCCTAATTAAGTTCCTCGTCGCTCCTATATGTGAAGACAGGATCAACAACACATTATATTGTCATAATGGGCATCACAATCTGCAACTATGTTTGTGTTGCCTAACTTTTTAATGAACGAAGTCTTGGGGAGAAAAGGAGAGGGAGATGAAATCAGATGAGAATATTATCAGAACAGAGGGTGGGGGGGAGACGCAAACACTGATGTCTTGATTCCAATTGTGCGCGTCCATCGTATCGCAATCGTCCCAACATCCAGAATCATTATGCAGTATCAACCTATGCATTGTGTTGCGTTTCATATTCCATAGATGAGCTGACACTAATCGTGATGCAATGACATATTGACCTAACACGAGGTAAACAACTCGGCCCCCGAGAACAACGACGACACAAACGAATGTCATTAAAGGAGTCATCTGAGAAGCATATGTCAGCCTGCTGCCTTCCCACCATTACCCCTCAGTAGCATGGCAACATATGGTCGCTCCCAAGCACACGGGGACCAGAGAGGAACGCCGGCGCCATTTGTCATCTGCTGGACCATAAGCCCCTGCTATGCTCCAGCCTCAGCCTCCATCTTAGACTGACTCACTGCCTTTGTCCTGCTCAGAAAGGTCAGGGGTGTGATATCATCAACACGACCCTGTCGGTAGGAACGCTCATTTATGTTTTAGGAGACACAAAAGGGGCGGCTGCTTGAACACAGGTTCAGACTACTTCTGGGTTCAAAGCAGGTTCAAGTCTCCATAGAAACACATGACAATGTCGTTATTGAAAGTGCTTTTTAGACTAGCAGAAGGTCTAATCTGAGTCCATTACACTGCCTCAGAGTTTAGCAAACACTTCAATACCTGGTAGGATACATTAGTGGTGGTCAAAGTTTAGGGCCCACGGAGTGAAGGTTTGGAGGAACTACCTAACTAATCCAACATCAAGGTATAGTTCAACTCTATTTAGGGTCTAGACTCCATTCTGTCCACTACTAACAAGGTCAATCAATTTAGATCGATCTGTTGCGGGTCAATCAAGAGTGATCAACAAATACACAGACACACAAACATTAAAGCTCTGATTGATTCGGAGCATCAAACCAATGACCCTGTAGAGAACATTCCACAGAGTCTCTAGCCACAGACAGGGCATCGCAAAGTAACGCCTCTGAAATCTAGTTAGATTTATTTACCACTAATGAACTGGTAATTCATTGGTTATTGTTAAAAGACCTGTTAGTTGATCTGCCATGTATGGCTCAGTTGGTAGAGCATGGTGATGGCATAGCCAAGGTTGTGGGTTCGATTCCCTGGGACACCCATACGTTAAATGCATGCATGACTGTCAGCCGCTTTGGATAAAAGCGTCTGCTAAATGACATATTTTATTATTCCAGTATATTATGAAGTGGTGAAAGACAGAGGGTTTACACATCACCTTGCAGGTTAACACATGTCAGAAACGTACACTTCATTATGAATGAGATGGTGTAAAGAGAGGCCAGACTCCATCATTTGTAGAAACGGATATCCCTGACGTTCTCCTCTTGAACCCTAACTTAACCAGAGGGTAGAACTAACCTCCCCTTTCATTTTACCTGCACCGGATGTTCAAATGGATCCTTGTTATTACCTAGGGGTATGATACTGGAGGTAGTGGAAGGAAGTAGACATGTTCAAATGGATCCTTGTTATTACCTAGGGGTATGATACTGGAGGTAGTGGAAGGAAGTAGACATGTTCAAATGGATCCTTATTACCTAGGGGTATGATACTGGAGGTAGTGGAAGGAAGTAGACATGTTCAAATGGATCCTTGTTATTACCTAGGGGTATGATACTGGAGGTAGTGGAAGGAAGTAGACATGTTCAAATGGATCCTTGTTATTACCTAGGGGTATGATACTGGAGGTAGTGGAAGGAAGTAGACATGTTCAAATGGATCCTTGTTATTACCTAGGGGTATGATACTGGAGGTAGTGGAAGGAAGTAGACATGTTCAAATTCTGTCCCCCATCATAGTTGGTGGAACTCTTCTTCCCTGATTAAACACCTGCAAGCTCACCGCAGGCCATCATAACCACAGCAGTGTCTGAAAACTAATTTATGGATCACACACCAGTGTTGAGTGAAGGTAGAGAGGAGGATGTCAAGGATAAGCACCTGCATGATTGACAGGCAGAGAAGCAAACACTCCTCATGAACTGTTTACCTACTTCTCCATGACACTAAGCCCAGAGTCTGACATGCCCTCTCCCAACTCCCTACACTGAGTCACCAGAACAGAATGAGAGCGCTCCAAACCATAATCAACAGACATTGTTACTTTCCACAACACACTTCCAGCCAGCCCAGTCATCCAGTCAGGCTGTGTGCCCAGCTAGGGTTTAGCGGTTGAGTGGCATATATCTGCTCAACCTGGCGGCTGTGTTGTGATGGGACTCAGAGGGAGTGATGGAACCTGTTCTGTGGTTGGCTGGTTGAAGGGGTGGGGGCGAGGCTATGTGTACCTGTCAGAGACGTGTCAAGGTGGGAAAGCTGAGTTCACCTGGATAGTGAAGTCTGCCGTTCAACAGCCTGGTCTGGCCTCACCATGCTTCGCTCATTAAGCTAACTTGATTGAGGTACAGTGCTGTTTAAGGCCTCACCCTGCTTCGCTCATTAAGCTAACTTGATTGAGGTACAGTGCTGTTTAAGGCCTCACCCTGCTTCGCTCATTAAGCTAACTTGATTGAGGTACAGTGCTGTTTAAGGCCTCACCCTGCTTCGCTCATTAGACTAATATAATTGAGGTACAGTGTTTTGTCTAACATGGAGGGAATAGCTTTAGACTCTGAAGGCTCTCTCTCTCTCACTCCCCCTCTGTCTCTCTCAAAGACACCCACCATCATGTCATGGATCAAATGTCTTTGTTGTGACAATGCATCAGACATACTGTAGGAAAGACTCCTAAGAGGTGACAAGCCAATTTGTCCATCTCCTCATCATCAATGTGGGAGGAAAGAACCTGCCAGCCTGTCAGAAGAAAGAGGTGAGGACAGGCTCTCGTATAGCACACAAACAAAAACACACACGCCTAACGTCTAGGTGCATGGTGGGATGCCTTATGTCACACAAGGCTTCTATTTCATTAACACCACAACCAACTGTGTTGACAGACATTTTGGTGTGTGTTTTGACGGGGAAATCCTACAGAGGTTGGTCTAGTCTTATTCATTGTTGACCTATGTCTTGCACTGAGACACATTTCAGAGGTACCGATCTGCCACCGTAATGTGACCAGTTTCTCACAGCAGGGAAATAATCCTGCAGTAACAGGAAATGTGAATTATTATGTGGATTATAATGAATGGACATTTTTGTATGGGTTGATACATTTTACGTAAGGGTAAATCAAGTCTGACAATTTAAAGTGTGAATTACAAACATTAGAATACGTTTTAAAACTTGAATACACAACATGTATGCATTTTCTGCGACAACAGAGTGATCCAATTAAGAGAGTACATCTGTAGGCTGAGATCTTTGACCAAGACATGTGTAGAGATTAAACCTGTTCTGCAGTAACCTGTTCAATATAGCTTTACTGCCTGTGTGTAGAGATGAAACCTGTTCCCAGAGGAAAATTAGTTTCTTTCATTTCCTGGATGACACCAGCACATCCTGTGTGTGGTTACATTCCCCTATACCTCTACTGTTCATGTGAGAGTGTGTGTACACACACACACAACACAAACACCTCAGCCCACCCATCAACCTGTCCTCTCGGTTGGCACTAACTCTAACAGGCTTCAGAGAGATTGGCAGGCTGAGCGGTGGCTGAGGGCGGCGGCTGAGGGCGGCGTGGCCGGGGAGAGCAGTAATAAGAATGCAATGACAGTGGTTCCACCACAACCACGGCTCTGAGGAAATGCAGTTGCTGTCAAAGGATGATATTTGGACTGACGACACAAGATGGATGTGCATGGTCTAGAATCTAAACACCCAGAACACACTGGGATTGAGTTGAAGACACAGGGGTTTGGCTACTTATGAAGATGATTTACTGAAATGAGAGACGATCTGAAACACAACATGAAGTGTCTTGCCAAGGCTTAATGGTTCATCCAGAATGTATTGCTTTACTGGCTCATTTCAAGCCCTCGTCTGAAACTCTTCTCCAGGTTGTTGTTGTAAATGTGCTCTCAATACTCTTACCTGGTAAACTAAAGGTAGAATACTGTACATGTGCTCTCAATACTCTTACCTGGTAAACTAAAGGTAGAATACTGTACATGTGCTCTCAATACTCTTACCTGGTAAACTAAAGGTAGAATACTGTACATGTGCTCTCAATACTCTTACCTGGTAAACTAAAGGTAGAATACTGTAAATGTGCTCTCAATACTCTTACCTGGTAAACTAAAGGTAGAATACTGTAAATGTGCTCTCAATACTCTTACCTGGTAAACTAAAGGTAGAATACTGTAAATGTGCTCTCAATACTCTTACCTGGTAAACTAAAGGTAGAATACTGTAAATGTGCTCTCAATGCTCTTACCTGGTAAACTAAAGGTAGAATACTGTAAATGTGCTCTCAATACTCTTACCTGGTAAACTAAAGGTAGAATACTGTAAATGTGCTTTCAATGCTCTTACCTGGTAAACTAAAGGTAGAATACTGTACATGTGGCTGAGAGACCTGGAGAGTCCTGAGGCCTGACTGTTGACTGTTGATGAATACTTACGTATTGGTGGGTCTTGAAGATATCCGAGGGGCCACTGGTGCAGACTTTGTCTCCCTCCAAACCGATGACTCTTTTACAGATGTTCATATGTGGATCAAATGGACTCTTAGCGATGACTATATCACCACTGAAGACAGAGAAGACAGGATCCATGGGGTGTGATGTCATTGACAGACATTAGGGAGAACATCAAGGGGTTACGGTGCAAAAAGACACCACTTAGGGTAAGCTACGTTTCGCTTCACCAACTCTGAGAACTTCAAATTGAAAACTAAAACTCACTTCTCGATTCTGCAGAGATGGCGACTCAACCGTTCTGAGAAGACAACGTCGTGGCTTGTGATGGTGGGCTCCATAGAAGGACCAGAGCACTGTGGGTAAATTCACAGACATTAACACTGAAGTTGTTACTCGGGAATTCACACACCATGGCAACAGAGGGGAAAAGTATCCTACATACCGCTACAAACTCTCCGATGTACTCAAAGGCACAGTGGGCGACGCAGCCGTACTGGATGGTGTATCCCACGAAGCCCAGGGTCTTCCCCAGCGCACTGCGGAACATCTCACCACCTACACAAACACACATCATTACAGCGCTTCATTCAGGGGACAGAGAGGTGAGGGGTGAGCTGTCACAGCAGCTAGTCTATTAGCAGCTCTAGGAGCAGTGTGCAGTGCAGACTAGTGTCACACTCCCTGGTGTTTCATTCTCAGGGGCTCTACAGCCTGTTGACACCACAGAACCAGCCTAACCTTTGACCCTGTGTGAGATTGACCAATCAACACCTTGCAGGGGACGGACAAACATACCAGCCTAGCAGCTTCATACTAGCATCAGTCCCAATCACTGCCCTCCCTGCATCAGCCATGCTAACCAGGGTCTTCAGGACAGCTTCATACTAGCATCAGTCCCTAACACTGCCCTCCCTGCATCAGCCATGCTGACCAGGGTCTTCAGGACAGCTTCATACTAGCATCAGTCCCCAACACTGCCCTCCCTGCATCAGCCATGCTGACCAGGGTCTTCAGTATAGCTTCATACTAGCATCAGTCCCCAACACCGCCCTCCCTGCATTAGCCATGCTGACCAGGGTCTTCAGTACAGCTTCATACTAGCATCAGTCCCCAACACTGCCCTCCCTGCATCAGCCATGCTGACCAGGGTCTTCAGGACAGCGTCATACTAGCATCAGTCCCCAACACTGCATCAGCCATGCTGACCAGGGTCTTCAGGACAGCTTCACACTAGCATCAGTCCCCAACACTGCATCAGCCATGCTGACCAGGGTCTTCAGGACAGCTTCACACTAGCATCAGTCCCCAACACTGCATCAGCCATGCTGACCAGGGTCTTCAGGACAGCTTCATACTAGCATCAGTCCCTAACACTGCCCTCCCTGCATCAGCCATGCTGACCAGGGTCTTCAGTAAAGCTTCATACTAGCATCAGTCCCTAACACTGCCCTCCCTGCATCAGCCATGCTGACCAGGGTCTTCAGTAAAGCTTCATACTAGCATCAGTCCCCAACACTGCCCTCCCTGCATCAGCCATGCTGACCAGGGTATTCAGTATAGCTTCATACTAGCATCAGTCCCCAACACTGCCCTCCCTGCATCAGCCATGCTGACCGGGTCTTCAGTACAGCTTCATACTAGCATCAGTCCCCAACACTGCCCTCCATGCATCAGCCATGCTGACCAGGGTCTTCAGTACAGCTTCATACTAGCATCAGTCCCCAACACTGCATCAGCCATGCTGACCAGGGTCTTCAGGACAGCTTCATACTAGTATCAGTCCCTAACACTGCATCAGCCATGCTGACCAGGGTCTTCAGTATAGCTTCATACCAGCATCAGTCCCTAACACTGCCCTCCCTGCATCAGCCATGCTGACCAGGGTCTTCAGGACAGCTTCATACTAGCATCAGTCCCTAACACTGCCCTCCCTGCATCAGCCATGCTGACCAGGGTATTCAGTATAGCTTCATACTAGCATCAGTCCCCAACACTGCCCTCCCTGCATCAGCCATGCTGACCGGGTCTTCAGTACAGCTTCATACTAGCATCAGTCCCCAACACTGCCCTCCATGCATCAGCCATGCTGACCAGGGTCTTCAGTACAGCTTCATACTAGCATCAGTCCCCAACACTGCATCAGCCATGCTGACCAGGGTCTTCAGGACAGCTTCATACTAGTATCAGTCCCTAACACTGCATCAGCCATGCTGACCAGGGTCTTCAGTATAGCTTCATACCAGCATCAGTCCCTAACACTGCCCTCCCTGCATCAGCCATGCTGACCAGGGTCTTCAGGACAGCTTCATACTAGCATCAGTCCCTAACACTGCCCTCCCTGCATCAGCCATGCTGACCAGGGTCTTCAGGACAGCTTCATACTAGCATCAGTCCCCAACACTGCCCTCCCTGCATCAGCCATGCTGACCAGGGTCTTCAGTATAGCTTCATACTAGCATCAGTCCCCAACACCGCCCTCCCTGCATCAGCCATGCTGACCAGGGTCTTCAGTACAGCTTCATACTAGCATCAGTCCCCAACACTGCCCTCCCTGCATCAGCCATGCTGACCAGGGTCTTCAGGACAGCGTCATACTAGCATCAGTCCCCAACACTGCATCAGCCATGCTGACCAGGGTCTTCAGGACAGCTTCACACTAGCATCAGTCCCCAACACTGCATCAGCCATGCTGACCAGGGTATTCAGTACAGCTTCATACTAGCATCAGTCCCCAACACTGCATCAGCCATGCTGACCAGGGTCTTCAGGACAGCTTCATACTAGCATGAGTCCCCAACACTGCCCTCCCTGCATCAGCCATGCTGACCAGGGTCTTCAGTACAGCTTCATACTAGCATCAGTCCCCAACACTGCATCAGCCATGCTGACCAGGGTCTTCAGTAAAGCTTCATACTAGCATCAGTCCCCAACACTGCATCAGCCATGCTGACCAGGGTCTTCAGTAAAGCTTCATACTAGCATCAGTCCCCAACACTGCCCTCCCTGCATCAGCCATGCTGACCAGGGTCTTCAGTAAAGCTTCATACTAGCATCAGTCCCCAACACTGCCCTCCCTGCATCAGCCATGCTGACCAGGGTATTCAGTATAGCTTCATACTAGCATCAGTCCCCAACACTGCCCTCCCTGCATCAGCCATGCTGACCGGGTCTTCAGTACAGCTTCATACTAGCATCAGTCCCCAACACTGCCCTCCATGCATCAGCCATGCTGACCAGGGTCTTCAGTACAGCTTCATACTAGCATCAGTCCCCAACACTGCATCAGCCATGCTGACCAGGGTCTTCAGGACAGCTTCATACTAGCATCAGTCCCTAACACTGCATCAGCCATGCTGACCAGGGTCTTCAGTATAGCTTCATACCAGCATCAGTCCCTAACACTGCCCTCCCTGCATCAGCCATGCTGACCAGGGTCTTCAGGACAGCTTCATACTAGCATCAGTCCCTAACACTGCCCTCCCTGCATCAGCCATGCTGACCAGGGTCTTCAGTACAGCTTCATACTAGCATCAGTCCCTACCACTGCCCTCCCTACATCAGCCATGCTGACCAGGGTCTTCAGTACAGCTTCATACTAGCATCAGTCCCCAACACTGCATCAGCCATGCTGACCAGGGTCTTCAGTACAGCTTCATACTAGCATCAGTCCCCAACACTGCCCTCCCTACATCAGCCATGCTGATCAGGGTCTTCAGGACAGCTTCATACTAGCATCAGTCCCTACCACTGCCCTCCCTACATCAGCCATGCTGACCAGGGTCTTCATTACAGCTTCATACTAGCATCAGTCCCCAACACTGCATCAGCCATGCTGATCAGGGTCTTCAGGACAGCTTCATACCAGCATCAGTCCCTAACACTGCCCTCCCTGCATCAGCCATGCTGACCAGGGTCTTCAGTACAGCTTCATACCAGCATCAGTCCCCAACACTGCCCTCCCTGCATCAGCCATGCTGACCAGGGTCTTCAGTACAGCTTCATACCAGCATCAGTCCCCAACACTGCCCTCCATGCATCAGCCATGCTGACCAGGGTCTTCAGTATAGCTTCATACCAGCATCAGTCCCTAACACTGCCCTCCCTACATCAGCCATGCTGACCAGGGTATTCAGTACAGCTTCATACTAGCATCAGTCCCTAACACTGCCCTCCCTGCATCAGCCATGCTGACCAGGGTCTTCAGTATAGCTTCATACTAGCATCAGTCCCCAACACTGACCTCCCTGCATCAGCCATGCTGACCAGGGTCTTCAGTATAGCTTCATACTAGCATCAGTCCCCAACACTGACCTCCCTGCATCAGCCATGCTGACCAGGGTCTTCAGTACAGCTTCATACTAGCATCAGTCCCTAACACCGCCCTCCCTGCATCAGCCATGCTGACCAGGGTCTTCAGTACAGCTTCATACTAGCATCAGTCCCCAACACTGACCTCCCTGCATCAGCCATGCTGACCAGGGTCTTCAGGACAGCTTCATACTAGCATCAGTCCCCAACACTGCATCAGCCATGCTGACCAGGGTCTTCAGGACAGCTTCATACTAGCATCAGTCCCTAACACTGCCCTCCCTGCATCAGCCATGCTGACCAGGGTCTTCAGGACAGCTTCATACTAGCATCAGTCCCCAACACTGCATCAGCCATGCTGACCAGGGTCTTCAGGACAGCTTCATACTAGCATCAGTCCCCAACACTGCATCAGCCATGCTGACCAGGGTCTTCAGTACAGCTTCATACTAGCATCAGTCCCCAACACTGCATCAGCCATGCTAACCAGGGTCTTCAGGACAGCTTCATACTAGCATCAGTCCCTAACACTGCCCTCCCTGCATCAGCCATGCTAACCAGGGTCTTCAGGACAGCTTCATACTAGCATCAGTCCCTAACACTGCCCTCCCTGCATCAGCCATGCTGACCAGGGTCTTCAGGACAGTTATCCAGTTCTGTGGGAGCAATGGAAATGGAACGCGTAGTCTTTGTTGACTGCCACACACACACACACACACACACACACACACACACACACACACACACACACACACACACACACACACACACACACACACACACACACACACACACACACACACACACACACACACACACACACAGAGATAACAGTGTGTCGTCTGAACAAACACCGCAGCACCACTCAGGGTATTGACTTTTACTCAGAACGCAACCTGCCGGATGGGGAGAGAGTGACTCAATCTTTACACACACGGTTAAAACACACACGCAAAAAAAACTGAAATACCCTTTTTTTCCAACTTAAGGGACATTTCAAAGGAAACAACAACTGCATGATAAAAGGTATGGTAGAGATAATATACATCTAATGTTTCCCCCAAAAATATAGCCTAGATCTGTATCCCTGGTGAGAATGACTTCCACATACACTACCGGTCAACAGCCTGGGGTCACGGAGACATGTCCTTGTCTTTTAAAGAAAAGCACATTTCTTTCTGTGCTGAAAAGCTCAGATAGTCAGCTCGTCTAAAGAACAGTTGTTTTGCTTCTTTAATCAGAACAACAGTTTTCAGCTGTGCTAACATAATTGCAAAAGGGTTTTCTAATGATCAATTAGCCTTTTAAAATTATAAACTTGGATTAGCTAACACAACGTGCCATTGGAGCACAGGAGTGATGGTTGCTGATAATGAGCCTCTGTACACCTATGTAGATATTCCATTAAAACTCTGCCGCTTCCAGCTACAATAGTCATTCACAACATTAACAATGTCTACACTGTATTTCTGATCAATTTGATGTTATTTCAATGGACAAAAAATTTGCTTTTCTTTCAAAAACAAGGACATTTCTATGTGACCCCAAACTATTGAACGGTAGTGTACATCCTGATGGAGGGATTACAAAGTAGGCTACACAGCCAGTAGACTATGTGTTCTGGAGACGTTGTAGAGGTGTATGTGTTCTGGGGAGGGTCTAGAGGTGTATGTGTTCTGGGGAGGTTGTAGAGGTGTATGTGTTTTGGGGAGGTTGTAGAGGTGTATGTGTTCTGGGGAGGTTGTAGAGGTGTATGTGTTCTAGGGAGGGTTTAGAGGTGTATGTGTTCTGGGGAGGGTTTAGAGGTGTATGTGTTCTGGGGAGGGTTTAGAGGTGTATGTGTTCTGGGGAGGGTTTAGAGGTGTACGTGTTCTGGGGAGGGTCTAGAGGTGTACGTGTTCTGGGGAGGTTGTAGAGGTGTATGTGTT
Organism: Salvelinus alpinus; assembly: GCF_045679555.1. Lineage (NCBI taxonomy): Eukaryota > Metazoa > Chordata > Actinopteri > Salmoniformes > Salmonidae > Salvelinus > Salvelinus alpinus. Next base: position 17,217,460 of record NC_092090.1, read on the forward strand.
CTGGGGAGGTTGGTGTATGTGTTCTGGGGAGGGTTTAGAGGTGTATGTGTTCTGGAGACGTTGAAGAGGTGTAGGTGTTCTGGGGAGGGTTTAGAGGTGTATGTGTTCTGGGGAGGGTTTAGAGGTGTATGTGTTCTGGGGAGGGTCTAGAGGTGTATGTGTTCTGGGGAGGGTCTAGAGGTGTATGTGTTCTGGGGAGGGTCTAGAGGTGTATGTGTTCTGGGGAGGGTTTAGAGGTGTATCAAATCAAATCAAATTTTATTAGTCACATACACATGGTTAGCAGATGTTAATGCGAGTGTAGCGAAATGCTTGTGCTTCTAGTTCCGACAATGCAGTAATAACCAACAAGTAATCTAACCTAACAATTCCACAACTACTACCTTATACACACACAAGTGTAAAGGGATAAAGAATATGTACATAAAGATATATGAATGAGTGGTGGTACAGAACGGCATAGGCAAGATGCAGTAGATGGTATAGAGTACGGTATATACATATGAGATGAGTACTGTAGGGTATGTAAACATAAAGTGGCATAGTTTAAAGTGGCTAGTGGTACATGTATTACATAAAGATGGCAAGATGCAGTAGATGATATAGAGTACAGTATATACATATGAGATGGGTAATGTAGGGTATGTAAACATTATATTAAGTGGCATTGTTTAAAGTGGCTAGTGGTACATTTTTACATAATTTCCATCAATTCCCATTTTTAAAGTGGCTGGAGTTGAGTCAGTATGTTGGCAGCGGCCGCTAAATGTTAGTGGTGGCTGTTTAACAGTCTGATGGCCTTGAGATAGAAGCTGTTTTTCAGTCTCTCGGTCCCTGCTTTGATGCACCTGTACTGACCTCGCCTTCTGGATGATAGCGGGGTGAACAGGCAGTGGCTTGGGTGGTTGTTGTCCTTGATGATCTTTATGGCCTTCCTGTGACATCGGGTGGTGTAGGTGTCCTGGAGGGCAGGTAGTTTGCCCCCGGTGATGCGTTCTGCAGACCTCACTACCCTCTGGAGAGCCTTACGGTTGTGGGCGGAGCAGTTGCCGTACCAGGCGGTGATACAGCCCGACAGGATGCTCTCGATTGTGCATCTGTAGAAGTTTGTGAGTGCTTTTGGTGACAAGCCGAATTTCTTCAGCCTCCTGAGGTTGAAGAGGCGCTGCTGCGCCTTCTTCACGACGCTGTCTGTGTGGGTGGACCAATTCAGTTTGTCCGTGATGTGTACACCGAGGAACTTAAAACTTTCCACCTTCTCCACTACTGACCCGTCGATGTGGATAGGGGGGTGCTCCCTCTGCTGTTTCCTGAAGTCCACAATCATCTCCTTTGTTTTGTTGACGTTGAGTGTGAGGTTATTTTCCTGACACCACACTCCGAGGGCCCTCACCTCCTCCCTGTAGGCCGTCTCGTCGTTGTTGGTAATCAAGCCTACCACTGTAGTGTCATCCGCAAACTTGATGATTGAGTTGGAGGCGTGCATGGCCACGCAGTCGTGGGTGAACAGGGAGTACAGGAGAGGGCTCAGAACGCACCCTTGTGGGGCCCCAGTGTTGAGGATCAGCGGGGTGGAGATGTTGTTACCTACCCTCACCACCTGGGGGCGGCCCGTCAGGAAGTCCAGGACCCAGTTGCACAGGGCGGGGTCGAGACCCAGGGTCTCGAGCTTGATGACGAGTTTGGAGGGTACTATGGTGTTAAATGCTGAGCTGTAATCGATGAACAGCATTCTCACATGGGTATTCCTCTTGTCCAGATGGGTTAGGGCAGTGTGCAGTGTGGTTGCGATTGCGTCGTCTGTGGACCTATTGGGTCGGTAAGCAAATTGGAGTGGGTCTAGGGTGTCCGGTAGGGTGGAGGTGATATGGTCCTTGACTAGTCTCTCAAAGCACTTCATGATGACGGAAGTGAGTGCTACGGGGCGGTAGTCGTTTAGCTCAGTTACCTTAGCTTTCTTGGGAACAGGAACAATGGTGGCCCTCTTGAAGCATGTGGGAACAGCAGACTGGGATAAGGATTGATTGAATATGTCCGTAAACACACCAGCCAGCTGGTCTGCGCATGCTCTGAGGACGCGGCTGGGAATGCCGTCTGGGCCTGCAGCCTTGCGAGGGTTAACACGTTTAAATGTTTTACTCACCTCGGCTGCAGTGAAGGAGAGCCCGCAGGTTTTGGTAGGGGGCCGTGTCAGTGGCACTGTATTGTCCTCAAAGCGGGCAAAAAAGTTGTTTAGCCTGTCTGGGAGCAAGACATCCTGGTCCGCGACGGGGCTGGTTTTCCTTTTGTAATCCGTGATTGACTGTAGACCCTGCCACATACCTCTTGTGTCTGAGCTGTTGAATTGTGTTCTGGGGAGGGTTTAGAGGTGTATGTGTTCTGGGGAGGGTCTAGAGGTGTATGTGTTCTGGGGAGGGTTTAGAGGTGTATGTGTTCTGGGGAGGTTGTAGAGGTGTACGTGTTCTGGGGAGGGTTTAGAGGTGTACGTGTTCTGGGCAGGGTTTAGAGGTGTATGTGTTCTGGGAGGGTCTAGAGGTGTATGTGTTCTGGGGAGGGTTTAGAGGTGTATGTGTTCTGGGGAGGGTCTATATGTGTATGTGTTCTGGGGAGGGTCTAGAGGTGTACGTGTTCTGGGGAGGGTCTAGAGGTGTACGTGTTCTGGGGAGGGTTTAGAGGTGTACGTGTTCTGGGGAGGGTTTAGAGGTGTACGTGTTCTGGGGAGGGTTTAGAGGTGTACGTGTTCTGGGGAGGGTTTAGAGGTGTACGTGTTCTGGGGAGGGTTTAGAGGTGTACGTGTTCTGGGGAGGGTTTAGAGGTGTACGTGTTCTGGGGAGGGTTTAGAGGTGTACGTGTTCTGGGGAGGGTTTAGAGGTGTACGTGTTCTGGGGAGGGTCTAGAGGTGTACGTGTTCTGGGGAGGGTCTAGAGGTGTACGTGTTCTGGGGAGGGTCTAGAGGTGTACGTGTTCTGGGGAGGGTTTAGAGGTGTACGTGTTCTGGTTGCGATTGCGTCGTCTGTGGACCTATTGGGTCGGTAAGCAAATTGGAGTGGGTCTAGGGTGTCCGGTAGGGTGGAGGTGATATGGTCCTTGACTAGTCTCTCAAAGCACTTCATGATGACGGAAGTGAGTGCTACGGGGCGGTAGTCGTTTAGCTCAGTTACCTTAGCTTTCTTGGGAACAGGAACAATGGTGGCCCTCTTGAAGCATGTGGGAACAGCAGACTGGGATAAGGATTGATTGAATATGTCCGTAAACACACCAGCCAGCTGGTCTGCGCATGCTCTGAGGACGCGGCTGGGAATGCCGTCTGGGCCTGCAGCCTTGCGAGGGTTAACACGTTTAAATGTTTTACTCACCTCGGCTGCAGTGAAGGAGAGCCCGCAGGTTTTGGTAGGGGGCCGTGTCAGTGGCACTGTATTGTCCTCAAAGCGGGCAAAAAAGTTGTTTAGCCTGTCTGGGAGCAAGACATCCTGGTCCGCGACGGGGCTGGTTTTCCTTTTGTAATCCGTGATTGACTGTAGACCCTGCCACATACCTCTTGTGTCTGAGCTGTTGAATTGTGTTCTGGGGAGGGTTTAGAGGTGTATGTGTTCTGGGGAGGGTCTAGAGGTGTATGTGTTCTGGGGAGGGTTTAGAGGTGTATGTGTTCTGGGGAGGTTGTAGAGGTGTACGTGTTCTGGGGAGGGTTTAGAGGTGTACGTGTTCTGGGCAGGGTTTAGAGGTTTATGTGTTCTGGGGAGGGTTTAGAGGTGTATGTGTTCTGGGGAGGTTGTAGAGGTGTATGTGTTCTGGGGAGGGTTTAGAGGTGTATGTGTTCTGGGGAGGTTGTAGAGGTGTATGTGTTCTGGGGAGGGTTTAGAGGTGTATGTGTTCTGGGGAGGTTGTAGAGGTGTATGTGTTCTGGGGAGGGTCTAGAGGTGTACGTGTTCTGGGGAGGGTTTAGAGGTGTACGTTTTCTGGGGAGGGTTTAGAGGTGTACGTGTTCTGGGGAGGGTCTAGAGGTGTACGTGTTCTGGGGAGGGTTTAGAGGTGTACGTGTTCTGGGGAGGGTCTAGAGGTGTACGTGTTCTGGGGAGGGTTTAGAGGTGTACGTGTTCTGGGTAGGGTCTAGAGGTGTACGTGTTCTGGGGAGGGTCTAGAGGTGTACGTGTTCTGGGGAGGGTCTAGAGGTGTACGTGTTCTGGGGAGGGTCTAGAGGTGTACGTGTTCTGGGGAGGGTCTAGAGGTGTACGTGTTCTGGGGAGGGTTTAGAGGTGTACGTGTTCTGGGGAGGGTTTAGAGGTGTACGTGTTCTGGGGAGGGTTTAGAGGTGTACGTGTTCTGGGGAGGGTTTAGAGGTGTACGTGTTCTGGGGAGGGTTTAGAGGTGTACGTGTTCTGGGGAGGGTTTAGAGGTGTACGTGTTCTGGGGAGGGTTTAGAGGTGTATGTGTTCTGGGGAGGGTCTATATGTGTACGTGTTCTGGGGAGGGTCTAGAGGTGTACGTGTTCTGGGGAGGGTCTAGAGGTGTATGTGTTCTGGGGAGGGTTTAGAGGTGTATGTGTTCTGGGCAGGGTTTAGAGGTGTATGTGTTCTGGGAGGGTCTAGAGGTGTATGTGTTCTGGGGAGGGTTTAGAGGTGTATGTGTTCTGGGGAGGGTTTAGAGGTGTATGTGTTCTGGGGAGGGTTTAGAGGTGTACGTGTTCTGGGGAGGGTCTAGAGGTGTACGTGTTCTGGGGAGGGTTTAGAGGTGTATGTGTTCTGGGCAGGGTTTAGAGGTGTATGTGTTCTGGGAGGGTCTAGAGGTGTATGTGTTCTGGGGAGGGTTTAGAGGTGTATGTGTTCTGGGGAGGGTTTAGAGGTGTATGTGTTCTGGAGACGTTGTAGAGGTGTACGTGTTCTGGGGAGGGTTTAGAGGTGTACGTGTTCTGGGGAGGGTTTAGAGGTGTACGTGTTCTGGGGAGGGTTTAGAGATGTACGTGTTCTGGGGAGGGTCTATATGTGTACGTGTTCTGGGGAGGGTCTAGAGGTGTACGTGTTCTGGGGAGGGTCTAGAGGTGTATGTGTTCTGGGGAGGGTTTAGAGGTGTATGTGTTCTGGGCAGGGTTTAGAGGTGTATGTGTTCTGGGAGGGTCTAGAGGTGTATGTGTTCTGGGGAGGGTTTAGAGGTGTATGTGTTCTGGGGAGGGTTTAGAGGTGTATGTGTTCTGGGGAGGGTTTAGAGGTGTACGTGTTCTGGGGAGGGTCTAGAGGTGTACGTGTTCTGGGGAGGGTTTAGAGGTGTATGTGTTCTGGGCAGGGTTTAGAGGTGTATGTGTTCTGGGAGGGTCTAGAGGTGTATGTGTTCTGGGGAGGGTTTAGAGGTGTATGTGTTCTGGGGAGGGTTTAGAGGTGTATGTGTTCTGGAGACGTTGTAGAGGTGTATGTGTTCTGGGGAGGGTTTAGAGGAGTATGTGTTCTGGGGAGGGTTTAGAGGTGTATGTGTTCTGGGGAGGGTTTAGATGTGTATGTGTTCTGGGGAGGGTTTAGAGGTGTACGTGTTCTGGGGAGGGTTTAGAGGTGTACGTGTTCTGGGGAGGGTTTAGAGGTGTATGTGTTCTGGGGAGGGTTTAGAGGTGTACGTGTTCTGGGGAGGGTTTAGAGGTGTACGTGTTCTGGGGAGGGTTTAGAGGTGTACGTGTTCTGGGGAGGGTCTAGAGGTGTACGTGTTCTGGGGAGGGTTTAGAGGTGTATGTGTTCTGGGCAGGGTTTAGAGGTGTATGTGTTCTGGGGAGGGTTTAGAGGTGTATGTGTTCTGGGGAGGTTGTAGAGGTGTATGTGTTCTGGGGAGGGTTTAGAGGTGTATGTGTTCTGGGGAGGTTGTAGAGGTGTATGTGTTCTGGGGAGGGTCTAGAGGTGTATGTGTTCTGGGGAGGGTTTAGAGGTGTATGTTTTCTGGGGAGGGTTTAGAGGTGTATGTGTTCTGGGGAGGGTCTAGAGGTGTATGTGTTCTGGGGAGGGTTTAGAGGTGTACGTGTTCTGGGGAGGGTCTAGAGGTGTACGTGTTCTGGGGAGGGTCTAGAGGTGTACGTGTTCTGGGGAGGGTTTAGAGGTGTACGTATTCTGGGGAGGGTTTAGAGGTGTACGTGTTCTGGGGAGGGTTTAGAGGTGTACGTGTTCTGGGGAGGGTTTAGAGGTGTACGTGTTCTGGGGAGGGTTTAGAGGTGTACGTGTTCTGGGGAGGGTTTAGAGGTGTACGTGTTCTGGGGAGGGTTTAGAGGTGTACGTGTTCTGGGGAGGGTTTAGAGGTGTACGTGTTCTGGGGAGGGTCTAAAGGTGTACGTGTTCTGGGGAGGGTCTAGAGGTGTACGTGTTCTGGGGAGGGTTTAGAGGTGTATGTGTTCTGGGCAGGGTTTAGAGGTGTATGTGTTCTGGGGAGGGTTTAGAGGTGTATGTGTTCTGGGGAGGGTTTAGAGCTGTATGTGTTCTGGGGAGGTTGTAGTGGTGTATGTGTTCTGGGGAGGGTTTAGAGGTGTATGTGTTCTGGGGAGGGTTTAGAGGTGTATGTGTTCTGGGGAGGGTTTAGAGCTGTATGTGTTCTGGGGAGGGTCTAGAGGTGTATGTGTTCTGGGGAGGGTCTAGAGGTGTATGTGTTCTGGGGAGGTTGTAGTGGTGTATGTCTTCTGGGGAGGGTTTAGAGGTGTATGTGTTCTGGGGAGGGTTTAGAGGTGTATGTGTTCTGGGGAGGTTGTAGAGGTGTATGTGTTCTGGGGAGGGTTTAGAGGTGTATGTGTTCTGGGGAGGATCTATGTGTGTATGTGTTCTGGGGAGGTTGTAGTGGTGTATGTGTTCTGGGGAGGGTTTAGAGGTGTATGTGTTCTGGGGAGGGTCTAGAGGTGTATGTGTTCTGGGGAGGGTTTAGAGGTGTATGTGTTCTGGGAAGGTTGTAGAGGTGTATGTGTTCTGGGGAGGGTTTAGAGGTGTATGTGTTCTGGGGAGGGTCTAGAGGTGTATGTGTTCTGGGGAGGGTTTAGAGGTGTATGTGTTCTGGGGAGGGTCTAGAGGTGTATGTGTTCTGGGGAGGGTCTAGAGGTGTATGTGTTCTGGGGAGGGTCTAGAGGTGTATGTGTTCTGGGGAGGGTGTAGAGGTGTATGTGTTCTGGGGAGGGTTTAGAGGTGTATGTGTTCTGGGGAGGGTTTAGAGGTGTATGTGTTCTGGGGAGGGTCTAGAGGTGTATGTGTTCTGGGGAGGGTTTAGAGGTGTATGTGTTCTGGGTAGGGTCTAGAGGTGTATGTGTTCTGGGGAGGGTTTAGAGGTGTACGTGTTCTGGGGAGGGTTTAGAGGTGTACGTGTTCTGGGGAGGGTTTAGAGGTGTACGTGTTCTGGGGAGGGTCTAGAGGTGTATGTGTTCTGGGGAGGGTTTAGATGTGTACGTGTTCTGGGGAGGGTTTAGAGGTGTACGTGTTCTGGGGAGGGTTTAGAGGTGTACGTGTTCTGGGGAGGGTTTAGAGGTGTATGTGTTCTGGGGAGGGTTTAGAGGTGTACGTGTTCTGGGGAGGGTTTAGAGGTGTACGTGTTCTGGGGAGGGTTTAGAGGTGTACGTGTTCTGGGGAGGGTCTAGAGGTGTACGTGTTCTGGGGAGGGTTTAGAGGTGTATGTGTTCTGGGCAGGGTTTAGAGGTGTATGTGTTCTGGGGAGGGTTTAGAGGTGTATGTGTTCTGGGGAGGTTGTAGAGGTGTATGTGTTCTGGGGAGGGTTTAGAGGTGTATGTGTTCTGGGGAGGTTGTAGAGGTGTATGTGTTCTGGGGAGGGTTTAGAGGTGTATGTGTTCTGGGGAGGGTTTAGAGGTGTACGTGTTCTGGGGAGGGTTTAGAGCTGTATGTGTTCTGGGGAGGGTCTAGATGTGTACGTGTTCTGGGGAGGGTCTAGAGGTGTATGTGTTCTGGGGAGGTTGTAGTGGTGTATGTGTTCTGGGGAGGGTCTAGAGGTGTATGTGTTCTGGGGAGGGTTTAGAGGTGTATGTGTTCTGGGCAGGGTTTAGAGGTGTATGTGTTCTGGGGAGGGTTTAGAGGTGTATGTGTTCTGGGGAGGGTTTAGAGGTGTATGTGTTCTGGGGAGGTTGTAGAGGTGTATGTGTTCTGGGGAGGGTTTAGAGGTGTATGTGTTCTGGGGAGGTTGTAGAGGTGTATGTGTTCTGGGGAGGGTTTAGAGGTGTATGTGTTCTGGGGAGGTTGTAGAGGTGTATGTGTTCTGGGGAGGGTCTAGAGGTGTATGTGTTCTGGGGAGGGTTTAGAGGTGTATGTTTTCTGGGGAGGGTTTAGAGGTGTATGTGTTCTGGGGAGGGTCTAGAGGTGTACGTGTTCTGGGGAGGGTTTAGAGGTGTACGTGTTCTGGGGAGGGTCTAGAGGTGTACGTGTTCTGGGGAGGGTCTAGAGGTGTACGTGTTCTGGGGAGGGTTTAGAGGTGTATGTGTTCTGGGCAGGGTTTAGAGGTGTATGTGTTCTGGGGAGGGTTTAGAGGTGTATGTGTTCTGGGGAGGTTGTAGAGGTGTATGTGTTCTGGGGAGGGTTTAGAGGTGTATGTGTTCTGGGGAGGTTGTAGAGGTGTACGTGTTCTGGGGAGGGTTTAGAGGTGTACGTGTTCTGGGGAGGGTCTAGAGGTGTACGTGTTCTGGGGAGGGTTTAGAGGTGTATGTGTTCTGGGCAGGGTTTAGAGGTGTATGTGTTCTGGGAGGGTCTAGAGGTGTATGTGTTCTGGGGAGGGTTTAGAGGTGTATGTGTTCTGGGGAGGGTTTAGAGGTGTATGTGTTCTGGAGACGTTGTAGAGGTGTATGTGTTCTGGGGAGGGTTTAGAGGAGTATGTGTTCTGGGGAGGGTTTAGAGGTGTATGTGTTCTGGGGAGGGTTTAGATGTGTATGTGTTCTGGGGAGGGTTTAGAGGTGTATGTGTTCTGGGGAGGGTTTAGAGGTGTACGTGTTCTGGGGAGGGTTTAGAGGTGTACGTGTTCTGGGGAGGGTTTAGAGGTGTACGTGTTCTGGGGAGGGTTTAGAGGTGTACGTGTTCTGGGGAGGGTTTAGAGGTGTACGTGTTCTGGGGAGGGTTTAGAGGTGTACGTGTTCTGGGGAGGGTTTAGAGGTGTACGTGTTCTGGGGAGGGTTTAGAGGTGTACGTGTTCTGGGGAGGGTCTAGAGGTGTACGTGTTCTGGGGAGGGTCTAGAGGTGTACGTGTTCTGGGGAGGGTTTAGAGGTGTATGTGTTCTGGGCAGGGTTTAGAGGTGTATGTGTTCTGGGGAGGGTTTAGAGGTGTATGTGTTCTGGGGAGGTTGTAGAGGTGTATGTGTTCTGGGGAGGGTTTAGAGGTGTATGTGTTCTGGGGAGGTTTTAGAGGTGTATGTGTTCTGGGGAGGGTCTAGAGGTGTATGTGTTCTGGGGAGGATTTAGAGGTGTATGTTTTCTGGGGAGGGTTTAGAGGTGTATGTGTTCTGGGGAGGGTTTAGAGGTGTACGTGTTCTGGGGAGGGTCTAGAGGTGTACGTGTTCTGGGGAGGGTCTAGAGGTGTACGTGTTCTGGGGAGGGTTTAGAGGTGTACGTGTTCTGGGGAGGGTTTAGAGGTGTACGTGTTCTGGGGAGGGTTTAGAGGTGTACGTGTTCTGGGGAGGGTTTAGAGGTGTACGTGTTCTGGGGAGGGTTTAGAGGTGTACGTGTTCTGGGGAGGGTTTAGAGGTGTACGTGTTCTGGGGAGGGTTTAGAGGTGTACGTGTTCTGGGGAGGGTTTAGAGGTGTACGTGTTCTGGGGAGGGTTTAGAGGTGTACGTGTTCTGGGGAGGGTTTAGAGGTGTACGTGTTCTGGGGAGGGTCTAGAGGTGTACGTGTTCTGGGGAGGGTCTAGAGGTGTACGTGTTCTGGGGAGGGTTTAGAGGTGTATGTGTTCTGGGCAGGGTTTAGAGGTGTATGTGTTCTGGGGAGGGTTTAGAGGTGTATGTGTTCTGGGGAGGGTTTAGAGGTGTATGTGTTCTGGGGAGGTTGTAGAGGTGTATGTGTTCTGGGGAGGGTTTAGAGGTGTATGTGTTCTGGGGAGGTTGTAGAGGTGTATGTGTTCTGGGGAGGGTTTAGAGGTGTATGTGTTCTGGGGAGGTTGTAGAGGTGTATGTGTTCTGGGGAGGGTCTAGAGGTGTATGTGTTCTGGGGAGGGTTTAGAGGTGTATGTTTTCTGGGGAGGGTTTAGAGGTGTATGTGTTCTGGGGAGGGTCTAGAGGTGTATGTGTTCTGGGGAGGGTTTAGAGGTGTACGTGTTCTGGGGAGGGTCTAGAGGTGTACGTGTTCTGGGGAGGGTCTAGAGGTGTACGTGTTCTGGGGAGGGTTTAGAGGTGTACGTGTTCTGGGGAGGGTTTAGAGGTGTACGTGTTCTGGGGAGGGTTTAGAGGTGTACGTGTTCTGGGGAGGGTTTAGAGGTGTACGTGTTCTGGGGAGGGTTTAGAGGTGTACGTGTTCTGGGGAGGGTTTAGAGGTGTACGTGTTCTGGGGAGGGTTTAGAGGTGTACGTGTTCTGGGGAGGGTTTAGAGGTGTACGTGTTCTGGGGAGGGTCTAGAGGTGTACGTGTTCTGGGGAGGGTCTAGAGGTGTACGTGTTCTGGGGAGGGTTTAGAGGTGTATGTGTTCTGGGCAGGGTTTAGAGGTGTATGTGTTCTGGGGAGGGTTTAGAGGTGTATGTGTTCTGGGGAGGGTTTAGAGGTGTATGTGTTCTGGGGAGGTTGTAGAGGTGTATGTGTTCTGGGGAGGGTTTAGAGGTGTATGTGTTCTGGGGAGGTTGTAGAGGTGTATGTGTTCTGGGGAGGGTTTAGAGGTGTATGTGTTCTGGGGAGGTTGTAGAGGTGTATGTGTTCTGGGGAGGGTCTAGAGGTGTATGTGTTCTGGGGAGGGTTTAGAGGTGTATGTTTTCTGGGGAGGGTTTAGAGGTGTATGTGTTCTGGGGAGGGTCTAGAGGTGTATGTGTTCTGGGGAGGGTTTAGAGGTGTACGTGTTCTGGGGAGGGTCTAGAGGTGTACGTGTTCTGGGGAGGGTTTAGAGGTGTACGTGTTCTGGGGAGGGTTTAGAGGTGTACGTGTTCTGGGGAGGGTTTAGAGGTGTATGTGTTCTGGGGAGGGTCTAGAGGTGTATGTGTTCTGGGGAGGGTCTAGAGGTGTACGTGTTCTGGGGAGGGTTTAGAGGTGTACGTGTTCTGGGGAGGGTTTAGAGGTGTACGTGTTCTGGGGAGGGTTTAGAGGTGTACGTGTTCTGGGGAGGGTTTAGAGGTGTACGTGTTCTGGGGAGGGTTTAGAGGTGTACGTGTTCTGGGGAGGGTTTAGAGGTGTACGTTTTCTGGGGAGGGTTTAGAGATGTACGTGTTCTGGGGAGGGTTTAGAGGTGTACGTGTTCTGGGGAGGGTTTAGAGGTGTGCGTGTTCTGGGGAGGGTCTAGAGGTGTACGTGTTCTGGGGAGGGTCTAGAGGTGTACGTGTTCTGGGGAGGGTCTAAAGGTGTACGTGTTCTGGGGAGGGTTTAGAGGTGTAGGTGTTCTGGGGAGGGTTTAGAGGTGTAGGTGTTCTGGGGAGGGTTTAGAGGTGTAGGTGTTCTGGGGAGGGTGTAGAGGTGTAGGTGTTCTGGGGAGGGTGTAGAGGTGTAGGTGTTCTGGGGAGGGTGTAGAGGTGTAGGTGTTCTAGGGAGGGTATAGGTGTTCTGGGGAGGGTCTAGAAGTGTAGGCTACATTATAGATCATATCACAACTGGCTATATTCAGACACCATGCTTTTGGCTTAGGACTCTGTCCTGCAAGACCACCACAGGGTAATGAATTCCTCCCTTTCTCTCTATTCATCCCTCTTTCTCTCCATGTCTCACATCCCACCAATAGCATTATTAACCAAAGTTAGCAGAGCGGAAACCAAAGCCCCAAATCCTCAGAGCTCTGGGAATGACTTCCCAAAGATGGACACGGATTAGACCCCCGCGTCCTGTACCCCGTCCCTCCCTCTGTCCCCCACAATCCCCAGGTCCCCAACAGACCGAGTGTCAGGTGGCTCTCCCTGTGCCCGCGAAAGGCGTTACCCCTAATCCCATTACCCCTCTGTCCCTTTCAACACACACACACACACACACACACACACACACACACACACACACACACACACACACACACACACACACACACACACACACACACACACACACACACACACACACACACACACACACACACACACACACACACACACACACACACACACACACACACACACACACACACACACACACACACACACACACACACACACACACACACACACACACACACACACACACCTTCAAAGTCATAGTCCCAGCCAGGCCACTACAAGATACTCTTCTCCCACCTCTCACCCAAAATACAAAACTGAATCCATATCCTGTTGCTGATATTGCTGCACCTTTCATGCATACTGCATATACCCCTGCTGCATATACCCCTACATCCTGCTGCATATACCCCTGCCTCTATCCCTACATCCTGCTGCATATACCCCTGCCTCTATCCCTACATCCTGCTGCATATACCCCTGCCTGTATCCCTACATCCTGCTGCATATACCCCTGCTGCATATACCCCTACATCCTGCTGCATATACCCCTACATCCTGCTGCATATACCCCTGCGGCATATACCCCTACATCCTGCTGCATATACCCCTGCCTCTATCCCTACATCCTGCTGCATATACCCCTGCCTCTACCCCTACATCCTGCTGCATATACCCCTACATCCTGCTGCATATACCCCTGCCTCTATCCCTACATCCTGCTGCATATACCCCTGCCTGTATCCCTACATCCTGCTGCATATACCCCTGCTGCATATACCCCTGCATCCTGCTGCATATACCCCTACATCCTGCTGCATATACCCCTGCTGCATATACCCCTGCTGCATATACCCCTACATCCTGCTGCATATACCCCTACATCCTGCTGCATATACCCCTGCTGCATATACCCCTACATCCTGCTGCATATACCCCTGCCTCTATCCCTACATCCTGCTGCATATACCCCTGCCTCTATCCCTATTTCCTGCTCATATACCACTGTCTCTATCCCTACATCCTGGTCATGCTTCATCTCTCCACCCTGCCATGTATTTACCTCTACACTAGGAGCCCTGGAATAATCTGTGGTGAATGTGTGTGACTGTCTCTCGATGTGTGTCACTGTGAAGATACGCTCTTATTGGAGGAAAGAGAAAAAGCCTGACAAACAGCAGTGAACCCAGTTTGTGTGCACTTCTCTGATCATAGCAGCCCCCTTGTCCTACAGGTCAGTCCAGTCCTACCAGGAACCTAGAGTAGAACTGAATCCTACAGGTCAGTCCAGTCCTACCAGGAACCTAGTGTAGAACTGAATCCCACAGGTCAGTCCAGTCCTACCAGGAACCTAGAGTAGAACTGAATCCCACAGGTCAGTCCAGTCCTACCAGGAACCTAGAGTAGAACTGAATCCTACAGGTCAGTCCAGTCCTACTAGGGACATTAGAGTAGAACTGAATCCCACCACAACAGACTAAATCAAGGGCCTTTACAGAGGGCCCTCTGAACACCTATCATGGAGTATGAAGGATCAGAGAACATTTAGGACTATCACAACCACTCAACATCACACAGCCATATCCCTACAGTATCCCCCAAACCAGTGGACAATCCCCTATATCCTTCATTATCTCTCCATTTCATCCCTCCATTCCGGTGTGCATTCATCATAGGTAGGGATTAGGGTCTTAACATAATAAGATCACACGGCCAGTGACTGATATCAAGAGAGAGGCCACATGCAGCCACCTGGTTTTATCTGGCAGCCTCTGTCACCCATGGGGTGTGTGTGTTACATTACACAAGGAACTCAAATTGGGATTGAGAATGAGTTGGGACACACCACCAGAGACGTCTGATAGGATCTCTACCCCCGATCCCCCTGGCTGTGGGTCTAGAACAAACCCCACTAGGCGATCTCCTCCATAATACCCTGCCTGTGTCTTTGGGGTAGCTGTTGACATTCAGCTGGAAATTAAACACTAAGTCTCCGTCTGTTAATCCAGGATTACACACCAAACATGTTCCTGGAAAAACAAAGAGTGGTAGCGGCATCTGAGTGGAACCATCTGTGTCAGCAGGACTCCTACAGTCACATGGCTCCCAGAGCCGCCGGACTCCTACAGTCACATGGCTCCCAGAGCCGCCGGACTCCTACAGTCACATGGCTCCCAGAGCCGCCGGCCTCCTACAGGCACATGGCTCCCAGAGCCGCCGGACTCCTAAAGTCACATGGCTCCCAGAGCCGCCGGACTCCTACAGTCACATGGCTCCCAGAGCCGCCGGACTCCTACAGTCACATGGCTCCCAGAGCCGCCGGCCTCCTACAGTCACATGGCTCCCAGAGCCGCCGGACTCCTACAGTCACATGGCTCCCAGAGCCGCCGGACTCCTACAGTCACATGGCTCCCAGAGCCGCCAGACTCCTACAGTCACATGGCTCCCAGCGCCGCCGGACTCCTACAGTCACATGGCTCCCAGAGCCGCCGGCCTCCTAGTCACATGGCTCCCAGAGCCGCCGGCCTCCTAGAGTCACATGGCTCCCAGAGCCGCCGGCCTCCTACAGTCACATGGCTCCCAGAGCCGCCGGCCTCCTACAGTCACATGGCTCCCAGAGCCGCCGGCCTCCTACAGTCACATGGCTCCCAGAGCCGCCGGCCTCCTACAGTCACATGGCTCCCAGAGCCGCCGGCCTCCTACAGTCACCCGCTGGCCTCCTACAGTCACAGGCTCACAGAGCCGCCGGCCTCCTACAGTCACCCGCTGGCCTCCTACAGTCACAGGCTCACAGAGCCGCCGGCCTCCTACAGTCACCCGCTGGCCTCCTACAGTCACAGGCTCACAGAGCCGCCGGCCTCCTACAGTCACCCGCTGGCCTCCTACAGTCACAGGCTCACAGAGCCGCCGGCCTCCTACAGTCACCCGCTGGCCTCCTACAGTCACAGGCTCACAGAGCCGCCGGCCTCCTACAGTCACCCGCTGGCCTCCTACAGTCACAGGCTCACAGAGCCGCCGGCCTCCTACAGTCACCCGCTGGCCTCCTACAGTCACAGGCTCACAGAGCTGCCGGCCTCCTACAGTCACCCGCCGGCCTCCTACAGTCACAGGCTCCCAGCGACAGCGGGCACGCAACTACAGGGGATCCCAAATCCACCAGTCAATAGAAAAGGCCTGTTGGGTGTCTTTTACCTCTATGATCACTGACTGGGGGACAACATTCAGACAATAGTTCAGGAATCACAAGCAGCTGAATTTACATTCAACTTAATTACATTTGTCAACTGTATGACTGGATACAAGAGTCAACATGGAGCACAGTGTGACACTAAAAACAATCATACAACCAAAACAAGGCCTAAATCGTCATTACCAGTCAGTAAGAAGGGGGCTTCTAACAGACAGAATAGGAATATCAGGACCAGCTGGCTGAAGCTCTATTTACATATTTTGTCATTTAGCAGACGTTCTTTTGCAGAGCGACTTACAGTAGTGAGTACATAATACATTTTCCTACTGGTCCCCTGTGGGAATCAAACCCACAACCCTGTCGTTGCAAGCGCCATGCTCAACCAACTGATCCACACGGGACTGCAGTAGGTTCCTCATTGGAATCACTGACCCTGGTCTCCAAAAGGGTTTTTATATAAAAGTCTGTCATGTCTATGTTAATGTTTTAAATGTATGTCAATTGTAAAGTATTTTTGTCTGTAATGTATTTTTCGTTAGGCCTATGTGTCAGACCCCAGGAAGACTAGCTGTCTCTAATGGGGATCTAATAAAATCATAGAAAAAGGTTTCACTCTACGAAGGCAGTCATTATCAAACATGACCAGTCTATTAGGAGCACAAAGGGAGTCCCAATTCAAACAGTCTACAAGGCCCTTGCTCTCTTTACAAGCCTACATTAGGAAAACATGGGCTGAAAGAGGGCTGGGCCACTGGAGGGCTAAGAGGCTTACAGACCCCATGTCAGAGATGGTGCTTCTCCCTGTGGACCCCAGATGGGGAGGGAATGAAGCCCACCTCTGATGTCCCCTCTCTGGGCAGCAGAAGGCAGCGGAAGGGTGGGTGCTAAAGCTCGATTTGATCTTAATGTGAGTTTTAAAGGGGGACTGACCAGGGATCTGTGTGCAACTATCAGCCCAATCAGAGCTAATCCTACTGATTTAGAAACAGACACCTGTCTGGGACCGAGAGTGACAGATGCAAAACAAATCACAAGTCACAGCCTTACAATGTAGCCATCTAGCCCCCCTCTCCCCTGTTCCTGAACACAGAGATGATTCAACAGACTGATCTCCACATTGCTCTTTTCATTGTTGCTAGCAGCAACCCAGCCGCCAAACAGCTGAGCAGGGTGCCTATTTGAGGAGTCGGAGGCTTAGAGCCAGCAATCAATGGGTCAGCCCAGAGCAAATAACAGTCTAGTGATATGAATACGACTGCTTTGAATTGAAACGGACGTGTCTGGGGCTGCTGGGCCCATGTCCCCATACAATGACACGGAATAGAATACTAGTGACTAATCTTTATTGTATTGGCCGCTGGCTGGTGTGTGCAGTGCTGGGCCGGTGTTGAGAGAGTGGACTGATCTTATCAGGGTCTTGTATTGCTTTCACAATTAGGTCGGTGTTCATGCCAATGACTCAGACACCTCAACAGAGCACCCGCCACCCCCCCTCGCCACCAGCTGACGTCCCCCCCATCATGTCAGAAGAATAGGTCTATGCATATCAGACCATATTGTGAGCTGGACATGTACTGTATTTATAGACGTATGATTTTCAATATAGCCTAAACATTCACTAATATAGAACTAGTCATTATAAATGTTTCACTCGGCAGCTGTTGGAAATTCAAAGAAAGCCAAAAATATAGACATTTTGAAAAAATTGCTATTGGAAAAAAGTAAAAAAATACAACGTCCTGAAGAAAAACCCTAGCCCCACTAATTGTCCATGTACCCTAAGACCATTACTTTCCTTTCAACGCTACTCAAACAAACATGGAGTACATTGATGGAGATCTGACTTCCCCTCTAGTCACAGCCATTCTATTCCCTCTCCCAGTGACACACAGCTAGCGCTATAGCAGAATAAGACTGGAGAAACCAGAACAATATACAGCGGAAGAGGCTGACATGTTATGACTGCCTGCATTATATGGCACAATCAGATACACTGATGGATAAAACTGATATAATTTAAATAATACACAGGGACGGATGACATTCAAAATGGAGGGAAAGAGATGTTATTTTAGAAATACTGGCGGTCATGTTGATACTACTGCCACACATTGACCTGTAAGGCCACATACAGTAGGCCCCGGGGTTAAATTGGGAATTTAGACGTGGTGGAATTATTCACTTCAAAAATGGGTTGATTTAGGCCTCCCGAGTGGAGCAGCGGTCTAAGGCAATGCATCGCAGTGCTAGTAGCATCACTACAGACACGGGTTCGATTTCGGGCTGTATCACAACTGGCCGTGATCAGGAGTCCCATAGGGCAGCACACAATTGGCCCAGTGTCGTCCGGGTTAGGGGAGAGTTTGGACGGAGGGGAGGGGGGCTTTACTTGGCTCATCGCGCTCTAGCGACTCCTTATGGCGGGCCGGGCGCCTGCAGGCTGACCTCGGTCGTCTGTTGAACTGTGTTTTTTCCGACACATTGGTGCGGCTGGCGGGCGGGTGTTAAGAAGCGCAGTTTGGCAGGTCATGTTTCGGAGGATGCATGACTCGACCTTCGCCTCCCAAGCTCGTTGGGGAGTTGCAGCGATGAGACAAGATAAAAAGGGGGTAAAAAGAAATATAATAATAATAAGGGTTGATTTTCCCACTGACACTGTCCTCTCCTACAATTCAATAGTGATGAAACTTGACACTATATCCTAACCCCTGGTAATACCCTTATAATTATTATGCATTAACAGTCAATTATTTTATTTTCATTTTTAGATGTCTCTTAGATCCAGCCTACCTCTTGTGGGTCTTGCACAATGCCCTGTGTTGTCAGTAGAAGGCCTGGCTATATTCCCCGGGTCTCCTGTCAGCCCATGTTTACCTCAAAGCGCTGTCACAACAACAGGACTGCCTCTGCTAAGAGCATTTTGTAAAGTGAGCAGTTGGGCCATCACTTCTAGTCTAGAGCATATCAGCATCCTTACTGAGCTGTAAGTCTCTCTCATCTTAACCCACCACACATACAGCTCCCTATGAGAGGCATGCCTCTTCTCTTGCAGTGCTCATAGAGCTCTCTGGAGTAGGATGAAGTTTCCTGGTCTACAGTTTTACGTTTTCCCTCCTAATGGGTATGGTTACGATTTGGGAAGGTCAGCTGATCCCAGATCGGTGTCTAAGGACAAATTCTACCAGGAGCTAGTGTACCTCTGTTTTATAGTATTGGGTCTGTGTGACAGGGAAAGTTAGCTGAGACTCAGTCTGCATTCCCTCTGCAAGGGGTCAGAGCCTGACCTGAGATGACTGGAGTCACAGTATGAGAGACAGAGGTTAACAGAGACTAGTCTCCATCAGACTGTCCAACAGCTCCTTGTTTTGACAACACTGAGTCTAATTAGGAAAGCAGTCTGAGAGACAAAGGCTAATTTGAAGACTAATGTTACAATCCCCAAAACTTCAGTTCAAACTGTGGCCGACTGGATATATATTGCCACTCCTCCCAACCCTACCCCTGTCATGCTAGATTTAACCCCTTCCACCTACCCCTGTCATGCTAGATGTAACCCCTTCCACCTACCCCACACCTGCTAAGCAAATTAGTGTCTTGTCACAGGCATGATTTTTTATGTAATGTAGAATAGGAAATTGTGTCAGTTCTACACATTAGACTGCATTTATATGTGTAGACGTTGCACCCCACTAATTAAGTCCTGGCATCGCCATGGCTCTGCCCCAAGATCACATGACCAGAAACTAATCTCATTTGCTGGCTGATGTGGCCCTCTGCTTGCTGCCTACTACAGTATCTTTAAGTAGTAAAGTGGTTGTGAACATGATAAACATAATGTCCAATAGTTCAAATAATCACTTTAAGATTAATAATTTGGGGGTATAAGGAAGGTTGTGATGTTACACATGCATGTATTTAACTTCATGTAATTTTAGGTTATTGACTGCTGTCCAGGCATCATTGAGGGAAACCTTGCAAAGGTTGAAAAAGAAAAAACTGTACTAGCTTATGTATCACAAAATACTAGTTGGCATGAGGTCTGAAAGGAGGGACTTTTAGTTTTCTTTAAAATATAGCCAAGATGAAAGACTGATGAAAGATGAAAAAAGGGATTCTTTCTGATGATTAGAACAACATGATTGCAACATGCATTTGGCTGATTTCATAACACATATGATAAAACATAGATCTAAATCTTTGTTAGGCTAGATCAGGACTCTCCAACCCTGTTCCTGGAGAGCTACCCTCCTGTAGGTTTTAGTTTCAACCCCTGTTGCAACTAACCTGGTTTATTAAGCTGCCAATTATTAGAATCAGTTGCGCTAAATTAGGGTTGGAGCGAAAACCTACAGGACGTAGTTCTCCTGAAACAGGGTTGGAGAGCCCTGGGCTATATGCAATATTTATGCAAATCAAATATTATAGATCTATAAAAGCCTACGTTTGAAGGGCATAGCCTGCTACTTTCTAGTCTACAAGTGTTAGTCTACATGTGTGTCATTTGAAAGCTAAGTGTCTACCCACATTGCAGACCGATGACCGTATTCCCCAGAATGCAAATGTGCTGGCAGGCTGGGATCTTTTATTTCAAATAAACCAAAATCTAAAGATTATGGCAAAACAAAGGCAGCTCACAAACAGAACCCCATCTGCATGTTCGAGTTTCCTAACCAGCAGTTTGTTGTAAATCAGACGTATGTCTTTATTTCACAGAATCGCAGCTTTCTATTCAGACAAAATACGTTCTCTAAATGGTAATAGACATTCAAAACATGTATTTGTCTTCTTGGACAATCAACTCACCGCTATCCAGCGTCGACAGCTACGGAAGCTGCCCTCACACAGACACGCTACCTAACACCCGCTTCTGTGATTGGTAGCAACTGAGCAATCCCAGCTCTGATTGGGTTGATGTAATTCAAAACATCAACATTCGTCACCACGGGGGGAAAAAAGCATGGCGGCCCCCAACATGAGCGTGGGTAAACCTACCGCGGACCGTTTACCGTGCAATACCACCAGTTTTCAGAAGAAATCACGAAGCAAACTAGTTTCAATACCTGGCACAAGACCTTCGATTCAAAATGGGCAACTTATTGTTTCGACTGGTGTCACATCTCTCGACTACGTGATTGGTCAGTCTGCCACGAATGTGTTGATAGCTAACTAACACGAGTTGTTTTGCTATTTCTGATTGATTAAACTATATAACAATAATAATTGTTTTAATTTGGTTAGTTTTAAAGGAATGTTATCGCTGTCACTATTCGACTGCATGTCTTCAACCACTGAGTCGCATGAAGGTAGCCGGCTAGCTTCACGTTATTTACTATAACATTCATGTAACGTCAACAATAATTCGTGTGCCCCATTTGAAACAACCGGCACACCTTCACGCCATAGTAAAGGTTGTCAGCTGGCTCTGGAGTATTCGTCAGTCACGGTACTGGGCACTCGTAACTAGTTTGCAGGTTTTTGTTCCAGTCCAACACTTATTCAACAATGAGCTTGATTAGTTAGAGCTGGATCAAAAGCCTGCACTCCCTGTGGGTTCCCAGGACCACATTTTAAAATCAAAATACGAGTCGTGTTTCAGAGCAAGCAGTAATTTTTGCTTTTTAATACCTTTATATGAAACAGTCTTAAAACAGGCCTATCTAAGGACAAAATGGGAAATATGATAATATTAATTATCTATGTTTTGTCAAATACACTGCTAAAAATAAATAAAGGGAACACTAAAATAAACATCCTAGATCTGAATGAATGAAATATTCTTATTAAATACTTTTTTCTTTACATAGTTGAATGTGCTGACAACAAAATCACACAAAAATTATCAATGGAAATCAAATGTATCAACCCATGGAGGTCTGGATTTGGAGTCACACTCAAAATTAAAGTGGAAAACCACACTACAGGCTGATCCAACTTTTATGTAATGTCCTTAAAACAAGTCAAAATGAGGCTCAGTAGTGTGTGTGGCCTCCACGTGCCTGTATGACCTCCCTACAACGCCTGGGCATGCTCCTGATGAGGTGGCGGATGGTCTCCTGAGGGATCTCCTCCCAGACCTGGACTAAAGCATCCGCCAACTCCTGGACAGTCTGTGGTGCAACGTGGCGTTGGTGGATGGAGCGAGACATGATGTCCCAGATGTGCTCAATTGGATTCAGGTCTGGGGAACGGGCGGGCCAGTCCATAGCATCAATGCCTTCCTCTTGCAGGAACTGCTGACACACTCCAGCCACATGAGGTCTAGCATTGTCTTGCATTAGGAGGAACCCAGGGCCAACCGCACCAGCATATGGTCTCACAAGGGGTCTGAGGATCTCATCTCGGTACCTAATGGCAGTCAGGCTACCTCTGCCCAAAGAAATGCCATCCCACACCATGACTGACCCACCGCCAAACCGGTCATGCTGGAGGATGTTGCAGGCAGCAGAACGTTCTCCACGGCGTCTCCAAACTCTGTCACGTCTGTCACATGTGCTCAGTGTGAACCTGCTTTCATCTGTGAAGAGCACAGGGCGCCAGTGGCGAATTTGCCAATCTTTTTTGTTCTCTGGCAAATGCCAAACGTCCTGCACGGTGTTGGGCTGTAAGCACAACCCCCACCTGTGGACGTCGGGCCCTCATACCACCCTCATGGAGTCTGAGCAGACACATGCACATGCACATTTGTGGCCTGCTAGAGGTCATTTTGCAGGGCTCTGGCAGTACTCCTCCTGCTCCTCCTTGCACAAAGGCGGAGGTTGCGGTCCTGCTGCTGGGTTGTTGCCCTCCTACGGCCTCCTCCACGTCTCCTGATGTACTGGCCTGTCTCCTGGTAGCGTCTCCATGCTCTGGACACTACGCTGACAGACACAGCACACCTTCTTGCCACAGCTCGCATTGATGTGCCATCCTGGATGAGCTGCACTACCTGAGCCACTTGTGTGGATTGTAGACTTCGTCTCATGCTACCACTAGAGTTAAAGCACCGCCAGCATTCAAAAGTGACCAAAACATCAGCCAGGAAGCATAGGAACTGAGAAGTGGTCTGTGGTCACCACCTGCAGAACCACTCCTTTATTGGGGGTGTCTAATTGCCTGTAATTTCCACCTGTTGTCTATTCCATTTGCACAACAGCATGTGAAATTTATTGTCAATCAGTGTTGCTTCCTAAGTGGACAGTTTGATTTGACAGAAGTGTGATTGACTTGGAGTTACATTGTGTTGTTTAAGTGTTCCCTTTATTTTTTTTGAGCAGTGTATATTTCAACAATCCTTCCTCCAAAGAGCCATTCTATGGATGGAATGTTGTGAAAATCCCCCCAAATCATGGTCTTTTTTTCCCTGCTTTCGTGAGGAATCACCCTGCATGTCAGACCTATGCTACACTTTGTTATCTGTAAATTATATGGTGTTGTCATGAACAAAAATCGACTTATTTGTAATATTTTTTTATTCTTGAAATAGGTGGTGGTTTAGCAGTTGGAACCCTTCTCCTCATAGGTAAGTCTAATTCTACATTTTCCATTGTACATTTAGACAATTTCTGAGTAGAGGTACTACTGTACCTTGTCCAAGATGTACTAGCCTAGGTAACCTACTCCTTTTAATATCCAAGAACCTTATGTTCAGACATAAACTGGCAGCCAAATCAGACAAATACTCTATCTAAACGGGAATCGATTCTCAATTGCGATATGGTTCTATAAGGCACTCTATGGGTGTCCCTCTTCCGTTACACACTGGTGATTGGAGAAGCTAAATAGCTCATTAGAACTGGTGTTCGCCTCTCTCTTCCGTAAACAAGCCGTAACATGAACATTTTAATCGTGTTAAAAAGGTGTATAGTAATTTAATATTTTTCGATGATATGAAAGTAAAGTTCCAAAAGTTTCCAAAACCTAGTAAAGTTCCAAGCTAAGACTATTAATGTGTAGGCAGAGCGTCAGAACTGTTATACACATTGGCCGCGCCGTCGTCAATGTTTCCAATGAGAACCCAGGGATTATTGCAGTCACTATCTCCACCTGAAAGTACCTGAGACTGGTGTAAGGCAATGCTATGGCATTAGATTGTCCTTATCACTTAGATGACCTTTCATCTGTGCTTCTCACTTGCTTTAGTGGGTTCAGCAGAGGGCACTGCTTGTTTTTGACCAACAAGCAGAAAGCTGTTTTGCCTGACACCTGCTATCCAAGTCCCTTAAAACAATACAGCCTTGTAGATAAGTTGTTGATAACCGGTAGATAAGTTGTGTTCTTTCTGATCACCCAGAAAGCGAATCATCTGGCCCTCATTGGTTGAGGTGTGTATAACCTAGCCTGGCAGTCAGATGTGTTTGTTCTTAGCCAACTCCCCCATCATGTTTGGCATGACAAACAGTAGTGTAATGGAGGGTAAATGCATTTTACCCACCTTTTTTTATTTTGTGTGATAATTTACTCCCCTTTTGCAGAGAAAATAAAAATACATTTTAGAGCAATTTAGGGTGGTGTGTATATAATATTACTGGTCTCGGGCTCCCTAGGTGTATATAATATTACTGGTCTCGGGCTCCCTAGGTGTGTATAATATTACTGGTCTCGGGCTCCCTAGGTGTATATAATATTACTGGTCTCGGGCTCCCTAGGTGTATATAATATTACTGGTCTCGGGCTCCCTAGGTGTATATAATATTACTGGTCTCGGGCTCCCTAGGTGTATATAATATTACTGGTCTCGGGCTCCCTAGGTGTATATAATATTACTGGTCTCGGGCTCCCTAGGTGTATATAATATTACTGGTCTCGGGCTCCCTAGGTGTATACAGTTGAAGTCGGAAGTTTACATACACCTTAGCCAAATACATTTAAACTCAGTTTTTCACAATTCCTGACATTTAATCCAAGTAAAAATGTAATGTCTTAGGTGTGTTAGGATCACCACTTTATTTTAAGAATGTGAGATGTCAGAATAATAGTAGAGAGTGATTTATTTCAGCTTTTATTTCTTTCATCACATTTCCAGTGTGTCAGAAGTTTACATATACTCAATTAGTATTTGGTAGCATTGCCTTTAAATTGTATAACTTGGGTCAAACATTTCAGGTAGCCTTCCACAAGCTTCCCACAATAAGTTGGGTGAATTTTGGCCCATTCCTCTTGACAGAGCTGGTGTAACTGAGTCAGGTTTGTAGGCCTCCTTGCTCGCACACGCCTTGTCAGTTCTGCCTGTTCTATAGGATTGAGGTCAGGGCTTTGATGGCCACTCCAATACCTTGACTTTGTTTTACTTAAGCCATTTTGCCACAACTTTGGAAGTATGCTTGGGGTCATTGTCCATTTGGAAGACCCATTTACGACCAAGCTTTAACTTCCTGACTGATGTCTTGAGACATGAACATAAGAACATTCACATTCTTACTATTGTAAAGTGGTTGTTCCACTGGATATCATAAGGTGAATGCACCAATTTGTAAGTCGCTCTGGATAAGAGCGTCTGCTAAATGACTTAAATGTAATGTAAATGTTGAGATGCTGCTTCAATATATCCACATAATTTTCCTCCCTCATAATGCCATCTATTTTGTGAAGTGCACCAGTCCCTCCTGCAGCAAAGCACACCCACAACACGATGCTGCCACCCCCGTGCTTCACGGTTGGGATGGTGTTCTTCGGCTTGCAAGCATCCCCCTTTTTCCTCCAAACACAACAATTGTTGGAAAAATTTCTTGTGTCATGCACAAAGTAATGTCCTAACCGACTTGCCAAAAGTGTTGTTTGTTAACAACAAATTTGTGGAGTGGTTGAAAAACGAGTTTTAATGACTCCAACCTAAGTGTATGTCAACTTCCGACTTCAACTGTATAATATTACTTATCTCAGGCTTCCATTAGCTTTGGTATGAAATAATAACAATCATGGAGATGGACTAATGAGCAGCTGGTTCCAGTCCCAGGTAGACAAACTGCCACTCTGCCGTAGAGCAAGCCACTGACTTCATCTGTCCGTACCTCAGCTGCATTCATGGAAGCTGTGTTCAATTCAAAGCCATGTGGGTTGATTGGGATAAGAGAGTTTTCTGCTGTATGTGTTATTATTATCAAGTATTACAGGCTGTATAGTATTTTTGCTAGCTGGTGAGGTAGCCTGGCTGGTATCTCCTTGAAGCTGTCATTTGTGTGTATCAACTGATATTAGGCCTATATTGCTTTGCCCTTCAATTACAGTAGGTGTCCTGGAGGGTGGGTAGTTTGCCCCCGGTAATGTGTTGGGCAGACCACACCACCCTCTGGAGAGCCTTGAAGTTGCGGGCGGGGCAGTTTCCGAACCAGGCGGTGATACAGCCCAACAGGATGCTTTCAATTGTGCATCTAAAGATTTGTGAGGGTTTTAGGTGACAAGCCACATTTATTTAGCCTCCTGTGGTTGAAGAGGCTCTGTTGTGCCTTCTTCACCACACTGTCTGTGTGGGTGGTCCATTTCAGTTTGTCAGTGATGTGTACGCCAAGGATCTTGAAGCTTTCCACCTTCTCCACTGCGGTCCCGTCGATGTAGATATGGGGGTGCACCCTCTGCTGTTTCCTGAAGTCCACGATCATCTCCTTTTTTTTGTTGGCGTTGAGTGAGAGGTTGTTTTCCAGGCACCACACTCCCAGAGGCCTCATCTCCTCCCGTAGGCTGTCTCGTCATCGTTGGTAATCAAGCCTACTACTGTTGTGTCGTCTGCAAACTTGATGATTGAGTTGGAGGCGTGCTTGGCCACGCAGTCGTCGGTGAACAGGGAGTACAGGAGGGGGCCATTTTGCCACAACTTTGGAAGTATGCTTGGGGTCATTGTCCATTTGGAAGACCCATTTACGACCAAGCTTTAACTTCCTGACTGATGTCTTGAGACATGAACATAAGAACATTCACATTCTTACTATTGTAAAGTGGTTGTTCCACTGGATATCATAAGGTGAATGCACCAATTTGTAAGTCGCTCTGGATAAGAGCGTCTGCTAAATGACTTAAATGTAATGTAAATGTTGAGATGCTGCTTCAATATATCCACATAATTTTCCTCCCTCATAATGCCATCTATTTTGTGAAGTGCACCAGTCCCTCCTGCAGCAAAGCACACCCACAACACGATGCTGCCACCCCCGTGCTTCACGGTTGGGATGGTGTTCTTCGGCTTGCAAGCATCCCCCTTTTTCCTCCAAACACAACAATTGTTGGAAAAATTTCTTGTGTCATGCACAAAGTAATGTCCTAACCGACTTGCCAAAAGTGTTGTTTGTTAACAACAAATTTGTGGAGTGGTTGAAAAACGAGTTTTAATGACTCCAACCTAAGTGTATGTCAACTTCCGACTTCAACTGTATAATATTACTTATCTCAGGCTTCCATTAGCTTTGGTATGAAATAATAACAATCATGGAGATGGACTAATGAGCAGCTGGTTCCAGTCCCAGGTAGACAAACTGCCACTCTGCCGTAGAGCAAGCCACTGACTTCATCTGTCCGTACCTCAGCTGCATTCATGGAAGCTGTGTTCAATTCAAAGCCATGTGGGTTGATTGGGATAAGAGAGTTTTCTGCTGTATGTGTTATTATTATCAAGTATTACAGGCTGTATAGTATTTTTGCTAGCTGGTGAGGTAGCCTGGCTGGTATCTCCTTGAAGCTGTCATTTGTGTGTATCAACTGATATTAGGCCTATATTGCTTTGCCCTTCAATTACAGTAGGTGTCCTGGAGGGTGGGTAGTTTGCCCCCGGTAATGTGTTGGGCAGACCACACCACCCTCTGGAGAGCCTTGAAGTTGCGGGCGGGGCAGTTTCCGAACCAGGCGGTGATACAGCCCAACAGGATGCTTTCAATTGTGCATCTAAAGATTTGTGAGGGTTTTAGGTGACAAGCCACATTTATTTAGCCTCCTGTGGTTGAAGAGGCTCTGTTGTGCCTTCTTCACCACACTGTCTGTGTGGGTGGTCCATTTCAGTTTGTCAGTGATGTGTACGCCAAGGATCTTGAAGCTTTCCACCTTCTCCACTGCGGTCCCGTCGATGTAGATATGGGGGTGCACCCTCTGCTGTTTCCTGAAGTCCACGATCATCTCCTTTCTTTTGTTGGCGTTGAGTGAGAGGTTGTTTTCCAGGCACCACACTCCCAGAGGCCTCATCTCCTCCCGTAGGCTGTCTCGTCATCGTTGGTAATCAAGCCTACTACTGTTGTGTCGTCTGCAAACTTGATGATTGAGTTGGAGGCGTGCTTGGCCACGCAGTCGTCGGTGAACAGGGAGTACAGGAGGGGGCTGAGCACACACCATTGTGGGGTCCCAGTGTTGAGGATCACCACCTGGGGGCAGCCTGTCAGGAAGTTCAGGACCCAATTGCACGGGGCGGGGTTCAGACCCAGTGCCTCGAACTTAATGATGAGCTTGGAGGGTACTATAGTGTTGAATGCTGAGCTATAGTCAATAAACAATATTCTTACATAGGTATTCCTATTGTCCAGATGGGATAGAGCAGTGTGCAGAGTGATGGTGATTGCATCGTCTGTGGATCTATTGGGGCGGTAAGCCAATTGAAGTGGGTATAGGGTGGCAGTTAAGGTAGAGGTGACATGACACTTGACTAGTCTCTCAAAGCACTTCATGATGACAGAGGTGAGTGCTACGGGGCGATATTCATTAAGTTCAGTTACCTTTGCCTTCTTGGGTACAGGAACAATGGTGGCCATCTTGAAGCATGTGGGGACAGCAGACTGAGATAGGGAGAGATTGAATATGCCTGTAAACACACCAGCCAGCTGGTATGCGCATGCTCTGAGGACGCAGCTCGGGATGCCGTCTGGGCCGGCAGCCTTGCGAGGGTTAACATGTTTAAATGTTTTACTCACGTTGGCCACGGAGGAGGAGATCCCACAGTCCTTGGTAGCGGGCCGCGTCGGTGGCACTGTGTTATCCTCAAATCGTGCAATGAATGTGTTTAGCCTGTCCGGAAGCAAGACATCGGTCTCGGCGATGTGGCTGGTTTGCCTTTTGTAGTCCGTGATTGTCTGTAGTCCCTGCCACATACGTCTCGTGTCTGAGCCGTTGAATTGCGACTCCACTTGATCTCTATACTGACGTTTAGCTTGTTTGATTTCCCTGCGGAGTGAATAACTACACTGTTTATATTCTGCCATACAACCAGGCGCCTTGCTCTGGTTAAATGCGGTGGTTGACTCTTTCAGTTTTGTGTAAATGCTACCATCTATCCACGGTTTCTGGTTAGGGTAGGTTTTAATAATCACAGTAGGTACTACATCTCCTATAAACTTCCTTATGAACTCAGTCACCGTATCCGTGTATGCGTCTAGATTATTTTCGCAAGCTACCCGGAACATATCCCAGTCCACGTGATCAAAACAATCCTGAAATGTGGCTAACCATCTCCACCCCACCATCTCCACCATTTCCACCCCCTTCAGCTACGTGAGACAGGGCCATTCCATCTCCATGTTAAAACCCAAATCCTAGAGTTCACTCCCCTTTACAATCCCACGTCAAAATGAGCAAAATTAGAGCACCAAAAAAGGAAAACCTGTTAAGACAAAAAGGAATTCCCCCTCTGACTGTTCAGAGAGTGACTGATCTGTCCTGGGGTCCTGTGGTCACGACCCGCCAAGAGGTGACTCTGCTGCCTCACCCCTCCATACCCCCCCACCCGGCCCCCGTCACTCCCCACTCTCTCTCTTCTTTTCTCAACCCCTCCTCCTCAGCAGCCTAATGACTCCCTCAGGTTCTATTTGGAAGGGCTCCCATAGAAAGGCAGGGCACAATGGGCCTCATCTGGAGAGGGCCCATCTGGGAGGCTTTGTGGGCCCTGCTGAAAGCCACAAAGGTCCTGCTGACCTAGAAAGCCATCAATAAGAGGACAGGGAGCCCCACCGACGACAAATTGAAGAGGCAGGGAATTTCCTGGGCCATCCCGGGAGCTGTCCCATCATGGGTGAGGAATGAGGAGACAGGCCAGGAACGTCGGGGGGCGGGGAGGGAAGTACATTCTCCAGGTGTTTCTGGATGGCTCTGCGTTATTCCCGAGCTGTCGGATGTGATGTCAGCTGTATGGCTGTCACCTTTAACTGTCACTGTCCTTTGTGTGTGTGCCCACTGTCTGCCATTGTGTGTAGAGGCCAGAGACGGCTTTACAAAATGGTGGTTTGGGGCTGTGACAAGAAGCAGCAGTGGCATGCTGGGTAGTGGTATGTGGGGGCATAGAATAAGGAAGTAGGAAGTGGGCCTACGTTGTGGTTCTGTGGTTGGGTGGTGGGTGCTTTGTGTGGTCTGAGGTAGTCCTCACTGTCACTCAGGACTTCAATACAGACGTAAATAAGACCAGAATGTAAGCTCTTCCAAGTGTTAGCCTCTTTTGTCCTGAAGCTGCAAACACAGCTCTCGGAGTTCCACTAGAATTAGGCCTGGTGTCTCACTGTTGTGTTGTGTTTGACATTTAGACTGCACGTCTTTTTGGATGTAAATGTCACCTGATGCCTTTTTATACACACCTAAACCAGCATTATCTTCTGAATTGAATAGTGTTCATATGAATTACACCAACAAACACAAGGCCATATGAAAAGCCATCATCACCATCATAATCCTGAGAGAACAACAGTGAATTAAAGTGAGCTGGATGTCAAGAAATTGGCTACCATTTGAAATGAGTTAACTTGACTCACACATCAACAAAATAAACACACAACAGTCATTTCATTGGCGTGAAGAAACACTCCCACTCCCGATGGTTGAATTCCACATCCCTATGTCATTTAGCTGACAGGGGGCTCATACCTCCATGAGAACTCTGGTGAATCCTCCCCACAGGATGTCCTGTCCCCTCTTCAAGATGGTGGAGGAGATGATGTGTGGCTCACCCCTTTCTGTGAGAGGTGTGGCTGTCGTCTCATATGATTGGGAGCTCTGGTTCAGGAGATGACACCTGTGTCCCTGTGTCGTGTCCATTCTCCCCACCTCCCTCACTAAGAGTGACTGGTCATTACATCCATTCCAGACAGGCAGTGTGACAGATCCTCCTCTGTTGTGTTGTAATTAGGCTCAGCCAGGTGTAAGGTGTTACGTTGGGAAACACTGTGGCTTTATGTGAACAGCAAATCCCGTCTTTTACTGTCAATGTATATAGACATTTAAACTTCATCACCTCTATGCTGTGTACATGATGTGTTTATAATGTCATTTGTTTCTTCCCTTTTTGAGACTAAAGTGGCAGTGATCTGTGTCAATGACGCTGTTCTCTGTGTAGGTAGGAGGACACTATGACAGTGGGACCTAACGCTACATTATGTGTGTTGTCTCTCAGAGGAGGACCGATATGACAGCTACTCTCGTATGCTACTCAAGTACTTCCTGGCAGAGGGGGTGGTGTGTGGACATGAACTCTACGTGGCGTCTGCCCAGGACCACCCCAATGACATCCTACAGGTGCGTGTGTGTGTGCGTGTGTGTGTGTGTGTGTGTGCGTGCGTGCGTTCGTACTGTCAGTCTGTCCCACTGGGTGGACAGACTTCGAGGGTGGTGTGTGTTGGGGGGGGGGGATACATCACTCTGAAGGGGAGCAGAGCTCCTAAAGCTGTTTCCCACACGGCACCGCAGGAGGAGGTGAACTCCCATACTGATTGATAGTGGGAGGGGTCACAACTTAACCCCCTCTTTTCATATCAAAGGGTTAGAGGAGGAGAGTAAGAGAGGAGGGAGGCCCCTGGTCTGGCATAATCAAATCATATTGGTCCCCAATTCAATCAATTGCAGAAAAGGAAAATTGCTGAGCCAGGAACTGTCCGGCAGTGTCTTTTCTCTGGGATTGATTGAACTGCGTCCCTAGAAAGATGGTGCCAATGGAGAAGTTCCAACCCAACTTTGCTATATAGTCACTTTTATTGTGTTTATCTTGACTTTTTTGTCCAGAAAGTTCATACTATTATCACATACGACCACCAAGTACTTCTGGACATCAGATCCACAGTTACTAACCTTGATTTCGACTTCAAATACGACTTCAACTCCGACTCAGCTGTTCCACTGATCGTACCGGACCCTATTCCTTTGTTCCATGGGCTAACAAAACGCTGCAGGTGTAAACGAGGGAGATGCTGCAATGTTATGTCTTACTGAAACGTGGCTGGATGATGACGCTATGCTCCTAGTACTCGGTGGATTCTCCATGCAGCGGCAGGATCGGATGGTGGCTTCGGGGAGAGAAAAAGGAGGCCATGTGTTTTTTCCTAAATAACTATTGTGCTGCTTCAAGTGCGAAGGAAATCTGGAGCTTTTGCTCACCTGATATAGAATACCTGATATAGAATACCTAATAGTAAGCTGCAGACCCTGATCTACCAAGAGAGTTCTCATCTGTAATTATCACGGCTGTCTACATTCTTCCACAGGCCAACATCACTCTGGTACTCAACAAACTGTATGGGGCCATAAACAAACACGAAACCGCTCACCCGAGGCAGCGTCCCTGATGGGCGAGACTTTAAGGCAGTGAGACTTAACTTCTACCAACACGTCTCCTGCACCACTAGGGGTGATACAACTCTAGACCACTTTTATTCTACCCACAGAAACGCATACAAGGCCCTCCCTCGTCCTCCGCTCAGCAAATCTGACCATGTCTCCATTCTCCTGCTTCCTGTTTACAAACAAAAGCTCAAACAGGAAGTACCAGTGACGTGCTCAATGTGGAAGTGGTCGGACGAAGCAGATGCGAGGCTATAAGACTGTTTTGCCAGTACAGACTGGGATGTGTTGCGGGATTCATCCGATAACATTGAGGAGTTTACCACAACAGTCATGGGCTTCATTAATAAGTGAATAGACGATATCGTCCCCACAGTGACTAAGAACGTATCCCAAACAAAAACCATGGATTACAGGCAATATCCATGCTGGACTAAAGGCTAGAGCTACCGCTTACAATGAACAGGACACGGACATGGACGCATACAAGAAATCCTGCTACGACCTCCGAGACATCAAACATGCAAAAGGCCAAGGAGGAGGTGGAATCCTATTACACCGGCTATGATGCTCGTCGTATGTGGCAGGGCTTGCAGACGATAACGGATTACAAAGGGACACCCAACCATGAGGGTCCCGGCGACGCAGAACTCCCAAACGAGCTAAATGCCTTTTATGCTCACTTCGAGGAATATACAACTGTGCCTTGCGTGAAAGCCCATGTGTTTCTGGATGACTGTGTGATCTCGCTTTCCATGGCAGATGTGAGCAAAACATTTAAACAGGTTAACAATCACAAGGCCGGAATTACCAGGGCGCGTTCTCAAAGCATGCACAGACCAGCTGGCAGGTGTCTTCAGAGATTTTAAATATCTCCTTGTCCCCGTCTGTAATCCCAATGTGTTTCAAGCTGACCACCATTGTCCCTGTTCCCAAGAGCTCCAAGGTAACCTGCCTACATGACTATCACAGCACACACATCTGTAATTCTGAAGTGATTTGAAATGGACGTCGACCGATTTTATGATTTTTCAACGCCGATACCGATTATTGGAGGACCAAAAAAAGGCGATACCGATTAATCGGCTGATTTAAAAAAAAAATAATATATATATACACTGCTCAAAAAAATAAAGGGAACACTAAAATAACACATCCTAGATCTGAATGAATGAAATATTCTTATTAAATACTTTTTTCTTTACATAGTTGAATGTGCTGACAACAAAATCACACAAAAATGATCAATGGAAATCAAATTTATCAGCCCATGGAGGTCTGGATTTGGAGTCACACTCAAAATTAAAGTGGAAAACCACACTACAGGCTGATCCAACTTTGATGTAATGTCCTTAAAACAAGTCAAAATGAGGCTCAGTAGTGTGTGTGGCCTCCACGTGCCTGTATGACCTCCCTACAACGCCTGGGCATGCTCCTGATGAGGTGGCGGATGGTCTCCTGAGGGATCTCCTCCCAGACCTGGACTAAAGCATCCGTCAACTCCTGGACAGTCTGTGGTGCAACGTGGCGTTGGTGGATGGAGCGAGACATGATGTCCCAGATGTGCTCAATTGGATTCAGGTCTGGGGAACGGGCGGGCCAGTCCATAGCATCAATGCCTTCCTCTTGCAGGAACTGCTGACACACTCCAGCCACATGAGGTCTAGCATTGTCTTGCATTAGGAGGAACCCAGGGCCAACCGCACCAGCATACGGTCTCACAAGGGGTCTGAGGATCTCATCTCGGTACCTAATGGCAGTCAGGCTACCTCTGGCGAGCACATGGAGGGCTGTGCGGCCCCCCAAAGAAATGCCACCCCACACCATGACTGACCCACCACCAAACCGGTCATGCTGGAGGATGTTGCAGGCAGCAGAACGTTCTCCACGGCGTCTCCAGACTCTGTCACTTCTGTCACATGTGCTCAGTGTGAACCTGCTTTCATCTGTGAAGAGCACAGGGCGCCAGTGGCGAATTTGCCAATCTTGGTGTTCTCTGGCAAATGCCAAACGTCCTGCACGGTGTTGGGCTGTAAGCACAACCCCCCCCTGTGGACGTCGGGCTCTCATACCACCCTCATGGAGTCTGTTTCTGACCGTTTGAGCAGACACATGTACATTTTTGGCCTGCTGGAGGTCATTTTGCAGGGCTCTGGCAGTGCTCCTCCTGCTCCTCCTTGCACAAAGGTGGAGGTAGCGGTCCTGCTGCTGGGTTGTTGCCCTCCTACGGCCTCCTCCACATCTCCTGATGTACTGGCCTGTCTCCTGGTAGCGCCTCCATGCTCTGGACACTACGCTGACAGACACAGCAAACCTTCTTGCCACAGCTCGCATTGATGTGCCATCCTGGATGAGCTGCACTACCTGAGCCACTTGTGTAGGTTGTAGACTCCGTCTCATGCTACCACTAGAGTGAAAGCACCGCCAGCATTCAAAAGTGACCAAAACATCAGCCAGGAAGCATAGGAACTGAGAAGTGGTCTGTGGTCACCACCTGCAGAACCACTCCTTTATTGGGGGTGTCTTGCTAATTGCCTATAATTTCCACCTGTTGTCTATTCCATTTGCACAACAGCATGTGAAATGTATTGTCAATCAGTGTTGCTTCCTAAGTGGACAGTTTGATTTCACAGAAGTGTGATTGACATGGAGTTACATTGTGTTGTTTAAGTGTTCCCTTTATTTTTTTGAGCAGTGTACATATACCCTATACACACTCACTAGACTATATATACATACACCCTATACACATTCACTAGACTATATGCACACTAGACTATATATACACACACCGTATACACACTCACTAGACTATATATACATACTCACTAGACTATATATACACACTCACTAGACAAGACAATTCAACCATGAAGGCCTGATTCACACAGTCTCCTCTGAACAGTTGATGTTGAGATGTGACTGTTACATGAACTCTGTGAAGCATGGTAACTCTAATGAACTTATCCTCTGCAGCAGAGGTAACTCTGGGTCTTCCTTTCCTATGGCGGTCCTCATGAGAGCCAGTTTCATCATAGCGCTTGATGTGTTTTGCGACTGCACTTGAAGAAACTTTCAAAGTTCTTGAAATTTTCCGGATTGACTGACCTTCGTGTCTTAAAGTAACGGACTGTCGTTTCTCTATTTGAGCTGTTCTTGCCATAATATGGACTTGGTCTTTTACTAAATATGTCTATATTCTGTATACCACACCTACCTTGTCACAACACAACTGATTGGCTCAAGCACATTAAGAAGGAAAGAAATTCCACAAATTAACTTAAAGCACACGTTAATTGAAATGCATTCCAGGTGACTACCTCATGAAGCTGGTTGAGAGAATGCCAAGAGTGTGCAAAGCTGTCATCAAGGCAAAGGGTGGCTACTTTTGAAGAATCTCAAATATAAAATATATTTTGATTTGTTTAACACCTTTTTGGTTCTACATGATTCCATATGTGTTATTTCATAGTTTAGATGTCTTCACTATTATTCTACAATGTAGAAAATTGAATTAGTAGGTGTGTCAACTTTCAACTGGTACTGTTTGTAAATGTGATATTTCAGTTTCAAACCTGTTTTTGCTTTGTCATTATGGGGTATTGTGTGTAGATTGATTAGGAAAAGAAACAATTGAATCAATTTTAGAATAAGGCTGTAACGTAACAAAAAGTGGAAAAAGTGAAGGGGTCTGAATACTTTCTGATGCACGGTAGATCCATTCATGTGTATTTTATTTGATCCCTGTTACTGTTAAATGTTTTTTATTGTTTAACTCTGCATTGTTGGGAAAGGCTCGTAAACATGCATTTCAATGTTAAGTCTACACCAGCTGTATTCAGCGCATGTGATGAATACAGTGATATGTGATTTAGAAGCTTTGGTGTGAACTGGTCATATTGGTGGTGTTGGTAACCCTACACTGTGCTTCTGGGCTCCACGTTGGTTTACCAGACTCTTGGTGGAGCCTACGTCATAGCTATGTGTCTGACGTGTGTGAGATGTGTATGAATCAAGGTCAAGCTGGTGTGTGTGTGTGTATTACAGCGAAGTTCGTGTTAGAGGAGGTGTCTGAGGGGACTGTCTGTGTCTGAACTCTGAAGGGCAGGTTGCTCAGTCCTGTGTTTTCCATGTCAGTCTCTCTATCTAGCTCTCTCTCTGTCTCTGTCTCTCAATTCAATTTAAGGGCTTTATTTGCATGGGAAACATATTGTTTACATTGCCAAAGCAAGTGAAATGGATAAACAAAAGTGAAATAAACAATGAAAAAATTAACAGTAAACATTACACTCACACAAGTTCCAAAATAATAAAGAATTTCAAATGTCATTATGTACAAAAGGGGAAATAAATAAACATAAATATGGGTTGTATTCTCTCTCTCCCTCTGTCTCTATCTCTCATTCTCTTTCGCAATCTATTTCCATCTCTCTCTCCATTCCCCCCTCTCCGTGGCTTATTAAACCTGTCTACTCAGGTGTGTGTGTTAGACAGTCCCCCTCCACTCAGGTTCCATCCCATTTGTAACAGACTCAGTCAGCTCTCTGAGAGATGTGCTCCGAGACCTGTCTAGTCAGTGTCTACTAATTGATTTAACCTCTGTGTCTCTGTCTGGAGGGACATGCCACTGTTAATGAGAAAACAACATGACACCTCATATACACCAGCTTCCTAGTCTACTACATGACAAGGACTCTTGTTTCACATAGTAACACAAAATGTATGTCTTGATTCATATTATTTGCCATCATGCTGAATTCCACACAATACAGCTTGAAGACTGAATAAAATACAATAGTGTATAAACTATGCAGTTCTGTTATTATCTGTAGGAGCTCCCCGCCCCCATCCTGGATGACATCGCCAGCCCCAAAACAGTGGAGGACCAGGCAAAGTCATGTGACCCTGAGAGTCAGGACGCCATGAAGATCGCCTGGCGCTACCAGCACCTGCCAAAAGTACAGGTAAACGTGTGTGTGTGTAGGCAGTCAGGGCATGGGGTCACAGGTCTAGGTTCTATGGGCGTGACGATTGTCTTCACCACTAAATCCATCAGCTCCTAAACGCCTAGCCTGTCCATTCAGAGCTGGTGGAGATTACTCACACTTAGCTGCTGCTAGGTGGGTCCTGTCGACACACCCACACACACATACACACCCTGCCTAGCCTGGGAAACCAGGGTACCTGCAGCCCATCTAATGGCACGCCACCCGCCTTAACCCTCATAACCCAGATCTGTTCCTCTGTCCCCTCTTAAATCCCTGTCTATCCCCTTACCAGGGGCGCTGGCAATGCACTCTTTCTTCCACTCTAAGGAATGGTGACCCCTCCATCCTCCTGTCCTCCCCTCTCTCCCCTGCCCAGGCTATAATCCACATCGCTATGTGGATTAACAGCACACAGCAAGTCCCTGGAGATCTCTCTTTCTCTGTCTCTCTCTGGAAACATCTTTATCTCTGTGTCTTTCCCTCACCTCTCCCCCTTCCCCACCCTCCCAAACCAGACTTTACAAACCAAACTACCAATAAGCCCCAGCCAGAGGATTTACATCCCAAATTCACTCCCCGAGTCCCCCTCTACCCCCTACACACCTCTCCTGCCAACCCTCTCCGAGTCGCCCTGTCCAATGAAGACATCAGATCAAAGGTGAGGCGGCCGGGACGGGCCTCGAACACTAAGCGGTTCTCCCCTTGCTTACAAAGAGAAGAGGCGCCCCTGACCCCTCCCCCTCTGACTCGCCCATCCTGTCAGGAGAGGGGCACACCGGGGGCCCTAATCCAGATTAGTGGTAGATTTAAGAGCCCATCAGACAATGGGGCCCCTGGCTGTTTTCACTGGGGAGAGCAGGACTACAGAACTTTCCCTTTCACCCAGGAGAAAACATCCTCCTACTCTCCCTCAGACCCAGACACGGCTGTTTTCACAGCCACAAGTGGACGGTTATGTGGAGACATGATTAACATGGTGGTTGTAGTAGTTTAACTTCTCTGCAAGTTTTTATTTGATCAAACAGGATTTTGAAACACTTGTATGAACTATGAGCAGGTCATTCATTTAAATGTATCATACTCTACTTGTTGAAAGTGAGAACGTTTCACACTTACGAAGTAGGATTATCTACCCTATGTGATCAACAGCAGTGTCAAATGGATATACACGGCTTTTCTCTCAACACTAACTGTTGACCCTCAGACGGCCCTGGCGTCCTCGTCGAGGTTCGGACACTACTACGACGTCTCCAAGACAATGGACCCTGAGATCTGCCAGGCGGCCAGGTGCCACGGCTTCTACCTTCCAGAACACTCCACCGCTGTGACATCACCCACCGCCACCGGGCAGAGGTAACCCGGCAACCCCCGAACACTACCCCACCCTTATCTCTTCATGGTGCTCAGTATTATTTACACAATATATCCTGCAAGTCTACTGTATGTCTAAGAGAACTTAGTCAAAACCTGAGGAGCTCACCCTACAACCTGAGGAGCTCACCCTACAACCTGAGGAGCTCACCCTACAACCTGAGGAGCTCACCCTACAACCTGAGGAGCTCACCCTACAACCTGAGGAGCTCACCCTACAACCTGCTATGACCGTGACACACATATTTAGTAGTATACTTATCACGTTTTGGAAGCATCTAAGAGACACTATTGTCCTATCTTAGAGAAGCTTTTGGATTAGGTTGGGATTAACCTACAGTCTGAAGAGTAATTGTAGATGGGCAGTGCTTAGACAGTTACTCTAAACCCCCCCACCCCCCATCAGATCAGGATGGTCTATTATGGTCAGTTTCCTGACGTTTATAACCAGCTAATAAAGCCTGTATAAAACAGGGTCAGTCTCTAGGTAGGTAGGCTAGTAGGCTGACACGAGACATTCAGCAGAGTAAAGGGTGTTTGTGGTGAATGTAGAGGGACCGTTTGCTGTGAGTTTGTTTTGTTCAACGTTGAGTGTGCTTAGGGTTCAGAGGTCAGGCACACTATTTACATTAGAGAGAGCGGCGAGACCAATACAAGCGCATACACACACACAGTCAGACACCGAGTCAGACACGCTTGGCAAACAGGCCAATCTGGAGCGGAGATGAGGTTTTATAGAACCCCTCTGCTTTCATATCTGCAAACAGACAGTCTTTAACTCTGGACCATGCAAACGTGAGTGAGTGAGTGAGTGAGTGAGTGAGTGAGTGAGTGAGTGAGTGAGTGAGTGAGTGAGTGAGTGTGTCTGGCTAATTTCAGTTGAATCATATTTACTATCACTGAGCAGTGTTGAGTAAATCATTGTCATAGGAAATCTTTTTTATTTTGTCCTTTACGTTGTTTGACAGAATCCATCCTTGTCCTGTTGTTCTGTGGGTTAGTAATTAAGTCTGACAGTGGCATTGCCATCATAGTGGCACTGCCCATCAGGTTCTCTGAATAGGACACTGATCTGCCAGACAACATGACAGCTAGTCAGCAGGAAACTATACCTGCACTGCTCACACACACACACACACACACACACACACACATACAGACATACACACACACACACACATACAGACATACACACACTCCCTAGCCTCTCCTCTTGCACGTGGCCACCACCCCATGTTGCTACCCTGGCTGCTAAATTGCTCCGTTTCACTCGCTGGCATAATTGGCACAAATTGCTCTCTAGGTGATACAGCCCCTGTTGTTGAAGACCAAGCCTCCCCTCTCTCTCCTTTCTCCTTAGAGTGGAGGGGGAGGGAGGTAGCATTGAGCTAATGTGGCCTCCCTGAGTATGATACTAATTAGCACATGCGCTAGCCCCCGTGGCTAAGCACCTAGCCCTCAGCACCACCTGAATGGAGGGTGCTCAGTGGGGGCGGACGAAGCACAATGCCCTCAAACACAATGGCCACCAAGTGGAGGAAGCCAGCCCGGGGCTGCCTCTGGCTCCAGGAGGAGGGAAGGAAAGCTGGTGGAATGGTTCTGCTATGAACCCCTGCAGGGTCAGAAGGCACCATTGTTTTTGTTAATGATGAACAATCGGAGGCAATGTGTTTGTTCTATGTGTAGCTATATGAGGAAGCGTGTACTCTGTGTGCCTGGTGTTTGTTTAGGCATACGTATATGTGCCTGCTGTCTGGCAGAAGGTGTGTGTCTGTCTGTTCCCCTGTGGGTAAGAATGTTCTGTTAGCCTGTAATTGCTGGCTCGCGTAACGACCTACTGTAAGACTCAATGGACAGTGGTTGTTACTATAGCCAGCTGATCTTAAGGAAGGATTTCTGTGTAAAATGACAGGGTTAACTTTACCCTGGCCATGATGTTGGCACAAGGTTGACTTGGCAGGAGGTTATGTCAGGGTGGTTTGTGGTTATTAGGGAGAGGCACAGATCTATTGTGAGTGACTTGTGTTCCTTGTCAACGGTGCACATCTTACCCTTCATTAACCATTCAAACACTGTGCCCATCCAATCGTAACCAGCAACCCATTAAATAACCCTTCTCAGCTAGTGTGTGTGTGTGTGTGTGTCACTACACCTCCAATCGGACCCTCAGGGAGCTGACAGGCGACCAGGTTTTAATTAGATTACCTGAATAAATGAATTGAATCTCTTGATAAGGCTCCTCCATTATATTCATCTGCTCTAGTGGTCATTGTAAAGCCCTGTCATGGGGGATAAGGAGCATTTGACTTCGTCTGTTGAGACTTGATACCTGTCCTGCAATAACCTCATGTTCTCTTCCCTCTTTCTCCTCTGCTCCATCCTCCCCTCTCTTTACCTCTCCTCCTCACCCTCTCTTTACCTCTCCTCTTCACCCTCTCTTCACCTCTCCTCTTCACCCTCTCTTTACCTTCTCTCTTTACCTCTCCTTTTCACCCTCTCTTTACCTCTCCTCTTCACCCTCTCTTCACCTCTCCTCTTCACCCTCTCTTTACCTTCCCTCTTCCCTCTCTTTACCTCTCCTCTTCACCCTCTCTTTACCTCTCCTCTTCACCCTCTCTTTACCTCTCCTCTTCACCCTCTCTTTACCTCTCCTCTTCACCCTCTCTTTACCTATCCTCTTCACCCTCTCTTTACCTCTCCTCTTCACCCTCTCTTTACCTCCCCTCTTCACCCTCTCTTTACCTCCCCTCTTCACCCTCTCTTTACCTCTCCTCTTCCCTCTCTTTACCTCTCCTCTTCACCCTCTCTTTACCTCTCCTCTTCACCCTCTCTTTACCTCTCCTCTTCCCTCTCTTTACCTCTCCTCTTCACCCTCTCTTTACCTCTCCTCTTCCCTCTCTTTACCTCTCCTCTTCACCCTCTCTTTACCTCTCCTCTTCCCTCTCTTTACCTCTCCTCTTCACCCTCTCTACCTCTCCTCTTCCCTCTCTTTACCTCTCCTCTTCCCTCTCTTTACCTCTCCGCTTCACCCTCTCTTTACCTCTCCTCTTCACCCTCTCTTTACCTCTCCTCTTCACCCTCTCTTTACCTCTCCTCTTCACCCTCTCTTTACCTCTCCTCTTCCCCCTCTCTTTACCTCTCCTCTTCCCTCTCTTTACCTCTCCTCTTCACCCTCTCTTTACCTCTCCTCTTCACCCTCTCTCCAGCCCTATGCCAGAGACCTACTCCTCTCTGCTGAACAATCTCCAGGAGGTGGTCCACAGGGAAGGCTTTGATGGATCCGTCCCCCAGGTAGGTACACTCACTCTCACACATCCATAGTCCTGTCACTACCCCTATACTCCCAACCCATATTACAGCTATCCTCTACCCAAAGAGTTCCCCATATAGGGGTCCCAAACACCTCCTGCCCCTTACACTGACCATATATCCCAGTCCGCCCGGGCACACATTACTGTTAGCTATACTCTAACCTGCTCCTCTCTACTGTTAGCTATACTCTAACCTGCTCCTCTCTACTGTTAGCTATACTCTAACCTGCTCCTCTCTACTGTTAGCTATACTCTAACCTGCTCCTCTCCACTGTTAGCTATACTCTAACCTGCTCCTCTCTACTGTTAGCTATACTCTAACCTGCTCCTCTCTACTGTTAGCTATACTCTAACCTGCTTCTCTCTACTATTAGCTATACTCTAACCTGCTCCTCTCCACTGTTAGCTATACTCTAACCTGCTCCTCTCCACTGTTAGCTATACTCTAACCTGCTCCTCTCTAATGTTAGCTATACTCTAACCTGCTCCTCTCTACTGTTAGCTATACTCTAACCTGCTCCTCTCCACTGTTAGCTAAACTCTAACCTGCTCCTCTCTACTGTTAGCTATACTCTAACCTGCTCCTCTCTACTGTTAGCTATACTCTAACCTGCTCCTCTCCACTGATAGCTATACTCTAACCTGCTCCTCTCCACTGTTAGCTATACTCTAACCTGCTCCCCTCTACTGTTAGCTATACTCTAACCTGCTCCTCTCTACTGTTAGCTATACTCTAACCTGCTCCGCTCTACTGTTAGCTATACTCTAACCTGCTCCTCTCCACTGTTAGCTATACTCTAACCTGCTCCGCTCTACTGTTAGCTATATTCCAACCTGCTCCTCTCTACTGTTAGCTATGCTCTAACCTGCTCCTCTCCACTGTTAGTTATACTCTAACCTGCTCCTCTCTACTGTTAGCTATACTCTAACCTGCTCCTCTCCACTGTTAGCTATACTCTAACCTGCTCC
Source organism: Salvelinus alpinus (assembly GCF_045679555.1). Classification (NCBI taxonomy): domain Eukaryota; kingdom Metazoa; phylum Chordata; class Actinopteri; order Salmoniformes; family Salmonidae; genus Salvelinus; species Salvelinus alpinus. The sequence goes on from NC_092090.1 coordinate 17,259,819, forward strand.
TCTCTACTGTTAGCTATACTCTAACCTGCTCCTCTCTACTGTTAGCTATACTCTAACCTGCTCCTCTCGACTGTTAGCTATACTCTAACCTGCTCCTCTCTACTGTTAGCTATACTCTAACCTGCTCCTCTCCACTGTTAGCTATACTCTAACCTGCTCCTCTCTACTGTTAGCTATGCTCCAACCTGCTCCTCTCTACTGTTAGCTATGCTCTAACCTGCTCCTCTCCACTGTTAGCTATACTCTAACCTGCTCCTCTCTACTGTTAGCTATACTCTAACCTTCTATACTCTAACCTGCTCCTCTCTACTGTTAGCTATACTCTATCCTGCTCCTCTCTACTGTTAGCTATACTCTAACCTGCTCCTCTCTACTGTTAGCTATACTCTATCCTGCTTCTCTCTACTGTTAGCTATACTCTAACCTGCTATACTCTAACCTGCTCCTCTCCACTGTTAGCTATACTCTAACCTGCTCCTCTCTACTGTTAGCTATACTCTTCTGCTCCTCTCCACTGTTAGCTATACTCTAACCTGCTATACTCTAACCTGCTCCTCTCTACTGTTAGCTATACTCTAACCTGCTCCTCTCTACTGTTAGCTATACTCTAACCTGCTCCTCTCTACTGTTAGCTATACTCTAACCTGCTCCTCTCGACTGTTAGCTATACTCTAACCTGCGCCTCTCTATTGTTAGCTATACTCTAACCTGCTCCTCTCTACTGTTAGCTATACTCTAACCTGCTCCTCTCTACTGTTAGCTATACTCTAACCTGCTCCTCTCTACTGTTAGCTATACTCTCTACTGTTAGCTATACTCTAACCTGCTCCTCTCCACTGTTAGCTATACTCTAACCTGCTCCTCTCCACTGTTAGCTATACTCTAACCTGCTCCTCTCCACTGTTAGCTATACTCTAACCTGCTCCGCTCCATTGTTAGCTATACTCTAACCTGCTCTTCTCTACTGTTAGCTATACTCTAACCTGCTATACTCTATCCTGCTCCTCTCTACTGTTAGCTATACTCTAACCTGCTCCTCTCTACTGTTAGCTATACTCGAACCTGCTCCTCTTCACTGTTAACTATACTCTAACCTGCTATACTCTAACCTGCTCCTCTCTACTTTTAGCTATACTCTAACCTGCTCCTCTCCACTGTTAACTATACTCTAACCTGCTATACTCTAACCTGCTCCTCTCCACTGTTAGCTATACTTTAAACTGCTCCTCTCTACTGTTAGCTATACTCTAACCTGCTCCTCTCCACTGTTAGCTATACTCTAACCTGCTATACTCTAACCTGCTCCTCTCTACTGTTAGCTATACTCTAACCTGCTATACTCTAACCTGCTCCTCTCCACTGTTAGCTATACTCTAACCTGCTATACTCTAACCTGCTCCTCTCTACTGTTAGCTATACTCTAACCTGCTCCTCTCTACTGTTAGCTATACTCTAACCTGCTCCTCTCCACTGTTAGCTATACTCTAACCTGCTCCTCTCCACTGTTAGCTATACTCTAACCTGCTCCTCTCCACTGTTAGCTATACTCTAACCTGCTCCGCTCCACTGTTAGCTATACTCTAACCTGCTCTTCTCTACTGTTAGCTATACTCTAACCTGCTATACTCTATCCTGCTCCTCTCTACTGTTAGCTATACTCTAACCTGCTCCTCTCTACTGTTAGCTATACTCTAACCTGCTCCTCTCCACTGTTAGCTATACTCTAACCTGCTCCTCTCTACTGTTAGCTATACTCTAACCTTCTATACTCTAACCTGCTCCTCTCTACTGTTAGCTATACTCTATCCTGCTCCTCTCTACTGTTAGCTATACTCTAACCTGCTCCTCTCTACTGTTAGCTATACTCTATCCTGCTTCTCTCTACTGTTAGCTATACTCTAACCTGCTATACTCTAACCTGCTCCTCTCCACTGTTAGCTATACTCTAACCTGCTCCTCTCTACTGTTAGCTATACTCTAACCTGCTCCTCTCCACTGTTAGCTATACTCTAACCTGCTATACTCTAACCTGCTCCTCTCTACTGTTAGCTATACTCTAACCTGCTCCTCTCTACTGTTAGCTATACTCTAACCTGCTCCTCTCTACTGTTAGCTATACTCTAACCTGCTCCTCTCGACTGTTAGCTATACTCTAACCTGCTCCTCTCTATTGTTAGCTATACTCTAACCTGCTCCTCTCTACTGTTAGCTATACTCTAACCTGCTCCTCTCTACTGTTAGCTATACTCTAACCTGCTCCTCTCTACTGTTAGCTATACTCTAACCTGCTCCTCTCTACTGTTAGCTATACTCTAACCTGCTCCTCTCCACTGTTAGCTATACTCTAACCTGCTCCTCTCCACTGTTAGCTATACTCTAACCTGCTCCTCTCCACTGTTAGCTATACTCTAACCTGCTCCGCTCCACTGTTAGCTATACTCTAACCTGCTCTTCTCTACTGTTAGCTATACTCTAACCTGCTATACTCTATCCTGCTCCTCTCTACTGTTAGCTATACTCTAACCTGCTCCTCTCTACTTTTAGCTATACTCTAACCTGCTCCTCTCCACTGTTAACAATACTCTAACCTGCTATACTCTAACCTGCTCCTCTCTACTTTTAGCTATACTCTAACCTGCTCCTCTCCACTGTTAGCTATACTCTAACCTGCTTCTCTCTACTATTAGCTATACTCTAACCTGCTCCTCTCCACTGTTAGCTATACTCTAACCTGCTCCTCTCCACTGTTAGCTATACTCTAACCTGCTCCTCTCTAATGTTAGCTATACTCTAACCTGCTCCTCTCTACTGTTAGCTATACTCTAACCTGCTCCTCTCCACTGTTAGCTATACTCTAACCTGCTCCTCTCTACTGTTAGCTATACTCTAACCTGCTCCTCTCTACTGTTAGCTATACTCTAACCTGCTCCTCTCCACTGATAGCTATACTCTAACCTGCTCCTCTCCACTGTTAGCTATACTCTAACCTGCTCCCCTCTACTGTTAGCTATACTCTAACCTGCTCCTCTCTACTGTTAGCTATACTCTAACCTTCTATACTCTAACCTGCTTCTCTCTACTATTAGCTATACTCTAACCTGCTCCTCTCCACTGTTAGCTATACTCTAACCTGCTCCTCTCTAATGTTAGCTATACTCTAACCTGCTCCTCTCTACTGTTAGCTATACTCTAACCTGCTCCTCTCCACTGTTAGCTATACTCTAACCTGCTCCTCTCTACTGTTAGCTATACTCTAACCTGCTCCTCTCTACTGTTAGCTATACTCTAACCTGCTCCTCTCCACTGATAGCTATACTCTAACCTGCTCCTCTCCACTGTTAGCTATACTCTAACCTGCTCCCCTCTACTGTTAGCTATACTCTAACCTGCTCCTCTCTACTGTTAGCTATACTCTAACCTTCTATACTCTAACCTGCTCCTCTCTACTGTTAGCTATACTCTAACCTGCTCCTCTCCACTGATAGCTATACTCTAACCTGCTCCTCTCCACTGTTAGCTATACTCTAACCTGCTCCCCTCTACTGTTAGCTATACTCTAACCTGCTCCTCTCTACTGTTAGCTATACTCTAACCTGCTCCGCTCTACTGTTAGCTATACTCTAACCTGCTCCTCTCCACTGTTAGCTATACTCTAACCTGCTCCGCTCTACTGTTAGCTATATTCCAACCTGCTCCTCTCTACTGTTAGCTATGCTCTAACCTGCTCCTCTCCACTGTTAGTTATACTCTAACCTGCTCCTCTCTACTGTTAGCTATACTCTAACCTGCTCCTCTCCACTGTTAGCTATACTCTAACCTGCTCCTCTCTACTGTTAGCTATACTCTAACCTGCTCCTCTCTACTGTTAGCTATACTCTAACCTGCTCCTCTCGACTGTTAGCTATACTCTAACCTGCTCCTCTCTACTGTTAGCTATACTCTAACCTGCTCCTCTCCACTGTTAGCTATACTCTAACCTGCTCCTCTCTACTGTTAGCTATGCTCCAACCTGCTCCTCTCTACTGTTAGCTATGCTCTAACCTGCTCCTCTCCACTGTTAGCTATACTCTAACCTGCTCCTCTCTACTGTTAGCTATACTCTAACCTTCTATACTCTAACCTGCTCCTCTCTACTGTTAGCTATACTCTATCCTGCTCCTCTCTACTGTTAGCTATACTCTAACCTGCTCCTCTCTACTGTTAGCTATACTCTATCCTGCTTCTCTCTACTGTTAGCTATACTCTAACCTGCTATACTCTAACCTGCTCCTCTCCACTGTTAGCTATACTCTAACCTGCTCCTCTCTACTGTTAGCTATACTCTTCTGCTCCTCTCCACTGTTAGCTATACTCTAACCTGCTATACTCTAACCTGCTCCTCTCTACTGTTAGCTATACTCTAACCTGCTCCTCTCTACTGTTAGCTATACTCTAACCTGCTCCTCTCTACTGTTAGCTATACTCTAACCTGCTCCTCTCGACTGTTAGCTATACTCTAACCTGCGCCTCTCTATTGTTAGCTATACTCTAACCTGCTCCTCTCTACTGTTAGCTATACTCTAACCTGCTCCTCTCTACTGTTAGCTATACTCTAACCTGCTCCTCTCTACTGTTAGCTATACTCTCTACTGTTAGCTATACTCTAACCTGCTCCTCTCCACTGTTAGCTATACTCTAACCTGCTCCTCTCCACTGTTAGCTATACTCTAACCTGCTCCTCTCCACTGTTAGCTATACTCTAACCTGCTCCGCTCCATTGTTAGCTATACTCTAACCTGCTCTTCTCTACTGTTAGCTATACTCTAACCTGCTATACTCTATCCTGCTCCTCTCTACTGTTAGCTATACTCTAACCTGCTCCTCTCTACTGTTAGCTATACTCGAACCTGCTCCTCTTCACTGTTAACTATACTCTAACCTGCTATACTCTAACCTGCTCCTCTCTACTTTTAGCTATACTCTAACCTGCTCCTCTCCACTGTTAACTATACTCTAACCTGCTATACTCTAACCTGCTCCTCTCCACTGTTAGCTATACTTTAAACTGCTCCTCTCTACTGTTAGCTATACTCTAACCTGCTCCTCTCCACTGTTAGCTATACTCTAACCTGCTATACTCTAACCTGCTCCTCTCTACTGTTAGCTATACTCTAACCTGCTATACTCTAACCTGCTCCTCTCCACTGTTAGCTATACTCTAACCTGCTATACTCTAACCTGCTCCTCTCTACTGTTAGCTATACTCTAACCTGCTCCTCTCTACTGTTAGCTATACTCTAACCTGCTCCTCTCCACTGTTAGCTATACTCTAACCTGCTCCTCTCCACTGTTAGCTATACTCTAACCTGCTCCTCTCCACTGTTAGCTATACTCTAACCTGCTCCGCTCCACTGTTAGCTATACTCTAACCTGCTCTTCTCTACTGTTAGCTATACTCTAACCTGCTATACTCTATCCTGCTCCTCTCTACTGTTAGCTATACTCTAACCTGCTCCTCTCTACTGTTAGCTATACTCTAACCTGCTCCTCTCCACTGTTAGCTATACTCTAACCTGCTCCTCTCTACTGTTAGCTATACTCTAACCTTCTATACTCTAACCTGCTCCTCTCTACTGTTAGCTATACTCTATCCTGCTCCTCTCTACTGTTAGCTATACTCTAACCTGCTCCTCTCTACTGTTAGCTATACTCTAACCTGCTATACTCTAACCTGCTCCTCTCCACTGTTAGCTATACTCTAACCTGCTCCTCTCTACTGTTAGCTATACTCTAACCTGCTCCTCTCCACTGTTAGCTATACTCTAACCTGCTATACTCTAACCTGCTCCTCTCTACTGTTAGCTATACTCTAACCTGCTCCTCTCTACTGTTAGCTATACTCTAACCTGCTCCTCTCTACTGTTAGCTATACTCTAACCTGCTCCTCTCGACTGTTAGCTATACTCTAACCTGCTCCTCTCTATTGTTAGCTATACTCTAACCTGCTCCTCTCTACTGTTAGCTATACTCTAACCTGCTCCTCTCTACTGTTAGCTATACTCTAACCTGCTCCTCTCTACTGTTAGCTATACTCTAACCTGCTCCTCTCTACTGTTAGCTATACTCTAACCTGCTCCTCTCCACTGTTAGCTATACTCTAACCTGCTCCTCTCCACTGTTAGCTATACTCTAACCTGCTCCTCTCCACTGTTAGCTATACTCTAACCTGCTCCGCTCCACTGTTAGCTATACTCTAACCTGCTCTTCTCTACTGTTAGCTATACTCTAACCTGCTATACTCTATCCTGCTCCTCTCTACTGTTAGCTATACTCTAACCTGCTCCTCTCTACTTTTAGCTATACTCTAACCTGCTCCTCTCCACTGTTAACAATACTCTAACCTGCTATACTCTAACCTGCTCCTCTCTACTTTTAGCTATACTCTAACCTGCTCCTCTCCACTGTTAGCTATACTCTAACCTGCTTCTCTCTACTATTAGCTATACTCTAACCTGCTCCTCTCCACTGTTAGCTATACTCTAACCTGCTCCTCTCCACTGTTAGCTATACTCTAACCTGCTCCTCTCTAATGTTAGCTATACTCTAACCTGCTCCTCTCTACTGTTAGCTATACTCTAACCTGCTCCTCTCCACTGTTAGCTATACTCTAACCTGCTCCTCTCTACTGTTAGCTATACTCTAACCTGCTCCTCTCTACTGTTAGCTATACTCTAACCTGCTCCTCTCCACTGATAGCTATACTCTAACCTGCTCCTCTCCACTGTTAGCTATACTCTAACCTGCTCCCCTCTACTGTTAGCTATACTCTAACCTGCTCCTCTCTACTGTTAGCTATACTCTAACCTTCTATACTCTAACCTGCTCCTCTCTACTGTTAGCTATACTCTAACCTGCTCCTCTCTACTGTTAGCTATACTCTATCCTGCTTCTCTCTACTGTTAGCTATACTCTAACCTGCTATACTCTAACCTGCTCCTCTCCACTGTTAGCTATACTCTAACCTGCTCCTCTCTACTGTTAGCTATACTCTAACCTGCTCCTCTCCACTGTTAGCTATACTCTAACCTGCTATACTCTAACCTGCTCCTCTCTACTGTTAGTTATACTCTAACCTGCTCCTCTCTACTGTTAGCTATACTCTAACCTGCTCCTCTCTACTGTTAGCTATACTCTAACCTGCTCCTCTCGACTGTTAGCTATACTCTAACCTGCTCCTCTCTATTGTTAGCTATACTCTAACCTGCTCCTCTCTACTGTTAGCTATACTCTAACCTGCTCCTCTCTACTGTTAGCTATACTCTAACCTGCTCCTCTCTACTGTTAGCTATACTCTAACCTGCTCCTTTCTACTGTTAGCTATACTCTAACCTGCTCCTCTCCACTGTTAGCTATACTCTAACCTGCTCCTCTCCACTGTTAGCTATACTCTAACCTGCTCCTCTCCACTGTTAGCTATACTCTAACCTGCTCCACTCCACTGTTAGCTATACTCTAACCTGCTCTTCTCTACTGTTAGCTATACTCTAACCTGCTATACTCTATCCTGCTCCTCTCTACTGTTAGCTATACTCTAACCTGCTCCTCTCTACTGTTAGCTATACTCTAACCTGCTCCTCTCCACTGTTAACTATACTCTAACCTGCTATACTCTAACCTGCTCCTCTCTACTTTTAGCTATACTCTAACCTGCTCCTCTCCACTGTTAACTATACTCTAACCTGCTATACTCTAACCTGCTCCTCTCCACTGTTAGCTATACTTTAAACTGCTCCTCTCTACTGTTAGCTATACTCTAACCTGCTCCTCTCCACTGTTAGCTATACTCTAACCTGCTATACTCTAACCTGCTCCTCTCTACTGTTAGCTATACTCTAACCTGCTATACTCTAACCTGCTCCTCTCCACTGTTAGCTATACTCTAACCTGCTATACTCTAACCTGCTCCTCTCTACTGTTAGCTATACTCTAACCTGCTCCTCTCTACTGTTAGCTATACTCTAACCTGCTCCTCTCCACTGTTAGCTATACTCTAACCTGCTCCTCTCCACTGTTAGCTATACTCTAACCTGCTCCTCTCCACTGTTAGCTATACTCTAACCTGCTCCGCTCCACTGTTAGCTATACTCTAACCTGCTCTTCTCTACTGTTAGCTATACTCTAACCTGCTATACTCTATCCTGCTCCTCTCTACTGTTAGCTATACTCTAACCTGCTCCTCTCTACTGTTAGCTATACTCTAACCTGCTCCTCTCCACTGTTAGCTATACTCTAACCTGCTATACTCTAACCTGCTCCTCTCTACTGTTAGCTATACTCTAACCTGCTATACTCTAACCTGCTCCTCTCTACTGTTAGCTATACTCTAACCTGCTATACTCTAACCTGCTCCTCTCTACTGTTAGCTATACTCTAACCTGCTCCTCTCTACTGTTAGCTATACTCTAACCTGCTCCTCTCCACTGTTAGCTATACTCTAACCTGCTCCTCTCCACTGTTAGCTATACTCTAACCTGCTCCTCTCCACTGTTAGCTATACTCTAACCTGCTCCGCTCCACTGTTAGCTATACTCTAACCTGCTCTTCTCTACTCTTAGCTATACTCTAACCTGCTATACTCTATCCTGCTCCTCTCTACTGTTAGCTATACTCTAACCTGCTCCTCTCTACTGTTAGCTATACTCTAACCTGCTCCTCTCCACTGTTAGCTATACTCTAACCTGCTCCTCTCTACTATTAGCTATACTCTAACCTTCTATACTCTAACCTGCTCCTCTCTACTGTTAGCTATACTCTATCCTGCTCCTCTCTACTGTTAGCTATACTCTAACCTGCTCCTCTCTACTGTTAGCTATACTCTATCCTGCTTCTCTCTACTGTTAGCTATACTCTAACCTGCTATACTCTAACCTGCTCCTCTCCACTGTTAGCTATACTCTAACCTGCTCCTCTCTACTGTTAGCTATACTCTAACCTGCTCCTCTCCACTGTTAGCTATACTCTAACCTGCTATACTTTAACCTGCTCCTCTCTACTGTTAGCTATACTCTAACCTGCTCCTCTCTACTGTTAGCTATACTCTAACCTGCTCCTCTCTACTGTTAGCTATACTCTAACCTGCTCCTCTCGACTGTTAGCTATACTCTAACCTGCTCCTCTCTATTGTTAGCTATACTCTAACCTGCTCCTCTCTACTGTTAGCTATACTCTAACCTGCTCCTCTCTACTGTTAGCTATACTCTAACTTGCTCCTCTCTACTGTTAGCTATACTCTAACCTGCTCCTCTCTACTGTTAGCTATACTCTAACCTGCTCCTCTCCACTGTTAGCTATACTCTAACCTGCTCCTCTCCACTGTTAGCTATACTCTAACCTGCTCCTCTCCACTGTTAGCTATACTCTAACCTGCTCCGCTCCACTGTTAGCTGTACTCTAACCTGCTCTTCTCTACTGTTAGCTATACTCTAACCTGCTATACTCTATCCTGCTCCTCTCTACTGTTAGCTATACTCTAACCTGCTCCTCTCTACTGTTAGCTATACTCTAACCTGCTCCTCTCCACTGTTAACTATACTCTAACCTGCTATACTCTAACCTGCTCCTCTCTACTTTTAGCTATACTCTAACCTGCTCCTCTCCACTGTTAGCTATACTCTAACCTGCTTCTCTCTACTATTAGCTATACTCTAACCTGCTCCTCTCTATTGTTAGCTATACTCTAACCTGCTCCTCTCCACTGTTAACTATACTCTAACCTGCTATACTCTAACCTGCTCCTCTCCACTGTTAGCTATACTCTAACCTGCTTCTCTCTACTATTAGCTATACTCTAACCTGCTCCTCTCTATTGTTAGCTATACTCTAACCTGCTCCTCTCCACTGTTAGCTATACTCTAACCTGCTCCTCTCTAATGTTAGCTATACTCTAACCTGCTCCTCTCTACTGTTAGCTATACTCTAACCTGCTCCTCTCCACTGTTAGCTATACTCTAACCTGCTCCTCTCTACTGTTAGCTATACTCTAACCTGCTCCTCTCTACTGTTAGCTATACTCTAACCTGCTCCTCTCCACTGATAGCTATACTCTAACCTGCTCCTCTCCACTGTTAGCTATACTCTAACCTGCTCCCCTCTACTGTTAGCTATACTCTAACCTGCTCCTCTCTACTGTTAGCTATACTCTAACCTTCTATACTCTAACCTGCTCCTCTCTACTGTTAGCTATACTCTAACCTGCTCCTCTCTACTGTTAGCTATACTCTATCCTGCTTCTCTCTACTGTTAGCTATACTCTAACCTGCTATACTCTAACCTGCTCCTCTCCACTGTTAGCTATACTCTAACCTGCTCCTCTCTACTGTTAGCTATACTCTAACCTGCTCCTCTCCACTGTTAGCTATACTCTAACCTGCTCCTCTCTATTGTTAGCTATACTCTAACCTGCTCCTCTCTACTGTTAGCTATACTCTAACCTGCTCCTCTCTACTGTTAGCTATACTCTAACCTGCTCCTCTCTACTGTTAGTTATACTCTAACCTGCTCCTCTCTACTGTTAGCTATACTCTAACCTGCTCCTCTCTACTGTTAGCTATACTCTAACCTGCTCCTCTCGACTGTTAGCTATACTCTAACCTGCTCCTCTCTATTGTTAGCTATACTCTAACCTGCTCCTCTCTACTGTTAGCTATACTCTAACCTGCTCCTCTCTACTGTTAGCTATACTCTAACCTGCTCCTCTCTACTGTTAGCTATACTCTAACCTGCTCCTTTCTACTGTTAGCTATACTCTAACCTGCTCCTCTCCACTGTTAGCTATACTCTAACCTGCTCCTCTCCACTGTTAGCTATACTCTAACCTGCTCCTCTCCACTGTTAGCTATACTCTAACCTGCTCCACTCCACTGTTAGCTATACTCTAACCTGCTCTTCTCTACTGTTAGCTATACTCTAACCTGCTATACTCTATCCTGCTCCTCTCTACTGTTAGCTATACTCTAACCTGCTCCTCTCCACTGTTAACTATACTCTAACCTGCTATACTCTAACCTGCTCCTCTCTACTTTTAGCTATACTCTAACCTGCTCCTCTCCACTGTTAACTATACTCTAACCTGCTATACTCTAACCTGCTCCTCTCCACTGTTAGCTATACTTTAAACTGCTCCTCTCTACTGTTAGCTATACTCTAACCTGCTCCTCTCCACTGTTAGCTATACTCTAACCTGCTATACTCTAACCTGCTCCTCTCTACTGTTAGCTATACTCTAACCTGCTATACTCTAACCTGCTCCTCTCCACTGTTAGCTATACTCTAACCTGCTATACTCTAACCTGCTCCTCTCTACTGTTAGCTATACTCTAACCTGCTCCTCTCTACTGTTAGCTATACTCTAACCTGCTCCTCTCCACTGTTAGCTATACTCTAACCTGCTCCTCTCCACTGTTAGCTATACTCTAACCTGCTCCTCTCCACTGTTAGCTATACTCTAACCTGCTCCGCTCCACTGTTAGCTATACTCTAACCTGCTCTTCTCTACTGTTAGCTATACTCTAACCTGCTATACTCTATCCTGCTCCTCTCTACTGTTAGCTATACTCTAACCTGCTCCTCTCCACTGTTAGCTATACTCTAACCTGCTCCTCTCCACTGTTAGCTATACTCTAACCTGCTCCTCTCTACTGTTAGCTATACTCTAACCTTCTATACTCTAACCTGCTCCTCTCTACTGTTAGCTATACTCTAACCTGCTCCTCTCTACTGTTAGCTATACTCTAACCTGCTCCTCTCTACTGTTAGCTATACTCTATCCTGCTTCTCTCTACTGTTAGCTATACTCTAACCTGCTATACTCTAACCTGCTCCTCTCCACTGTTAGCTATACTCTAACCTGCTCCTCTCTACTGTTAGCTATACTCTAACCTGCTCCTCTCCACTGTTAGCTATACTCTAACCTGCTATACTCTAACCTGCTCCTCTCTACTGTTAGCTATACTCTAACCTGCTCCTCTCTACTGTTAGCTATACTCTAACCTGCTCCTCTCTACTGTTAGCTATACTCTAACCTGCTCCTCTCGACTGTTAGCTATACTCTAACCTGCTCCTCTCTATTGTTAGCTATACTCTAACCTGCTCCTCTCTACTGTTAGCTATACTCTAACCTGCTCCTCTCTACTGTTAGCTATACTCTAACCTGCTCCTCTCTACTGTTAGCTATACTCTAACCTGCTCCTCTCTACTGTTAGCTATACTCTAACCTGCTCCTCTCCACTGTTAGCTATACTCTAACCTGCTCCTCTCCACTGTTAGCTATACTCTAACCTGCTCCTCTCCACTGTTAGCTATACTCTAACCTGCTCCGCTCCACTGTTAGCTGTACTCTAACCTGCTCTTCTCTACTGTTAGCTATACTCTAACCTGCTATACTCTATCCTGCTCCTCTCTACTGTTAGCTATACTCTAACCTGCTCCTCTCTACTGTTAGCTATACTCTAACCTGCTCCTCTCCACTGTTAACTATACTCTAACCTGCTATACTCTAACCTGCTCCTCTCTACTTTTAGCTATACTCTAACCTGCTCCTCTCCACTGTTAACTATACTCTAACCTGCTATACTCTAACCTGCTCCTCTCCACTGTTAGCTATACTTTAAACTGCTCCTCTCTACTGTTAGCTATACTCTAACCTGCTCCTCTCCACTGTTAGCTATACTCTAACCTGCTATACTCTAACCTGCTCCTCTCTACTGTTAGCTATACTCTAACCTGCTATACTCTAACCTGCTCCTCTCCACTGTTAGCTATACTCTAACCTGCTATACTCTAACCTGCTCCTCTCTACTGTTAGCTATACTCTAACCTGCTCCTCTCTACTGTTAGCTATACTCTAACCTGCTCCTCTCCACTGTTAGCTATACTCTAACCTGCTCCTCTCCACTGTTAGCTATACTCTAACCTGCTCCTCTCCACTGTTAGCTATACTCTAACCTGCTCCGCTCCACTGTTAGCTATACTCTAACCTGCTCTTCTCTACTGTTAGCTATACTCTAACCTGCTATACTCTATCCTGCTCCTCTCTACTGTTAGCTATACTCTAACCTGCTCCTCTCTACTGTTAGCTATACTCTAACCTGCTCCTCTCCACTGTTAACTATACTCTAACCTGCTATACTCTAACCTGCTCCTCTCTACTGTTAGCTATACTCTAACCTGCTCCTCTCCACTGTTAACTATACTCTAACCTGCTATACTCTAACCTGCTCCTCTCCACTGTTAGCTATACTTTAAACTGCTCCTCTCTACTGTTAGCTATACTCTAACCTGCTCCTCTCCACTGTTAGCTATACTCTAACCTGCTATACTCTAACCTGCTCCTCTCTACTGTTAGCTATACTCTAACCTGCTATACTCTAACCTGCTCCTCTCCACTGTTAGCTATACTCTAACCTGCTATACTCTAACCTGCTCCTCTCTACTGTTAGCTATACTCTAACCTGCTCCTCTCTACTGTTAGCTATACTCTAACCTGCTCCTCTCTACTGTTAGCTATACTCTAACCTGCTCCTCTCCACTGTTAGCTATACTCTAACCTGCTCCTCTCCACTGTTAGCTATACTCTAACCTGCTCCTCTCCACTGTTAGCTATACTCTAACCTGCTCCGCTCCACTGTTAGCTGTACTCTAACCTGCTCTTCTCTACTGTTAGCTATACTCTAACCTGCTATACTCTATCCTGCTCCTCTCTACTGTTAGCTATACTCTAACCTGCTCCTCTCTACTGTTAGCTATACTCTAACCTGCTCCTCTCCACTGTTAACTATACTCTAACCTGCTATACTCTAACCTGCTCCTCTCTACTTTTAGCTATACTCTAACCTGCTCCTCTCCACTGTTAACTATACTCTAACCTGCTATACTCTAACCTGCTCCTCTCCACTGTTAGCTATACTTTAAACTGCTCCTCTCTACTGTTAGCTATACTCTAACCTGCTCCTCTCCACTGTTAGCTATACTCTAACCTGCTATACTCTAACCTGCTCCTCTCTACTGTTAGCTATACTCTAACCTGCTATACTCTAACCTGCTCCTCTCCACTGTTAGCTATACTCTAACCTGCTATACTCTAACCTGCTCCTCTCTACTGTTAGCTATACTCTAACCTGCTCCTCTCTACTGTTAGCTATACTCTAACCTGCTCCTCTCCACTGTTAGCTATACTCTAACCTGCTCCTCTCCACTGTTAGCTATACTCTAACCTGCTCCTCTCCACTGTTAGCTATACTCTAACCTGCTCCGCTCCACTGTTAGCTATACTCTAACCTGCTCTTCTCTACTGTTAGCTATACTCTAACCTGCTATACTCTATCCTGCTCCTCTCTACTGTTAGCTATACTCTAACCTGCTCCTCTCTACTGTTAGCTATACTCTAACCTGCTCCTCTCCACTGTTAACTATACTCTAACCTGCTATACTCTAACCTGCTCCTCTCTACTGTTAGCTATACTCTAACCTGCTCCTCTCCACTGTTAACTATACTCTAACCTGCTATACTCTAACCTGCTCCTCTCCACTGTTAGCTATACTTTAAACTGCTCCTCTCTACTGTTAGCTATACTCTAACCTGCTCCTCTCCACTGTTAGCTATACTCTAACCTGCTATACTCTAACCTGCTCCTCTCTACTGTTAGCTATACTCTAACCTGCTATACTCTAACCTGCTCCTCTCCACTGTTAGCTATACTCTAACCTGCTATACTCTAACCTGCTCCTCTCTACTGTTAGCTATACTCTAACCTGCTCCTCTCTACTGTTAGCTATACTCTAACCTGCTCCTCTCTACTGTTAGCTATACTCTAACCTGCTCCTCTCCACTGTTAGCTATACTCTAACCTGCTCCTCTCCACTGTTAGCTATACTCTAACCTGCTCCTCTCTACTGTTAGCTATACTCTAACCTGCTCCTCTCTACTGTTCGCTATACTCTAACCTGCTCCTCTCCACTGTTAGCTATACTCTAACCTGCTATACTCTAACCTGCTCCTCTCTACTGTTAGCTATACTCTAACCTGCTATACTCTAACCTGCTCCTCTCTACTGTTAGCTATACTCTAACCTGCTCCTCTCTACTGTTAGCTATACTCTAACCTGCTCCTCTCCACTGTTAGCTATACTCTAACCTGCTCCTCTCCACTGTTAGCTATACTCTAACCTGCTCCTCTCTACTGTTAGCTATACTCTAACCTGCTCCTCTCCACTGTTAGCTATACTCTAACCTGCTCCTCTCCACTGTTAGCTATACTCTAACCTGCTCCTCTCTACTGTTAGCTATACTCTAACCTGCTCCTCTCCACTGTTAGCTATACTCTAACCTGCTATACTCTAACCTGCTCCTCTGTACTGTTAGCTATACTCTAACCTGCTCCTCTCTACTGTTAGCTATACTCTAACCTGCTCCGCTCCACTGTTAGCTATACTCTAACCTGCTCTTCTCTACTGTTAGCTATACTCTAACCTGCTATACTCTATCCTGCTCCTCTCTACTGTTAGCTATACTCTAACCTGCTCCTCTCTACTGTTAGCTATACTCTAACCTGCTCCTCTCCACTGTTAGCTATACTCTAACCTGCTCCTCTCCACTGTTAGCTATACTCTAACCTGCTCCGCTCCACTGTTAGCTATACTCTAACCAGCTATACTCTAACCTGCTCTTCTCTACTGTTAGCTATACTCTAACCTGCTATACTCTATCCTGCTCCTCTCTACTGTTAGCTATACTCTAACCTGCTCCTCTCTACTGTTAGCTATACTCTAACCTGCTCCTCTCCACTGTTAGCTATACTCTAACCTGCTCCTCTCCACTGTTATCTATACTCTAACCTGCTCCGCTCCACTGTTAGCTATACTCTAACCTGCTCTTCTCTACTGTTAGCTATAATCTAACCTGCTATACTCTATCCTGCTCCTCTCTACTGTTAGCTATACTCTAACCTGCTCCTCTCTACTGTTAGCTATACTCTAACCTGCTCCTCTCCACTGTTAACTATACTCTAACCTGCTATACTCTAACCTGCTCCTCTCTACTGTTAGCTATACTCTAACCTGCTCCTCTCCACTGTTAACTATACTCTAACCTGCTATACTCTAACCTGCTCCTCTCCACTGTTAGCTATACTTTAAACTGCTCCTCTCTACTGTTAGCTATACTCTAACCTGCTCCTCTCCACTGTTAGCTATACTCTAACCTGCTATACTCTAACCTGCTCCTCTCTACTGTTAGCTATACTCTAACCTGCTATACTCTAACCTGCTCCTCTCCACTGTTAGCTATACTCTAACCTGCTATACTCTAACCTGCTCCTCTCTACTGTTAGCTATACTCTAACCTGCTCCTCTCTACTGTTAGCTATACTCTAACCTGCTCCTCTCTACTGTTAGCTATACTCTAACCTGCTCCTCTCCACTGTTAGCTATACTCTAACCTGCTCCTCTCCACTGTTAGCTATACTCTAACCTGCTCCTCTCTACTGTTAGCTATACTCTAACCTGCTCCTCTCTACTGTTCGCTATACTCTAACCTGCTCCTCTCCACTGTTAGCTATACTCTAACCTGCTATACTCTAACCTGCTCCTCTCTACTGTTAGCTATACTCTAACCTGCTATACTCTAACCTGCTCCTCTCTACTGTTAGCTATACTCTAACCTGCTCCTGTCTACTGTTAGCTATACTCTAACCTGCTCCTCTCCACTGTTAGCTATACTCTAACCTGCTCCTCTCCACTGTTAGCTATACTCTAACCTGCTCCTCTCTACTGTTAGCTATACTCTAACCTGCTCCTCTCCACTGTTAGCTATACTCTAACCTGCTCCTCTCCACTGTTAGCTATACTCTAACCTGCTCCTCTCTACTGTTAGCTATACTCTAACCTGCTCCTCTCCACTGTTAGCTATACTCTAACCTGCTATACTCTAACCTGCTCCTCTGTACTGTTAGCTATACTCTAACCTGCTCCTCTCTACTGTTAGCTATACTCTAACCTGCTCCTCTCTACTGTTAGCTATACTCTAACCTGCTCCTCTCCACTGTTAGCTATACTCTAACCTGCTCCTCTCTACTGTTAGCTATACTCTAACCTGCTATACTCTAACCCGCTCATCTCCACTGTTAGCTATACTCTAACCTGCTATACTCTAACCTGCTCCTCTTTACTGTTAGCTATACTCTAACCTGCTCCTCTCCACTGTTAACTATACTCTAACCTGCTATACTCTAACCTGCTCCTCTGTACTGTTAGCTATACTCTAACCTGCTCCTCTCTACTGTTAGCTATACTCTAACCTGCTCCTCTCCACTGTTAGCTATACTCTAACCTGCTCCTCTCCACTGTTAGCTATACTCTAACATGCTCCTCTCCACTGTTAGCTATACTCTAACCTGCTCCGCTCCACTGTTAGCTATACTCTAACCTGCTCTTCTCTACTGTTAGCTATACTCTAACCTGCTATACTCTAACCCGCTCCTCTCCACTGTTAGCTATACTCTAACCTGCTATACTCTAACCTGCTCCTCTTTACTGTTAGCTATACTCTAACCTGCTCCTCTCCACTGTTAACTATACTCTAACCTGCTATACTCTAACCTGCTCCTCTGTACTGTTAGCTATACTCTAACCTGCTCCTCTCTACTGTTAGCTATACTCTAACCTGCTCCTCTCCACTGTTAGCTATACTCTAACCTGCTCCTCTCCACTGTTAGCTATACTCTAACCTGCTCCTCTCCACTGTTAGCTATACTCTAACCTGCTCCGCTCCACTGTTAGCTATACTCTAACCTGCTCTTCTCTACTGTTAGCTATACTCTAACCTGCTATACTCTATCCTGCTCCTCTCTACTGTTAGCTATACTCTAACCTGCTCCTCTCTACTGTTAGCTATACTCTAACCTGCTCCTCTCCACTGTTAACTATACTCTAACCTGCTATACTCTAACCTGCTCCTCTCTACTGTTAGCTATACTCTAACCTGCTCCTCTCCACTGTTAACTATACTCTAACCTGCTATACTCTAACCTGCTCCTCTCCACTGTTAGCTATACTTTAAACTGCTCCTCTCTACTGTTAGCTATACTCTAACCTGCTCCTCTCCACTGTTAGCTATATTCTAACCTGCTATACTCTAACCTGCTCCTCTCTACTGTTAGCTATACTCTAACCTGCTATACTCTAACCTGCTCCTCTCCACTGTTAGCTATACTCTAACCTGCTATACTCTAACCTGCTCCTCTCTACTGTTAGCTATACTCTAACCTGCTCCTCTCTACTGTTAGCTATACTCTAACCTGCTCCTCTCTACTGTTAGCTATACTCTAACCTGCTCCTCTCCACTGTTAGCTATACTCTAACCTGCTCCTCTCCACTGTTAGCTATACTCTAACCTGCTCCTCTCTACTGTTAGCTATACTCTAACCTGCTCCTCTCTACTGTTCGCTATACTCTAACCTGCTCCTCTCCACTGTTAGCTATACTCTAACCTGCTATACTCTAACCTGCTCCTCTCTACTGTTAGCTATACTCTAACCTGCTATACTCTAACCTGCTCCTCTCTACTGTTAGCTATACTCTAACCTGCTCCTCTCTACTGTTAGCTATACTCTAACCTGCTCCTCTCCACTGTTAGCTATACTCTAACCTGCTCCTCTCCACTGTTAGCTATACTCTAACCTGCTCCTCTCTACTGTTAGCTATACTCTAACCTGCTCCTCTCCACTGTTAGCTATACTCTAACCTGCTCCTCTCCACTGTTAGCTATACTCTAACCTGCTCCTCTCTACTGTTAGCTATACTCTAACCTGCTCCTCTCTACTGTTAGCTATACTCTAACCTGCTCCTCTCTACTGTTAGCTATACTCTAACCTGCTCCTCTCTACTGTTAGCTATACTCTAACCTGCTCCTCTCTACTGTTAGCTATACTCTAACCTGCTCCTCTCTACTGTTCACTATACTCTAACCTGCTCCTCTCCACTGTTAGCTATACTCTAACCTGCTCCTCTCCACTGTTAGCTATACTCTAACCTGCTCCTCTCTACTGTTAGCTATACTCTAACCTGCTCCTCTCTACTGTTCGCTATACTCTAACCTGCTCCTCTCCACTGTTAGCTATACTCTAACCTGCTATACTCTAACCTGCTCCTCTCTACTGTTAGCTATACTCTAACCTGCTCCTCTCTACTGTTAGCTATACTCTAACCTGCTCCTCTCTACTGTTAGCTATACTCTAACCTGCTCCTCTCCACTGTTAGCTATACTCTAACCTGCTCCTCTCCACTGTTAGCTATACTCTAACCTGCTCCTCTCTACTGTTAGCTATACTCTAACCTGCTCCTCTCCACTGTTAGCTATACTCTAACCTGCTATACTCTAACCTGCTCCTCTGTACTGTTAGCTATACTCTAACCTGCTCCTCTCTACTGTTAGCTATACTCTAACCTGCTCCTCTCTACTGTTAGCTATACTCTAACCTGCTCCTCTCCACTGTTAGCTATACTCTAACCTGCTCCTCTCTACTGTTAGCAATACTCTAACCTGCTATACTCTAACCCGCTCCTCTCCACTGTTAGCTATACTCTAACCTGCTCCTCTCTACTGTTAGCTATACTCTAACCTGCTCCTCTCCACTGTTAGCTATACTCTAACCTGCTATACTCTAACCTGCTCCTCTGTACTGTTAGCTATACTCTAACCTGCTCCTCTTTACTGTTAGCTATACTCTAACCTGCTCCTCTCTACTGTTAGCTATACTCTAACCTGCTATACTCTAACCTGCTCCTCTCCACTGTTAGCTATACTTTAAACTGCTCCTCTCTACTGTTAGCTATACTCTAACCTGCTCCTCTCCACTGTTAGCTATACTCTAACCTGCTATACTCTAACCTGCTCCTCTCTACTGTTAGCTATACTCTAACCTGCTATACTCTAACCTGCTCCTCTCCACTGTTAGCTATACTCTAACCTGCTATACTTTAACCTGCTCCTCTCTACTGTTAGCTATACTCTAACCTGCTCTTCTCTACTGGTAGCTATACTCTAACCTGCTCCTCTCCACTGTTAGCTATACTCTAACCTGCTCCTCTCCACTGTTAGCTATACTCTAACCTGCTCCTCTCCACTGTTAGCTATACTCTAACCTGCTCCTCTCCACTGTTAGCTATACTCTAACCTGCTCCTCTCTACTGTTAGCTATACTCTCACCTGCTCCTCTCCACAGTTTGCTATACTCTAACCTGCTCCTCTCCACTGTTAGCTATACTCCAACCTGCTCCTCTCCACTGTTAGCTATACTCTAACCTGCTCCTCTCCACTGTTAGCTATACTCTAACCTGCTCCTCTCCACTGTTAGACATACTCTAACCTGCTCCTCTCTACTGTTAGCTATACTCTAACCTGCTCCTCTCTACTGTTAGCTATACTCTAACCTGCTCCTCTCTACTTTTAGCTATACTCTAACCTGCTCCTCTCTACTGTTAGCTATACTCTCACCTGCTCCTCTCCACAGTTTGCTATACTCTAACCTGCTCCTCTCCACTGTTAGCTATACTCTAACCTGCTCCTCTCCACTGTTAGCTATACTCTAACCTGCTCCTCTCCACTGTTAGCTCTACTCTAACCTGTTCCTCTCTACTGTTAGCTATACTCTAACCTGCTCCTCTCTACTGTTAGCTATACTCTAACCTGCTCCTCTCTACTGTTAGCTATACTCTAACCTGCTCCTCTCTACTGTTAGCTATACTCTAACCTGCTCCTCTCTACTGTTAGCTATACTCTAACCTGCTCCTCTCTACTGTTAGCTATACTCTAACCTGCTCCTCTCTACTGTTAGCTATACTCTAACCTGCTCCTCTCTACTGTTAGCTATACTCTAACCTGCTCCTCTCTACTGTTAGCTATACTGTAACCTGCTCCTCTCTACTGTTAGCTATACTCTAACCTGCTCCTCTCTACTGTTAGCTATACTCTAACCTGCTCCTCTCTACTGTTAGCTATACTCTAACCTGCTCCTCTCTACTGTTAGCTATACTCTAACCTGCTATACTCTAACCTGCTATACTCTAACCTGCTATACTCTAACCTGCTCCTCTCCACTGTTAGCTATACTCTAACCTGCTCCTCTCTACTGTTAGCTATACTCTAACCTGTTATACTCTAACCTGCTATACTCTAACCTGCTCCTCTCCACTGTTAGCTATACTCTAACCTGCTCCTCTCTACTGTTAGCTATACTCTAACCTGCTCCTCTCTACTGTTAGCTATACTCTAACCTGCTCCTCTCCACTGTTAACTATACTCTAACCTGCTCCTCTCTACTGTTAGCTATACTCTAACCTGCTCCTCTCTACTGTTAGCTATACTCTATCCTGCTCCTCTCTACTGTTAGCTATACTCTAACCTGCTCCTCTCTACTGTTAGCTATACTCTAACCTGCTCCTCTCCACTGTTAGCTATACTCTAACCTGCTCCTCTCTACTGTTAGCTATACTCTAACCTGCTCCTCTCTACTGTTAGCTATACTCTAACCTGCTCCTCTCTACTGTTAGCTATACTCTAACCTGCTCCTCTCTACTGTTAGCTATACTCTAACCTGCTCCTCTCTACTGTTCACTATACTCTAACCTGCTCCTCTCCAAGGTTAGCTATACTCTAACCTGCTCCTCTCCACTGTTAGCTATACTCTAACCTGCTCCTCTCTACTGTTCGCTATACTCTAACCTGCTCCTCTCCACTGTTAGCTATACTCTCATCCATATCAAATAATTGCCCTTCCAAACACCCCTCTTCAAGTTACCATGTTAATTCCTCTCACCTGACTAGAATGACTTCATCAGTGTTATGGTGATGCTGGCAGCAGAGCAGACAGCTGTGTGTGTGTGTGTGTGTGTGTGTGTGTGTGTGTGTGTGTGTGTGTGTGTGTGTGTGTGTGTGTGTGTGTGTCATCTTTGAAACATATCTTTGTTTTTAATGATTATCAATCCTCTTCAGAATGTCAGAAATGCCATCTGTCTCTCTCGGTGTTTCTATTTGAGTTTTACCACTGAGGTGTGTGGACCTGTGGAGAGGGGGGGGGGGGGGGGGTCACCTAGATTCTGTGGCCCCTCTTCTCCTCACCTGGAGCCCCCTCCCCCCTCTCTCCCTGTCACTCACACACAGGATTACCCCCCTGACCCAGCGCTGTCAATCATTCGCCAGATTAAGCACTGACATAATCAAAGTGCTTTTGGCAGAGCAGAGGAATGCAGACAGGCACAGATGGACGTGGGCACCGTCACAAGAATTTCCAGTATAGGCAAGACTGTGTGTATTTCCACCCCTGCTCATACTGTTTGTCTTGGATGTTGGCTACAGACACCAGGCATAATATTATCACTTCATAATGTAGTCTCTTTAGGCCCTAGATGTTACTCCTTCTTTGCTATATTTTGGTGTTTTATGGCTTGACTGTCAGGTGTCTTTTGTTCTGGGACAGTACGGCTTGGCGTGGCTGTATGGTGGGGCTCTGGTTGGTGGGTTTGGGCTGTGTTTTGGCCCTGTTCCCCGACTCCCTATAGGAGTACTAAACACCTTCTCCCTATAGGAGTACTAAACACCTTCTCTCTATAGGAATACTAAACAGCTTCTCCCTATAGGAGTACTAAACAGCTTCTCCCTATAGGAGTACTAAACAGCTTCTCCCTATAGGAGTACTAAACAGCTTCTCTCTATAGGAGTACTAAACAGCTTCTCCCTATAGTACTAAACACCTTCTCCCTATAGGAGTACTAAACACCTTCTCTCTATAGGAGTACTAAACAGCTTCTCCCTATAGGAGTACTAAACAGCTTCTCCCTATAGGAGTACTAAACAGCTTCTCCCTATAGGAGTACTAAACAGCTTCTCCCTATAGGAGTACTAAACAGCTTCTCCCTATAGGAGTACTAAACACCTTCTCTCTATAGGAGTACTAAACAGCTTCTCTCTATAGGAGTACTAAACAGCTTCTCCCTATAGGAGTACTAAACACTTTCTCCCTATAGGAGTACTAAACAGCTTCTCCCTATAGGAGTACTAAACACCTTCTCCCTATAGGAGTACTAAACAGCTTCTCCCTATAGGAGTACTAAACAGCTTCTCCCTATAGGAGTACTAAACAGCTTCTCCCTATAGGAGTACTAAACAGCTTCTCCCTATAGGAGTACTAAACAGCTTCTCCCTATAGGAGTACTAAACAGCTTCTCCCTATAGGAGTACTAAACAGCTTCTCCCTATAGGAGTACTAAACAGCTTCTCCCTATAGGAGTACTAAACACCTTCTCTCTATAGGAGTACTAAACAGCTTCTCTCTATAGGAGTACTAAACAGCTTCTCTCTATAGGAGTACTAAACAGCTTCTCCCTATAGTACTAAACACCTTCTCCATATAGGAGTACTAAACAGCTTCTCCCTATAGGAGTACTAAACAGCTTCTCCCTATAGGAGTACTAAACAGCTTCTCCCTATAGGAGTACTAAACACCTTCTCCCTATAGGAGTACTAAACACCTTCTCCCTATAGGAGTACTAAACAGCTTCTCCCTATAGGAGTACTAAACACCTTCTCCCTATAGGAGTACTAAACAGCTTCTCCCTATAGGAGTACTAAACAGCTTCTCTCTATAGGAGTACTAAACATCTTCTCTCTATAGGAGTACTAAACAGCTTCTCTCTATAGGAGTACTAAACAGCTTCTCCCTATAGGAGTACTAAACAGCTTCTCCCTATAGGAGTACTAAACACCTTCTCCCTATAGGAGTACTAAACAGCTTCTCCCTATAGGAGTACTAAACAGCTTCTCCCTATAGGAGTACTAAACACCTTCTCCCTATAGGAGTACTAAACACCTTCTCCCTATAGGAGTACTAAACACCTTCTCCCTATAGGAGTACTAAACACCTTCTCCCTATAGGAGTACTAAACAGCTTCTCCCTATAGGAGTACTAAACACCTTCTCTCTATAGGAGTACTAAACACCTTCTCCATATAGGAGTACTAAACACCTTCTCCCTATAGGAGTACTAAACAGCTTCTCCCTATAGGAGTACTAAACACCTTCTCCCTATAGGAGTACTAAACAGCTTCTCCCTATAGGAGTACTAAACAGCTTCTCTCTATAGGAGTACTAAACAGCTTCTCCCTATAGGAGTACTAAACAGCTTCTCCCTATAGGAGTACTAAACACCTTCTCCCTATAGGAGTACTAAACAGCTTCTCCCTATAGGAGTACTAAACAGCTTCTCTCTATAGGAGTACTAAACACCTTCTCCATATAGGAGTACTAAACAGCTTCTCCCTATAGGAGTACTAAACAGCTTCTCCCTATAGGAGTACTAAACACCTTCTCCCTATAGGAGTACTAAACAGCTTCTCCCTATAGGAGTACTAAACAGCTTCTCTCTATAGGAGTACTAAACACCTTCTCCCTATAGGAGTACTAAACACCTTCTCCCTATAGGAGTACTAAACAGCTTCTCCCTATAGGAGTACTAAACAGCTTCTCCCTATAGGAGTACTAAACACCTTCTCCCTATAGGAGTACTAAACAGCTTCTCCCTATAGGAGTACTAAACAGCTTCTCTCTATAGGAGTACTAAACAGCTTCTCCCTATAGGAGTACTAAACACCTTCTCCCTATAGGAGTACTAAACACCTTCTCCCTATAGGAGTACTAAACAGCTTCTCTCTATAGGAGTACTAAACAGCTTCTCCCTATAGTACTAAACACCTTCTCCCTATAGGAGTACTAAACAGCTTCTCCCTATAGGAGTACTAAACACCTTCTCTCTATAGGAGTACTAAACAGCTTCTCTCTATAGGAGTACTAAACAGCTTCTCCCTATAGGAGTACTAAACACCTTCTCCCTATAGGAGTACTAAACAGCTTCTCCCTATAGGAGTACTAAACAGCTTCTCTCTATAGGAGTACTAAACAGCTTCTCCCTATAGGAGTACTAAACAGCTTCTCCCTATAGGAGTACTAAACACCTTCTCCATATAGGAGTACTAAACAGCTTCTCTCTATAGGAGTACTAAACAGCTTCTCTCTATAGGAGTACTAAACAGCTTCTCCCTATAGGAGTACTAAACTCCTTCTCCCTATAGGAGTACTAAACAGCTTCTCCCTATAGTACTAAACAGCTTCTCCCTATAGGAGTACTAAACAGCTTCTCCCTATAGGAGTACTAAACAGCTTCTCCCTATAGGAGTACTAAACAGCTTCTCCCTATAGGAGTACTAAACACCTTCTCCCTATAGGAGTACTAAACAGCTTCTCCCTATAGGAGTACTAAACAGCTTCTCCCTATAGGAGTACTAAACAGCTTCTCCCTATAGGAGTACTAAACACTTTCTCTCTATAGGAGTACTAAACAGCTTCTCCCTATAGGAGTACTAAACAGCTTCTCTCTATAGGAGTACTAAACACCTTCTCCCTATAGGAGTACTAAACAGCTTCTCCCTATAGGAGTACTAAACAGCTTCTCCCTATAGGAGTACTAAACAGCTTCTCTCTATAGGAGTACTAAACAGCTTCTCCCTATAGGAGTACTAAACAGCTTCTCCCTATAGGAGTACTAAACACCTTCTCCATATAGGAGTACTAAACACCTTCTCCCTATAGGAGTACTAAACAGCTTCTCCCTATAGGAGTACTAAACAGCTTCTCTCTATAGGAGTACTAAACAGCTTCTCCCTATAGGAGTACTAAACAGCTTCTCCCTATAGGAGTACTAAACAGCTTCTCCCTATAGGAGTACTAAACAGCTTCTCTCTATAGGAGTACTAAACAGCTTCTCCCTATAGTACTAAACAGCTTCTCCCTATAGGAGTACTAAACACCTTCTCCCTATAGGAGTACTAAACAGCTTCTCCCTATAGGAGTACTAAACACCTTCTCCATATAGGAGTACTAAACAGCTTCTCCCTATAGTACTAAACAGCTTCTCCCTATAGGAGTACTAAACAGCTTCTCCCTATAGGAGTACTAAACACCTTCTCCCTATAGTACTAAACAGCTTCTCCCTATAGGAGTACTAAACAGCTTCTCC
Source organism: Salvelinus alpinus (assembly GCF_045679555.1). Taxonomy (NCBI): domain Eukaryota; kingdom Metazoa; phylum Chordata; class Actinopteri; order Salmoniformes; family Salmonidae; genus Salvelinus; species Salvelinus alpinus. Next base: position 17,285,917 of record NC_092090.1, read on the forward strand.
CTATAGGAGTACTAAACAGCTTCTCCCTATAGGAGTACTAAACAGCTTCTCCCTATAGTACTAAACACCTTCTCCCTATAGGAGTACTAAACACCTTCTCTCTATAGGAGTACTAAACAGCTTCTCCCTATAGGAGTACTAAACACCTTCTCCCTATAGGAGTACTAAACAGCTTCTCCCTATAGGAGTACTAAACAGCTTCTCCCTATAGGAGTACTAAACAGCTTCTCCCTATAGGAGTACTAAACAGCTTCTCCCTATAGTACTAAACAGCTTCTCCCTATAGTACTAAACAGCTTCTCCCTATAGGAGTACTAAACAGCTTCTCCCTATAGGAGTACTAAACACCTTCTCCATATAGGAGTACTAAACACCTTCTCCATATAGGAGTACTAAACAGCTTCTCCCTATAGTACTAAACAGCTTCTCCCTATAGGAGTACTAAACAGCTTCTCCCTATAGGAGTACTAAACAGCTTCTCCCTATAGGAGTACTAAACAGCTTCTCCCTATAGTACTAAACAGCTTCTCCCTATAGGAGTACTAAACAGCTTCTCCCTATAGGAGTACTAAACAGCTTCTCCCTATAGGAGTACTAAACAGCTTCTCCCTATAGGAGTACTAAACACCTTCTCCCTATAGGAGTACTAAACAGCTTCTCCCTATAGGAGTACTAAACAGCTTCTCCCTATAGGAGTACTAAACACCTTCTCCCTATAGGAGTACTAAACAGCTTCTCCCTATAGTACTAAACAGCTTCTCCCTATAGTACTAAACAGCTTCTCCCTATAGGAGTACTAAACAGCTTCTCCCTATAGGAGTACTAAACACCTTCTCCCTATAGGAGTACTAAACAGCTTCTCCCTATAGGAGTACTAAACACCTTCTCCCTATAGGAGTACTAAACAGCTTCTCCCTATAGTACTAAACAGCTTCTCCCTATAGTACTAAACAGCTTCTCCCTATAGGAGTACTAAACAGCTTCTCCCTATAGGAGTACTAAACAGCTTCTCCCTATAGGAGTACTAAACAGCTTCTCCCTATAGGAGTACTAAACAGCTTCTCCCTATAGGAGTACTAAACAGCTTCTCCCTATAGGAGTACTAAACACCTTCTCCCTATAGGAGTACTAAACAGCTTCTCCCTATAGTACTAAACAGCTTCTCCCTATAGGAGTACTAAACAGCTTCTCCCTATAGGAGTACTAAACACCTTCTCCCTATAGGAGTACTAAACAGCTTCTCCCTATAGTACTAAACAGCTTCTCCCTATAGGAGTACTAAACAGCTTCTCCCTATAGGAGTACTAAACAGCTTCTCCCTATAGGAGTACTAAACACCTTCTCCATATAGGAGTACTAAACAGCTTCTCTCTATAGTACTAAACAGCTTCTCTCTATAGGAGTACTAAACAGCTTCTCCCTATAGGAGTACTAAACAGCTTCTCCCTATAGGAGTACTAAACAGCTTCTCCCTATAGGAGTACTAAACACCTTCTCCCTATAGGAGTACTAAACACCTTCTCTCTATAGGAGTACTAAACAGCTTCTCTCTATAGGAGTACTAAACAGCTTCTCCATATAGGAGTACTAAACAGCTTCTCCCTATAGGAGTACTAAACAGCTTCTCCATATAGGAGTACTAAACACCTTCTCCCTATAGGAGTACTAAACACCTTCTCCCTATAGTACTAAACAGCTTCTCCCTATAGGAGTACTAAACACCTTCTCCCTATAGGAGTACTAAACACCTTCTCTCTATAGGAGTACTAAACAGCTTCTCCCTATAGGAGTACTAAACACCTTCTCCCTATAGGAGTACTAAACAGCTTCTCCCTATAGGAGTACTAAACACCTTCTCTCTATAGGAGTACTAAACAGCTTCTCTCTATAGGAGCACTAAACAGCTTATCCCTATAGTACTAAACAGCTTCTCCCTATAGGAGTACTAAACACCTTCTCCCTATAGTACTAAACACCTTCTCCCTATAGGAGTACTAAACACCTTCTCCCTATAGTACTAAACACCTTCTCTCTATAGGAATACTAAACATCTTCTCCCTATAGGAGTACTAAACAGCTTCTCCCTATAGGAGTACTAAACAGCTTCTCCCTATAGGAGGAAATGTTGACCTCTCTTCATGATGTTGCCACAGCAACAGGCATGTTACCACAGTTCCCTGCCCACTGGGGCCCAGGGGTCTGATAAACTGTGGTGGGATGTCTCTGACACACATACAAGCAGACAGGAAGTGAGTCAGGGATAAACGTGTGAGAGAATAGAAAAGGAGAAAGACAACAGGAATGACTGAGTGACTGACTAAGTTGGTCAGGAAGAGGAGGAGAGAGAGGGAGCGGGAAGACGACAGAAGAGTGATACCCCTCCCTTGGGATTTTGCAAGGCCAACAGTGGAAACTCCCAGTAACAATGAGGTTTATTTACCTTAGATAGCACCAATGCTGAAAAAGTCCCTAGATCAATGGACGAGAAGAGAGAAAGAGAGATTGGAGAGGGCATAGAAAGAAGCAGGGTAAGAGGGATGAGAGAATAGAGAAAAGCATGCTGGGACATAAGGAAAAGCGAGAGACGGAGGAAAAGGGAAACACCAAAGCAGGGAGAAACTTTGTTCTATAGTCTTAGGGTGTTTTGTGAGGGTGGACAAGACTTTGAGGGTAACACTCTACCCCTCCGTCCACCACCCCTCCCCACGGCCCCCCTTGGCCGGCGAGCCTCGTTCTGGTGCCAAGAATGTGCCGGCATTTCTGGGTGGCAGCCATATTGGAATCCTGTCTGACAGGTCCATTGTGCCCCTGTCAGATGGCCTCTGTGATTGGGCAGTTGTGTCCAATCACGTTTGGCGGCTGTGTTCCGATGGTCTGTGCTGGTGAGCAGACTCTCCTGTCCTGTTGGGCTGCTAGTGTCTGTAAACTCTCCACTGATTTGTTTACTACCACAACGTGAGGGGTTTTAATTACCAACAGAAATATAATAAGTCTTCTCTACGGTCATAGACACATGTCCAATATTTTAGTTAAAAACGTAATGATAATGTGTCATTTCAACAACATATGAGGCATGGAACTCCATGACAATTCCTTACATGCACTGTATATATAAAGACTCTCAGTATCTCTCTCTCTGTGTTTCTCTCTTCGTGTTTCTCTCTCTCTGTGTTTCTCTCTCTGTGTTTCTCTTTCTCTCTCTCTCTCTGTGTGTTTCTCTCTCTCTCTGTGTTTCTCTCTCTGTGTTTCTCTCTCTCTCTCTCTCTCTGTGTTTCTCTCTCTGTGTTCTTCTTTCAATTCAATTCAATTCAATTCAATTTGCTTTATTGGCATGACGTAACAGTGTACATATTGCCAAAGCTTATTTACAATATAAAAAAAGAGAATCAAAATTGTCAACGGGACAACAGTAACAACAATAACCAAGTGTCAAAATAACCATACATTGAACAATAACAATAAACATACAGTAGAGTACATGTGCAGGTTGATTGGTCTGTCAGACACTGTCCCTCAACTTATGGCAGGCAGCAATGTAGTGCGCTGCCAACCCACAGCTCTCTGCGTCCTCCCCCAACAGGACGGGTAGCCTATCCTCATCAGAGAGGTCTTTGAAACCTTGAATAAGAGTTTCAAATTTGGGGAAATGACACTCTCTAATTGTTTTGTATTTTTGACATTTTGTCAGGAAATGCAGCTCTGTCTCGGGTTCTGCTGTTGTGCAGTGGTTGCACAGTCTTTCCTCTACAGGGAGCCAGGTTTTCCTGTGTCTACCCTTCTCAATGGCAAGGCTGTGCTCACTGAGCCTGTACTTTGTCAAGGTTTTTCTAAGGTTTTGATCAGTAACCATGGTCAAATATTTAGCCACGGTGTACTGTCGATTTAGGGCCAGATAGCACTGCATTTTGCTTTGTGTTTGTACTTGTGTTTCTCAATAAGCAATATAGTTTTGTTTTGACTGTGTTGTAATTTGGTTTATCCTGATTGATTGGATGTTCTGGTCCTGAGGCTTCAGTGTGTTAGTAGAACAGGTTTGTGAACTCAGCCCCAGGACCAGCTGAATGAGGGGACTCTTTTC